>NC_064615.1:543037969-543343719 GCF_023898315.1 Schistocerca nitens
AATGTCTTTTCTCAGTTTTTCTATTCTGATCTGTAGCCTGTGTTGCCATGCTGGTTTTGTGGGTTTCTTCTGTGTGTTGGTTGGTTCTGATGTCTACCTAGTGTGTATATTTAGTGTAGTGAGTGCTCCTATATAAACCAGTAATTGTAACTCTTCCATAGTTGTATTTTCGATTATTTTTTTGTGTATGATTATGTTGATAGTTGTTATTGTTGTTTCGACTTTTGGGTTATTTCGTGGTCTATGCATGAATGGTCTAATGTTTGTATTTGTGTCTTTGTATTCTATATATGTCAGCTGAAATTTTTCATCTATATCTAACATGTGTGTCACTTCGTGTTCTATTTGTGCTTGTTCTGGTGGCTGTCTTAAGATTTCGTTTTCATCTGATTGTTTAATTGATGCGTTTTGTTCTTTGTCTGTTTGCTCTGGGATATTCGAGTCCATTACTGTATTTTCTTCTTCTTCTGATTGCACATTATTTTGTTCCAGTATTTGTTGTTCTTGTTGTTTGATGTTTTCTAATACTGACTTGGGTATCCTGTGATTTTTGATTACTACACGGATCTGATCAGCTAGTCGTTGTTCTGTTAAAAATTTTAATTCTGGGTATCTGGTAAAAAATGTTGTGTATACTTGTGATCTGTATCCAGTTGTGTTGGTTCCTAAGTTTGTTGCTTGATAATAACAGAAAATGAGGTGTCGGTTAACTTCACCTGACCATCTTATCCTCAGTCTTTGTTTTCCTTCTAGACTGGTTGCAGGAAGCATATCCTGCAAAACACCTCTATTTGGATTTAAATCATTTTCCATGTGGCTAGCAGTGTCGTTACCATTGTGGACGGGCATAGGGTTCAAGCGTCGTCCCCGACCATGCCAGCGCTTATCCAAGGCTTCATTAGTTCTGTCATGAACCAAATAATCACACTAAAAGGGGGGCTAGCCCTATTAGTGGTTTGTTCTTTTCGTCGCCTTTTACGACTGGCAGAACATACCGAAGGCCTATTCTTTTCCCGGGCCTCCACGGGGTTTATTATTATTATTATTATTATTGACATTATTACTGTAATTACCATTACTTCTATTGCGAGTATTGTTATTATAACTATATACTGTTGATGTACTATACAAGTTGTAATGTTCAATCGCTACGGATGTCTGCTTAGATGTAAAAGAGAATATGAATGCCCTAATTTGACCACGTGAAATAAATACATAAATAAATAAATAAGACAATCAAAATTGTCGAAATTCACTATGGTTTGAAATCCACGTTTACCATTGCGTAGTGACGCAGGGTGTATTCTTACTTTCTTTCAATTCATGTTCTCTGATCTATTGGGATTTGCATTACGTAGTGGATCCATGTACTCTCCGTAGCGTGTGTTTATTGGCAGGTCTCAATAAACCTCCAGATGAGCTGCTCAGGGCACGAAATGGCCTCAAATCTCCAGAAATTTCGAAAGAAGCGGACAGCACCTTCTGGAGCTTTGCGTTGCAGTTTTCAACACATACAGCCTAGACCGCATCGCATCGTTTAGCAATTTTTTAGCCCATACTTGTTCTCCATCTTCATGCAGAGCGTGCGGTGAACACTCCTGTCTTTCCAGACGACAGCCGCCTGGACAAGTCCCTAGATTAACGATTACTCAGACGTACTACAGCGCATCCACTGGCTCGCTCAATCACGCAATCGTGAGCTCACAGCCGGCCGCGGTGGTCTTACGGTTCTAGGGTCTCCAGTCGGGAACTGCGAGACTGCTACGGTCGCAGGTTCGAATCCTGCCTCGGGCATGGATGTGTGTGATGTTAGGTTTAAGTAGTTCTAAGTTCTAGGGGACTAATGACCTCAGATGTTTAGTTCCATAGTGCTCAGAGCCATTTGAACCATTTTTTTTTTATAATCTCACAGGAAATGAGACGGCCTGGCGCGTGAAATACAGCTGTCAATATCCTCGCAATTCAGTGTCTGTGTGGCATCTGATGAGTGACTACTGAGTGTGGCACACCTGGAGAAGCTTGTGGACAATCTCTTCTTCCCTGAGCTCAGTTTTCTAGGCTACAGGCAGTGAACTGTACTGTAGTAGCGTGATCTTGCCTGCGGGCGACTAATCTTTGTTTGACGTGCTTATCTGACATCAGCTGAAATTTGTTCTCAGCGTTCGTATTCATTAGTAAGCATAATAAATGCTTTCGTCCAATTCGCTTACAATTTACTTCTAAGATAGTAGTTTTCTATGAATTTTGACACTGTTGTCAGCGCCGACACAGCCCTGTCATATGCATTATCTCAGGACAGGTTTTCTTGATGGCATAACTTACTGAGAACATTACGCTTTATTTAACAACATCAAATTTATCTGAAAGATACTCACCAGTTTTGTTCAAGTGCTGGACAGAAAACTTAATTTGTCGTCGGTAATAGCACCATCTCCTCACGATTATCGCTCTTGTGATGCGCCGAACAGCGTGCATTAAAGGGGAAAGAATACTGCCCCTCAGATGATCATTTGGCAGCGTTTCCAAGTTCCATTCCACGTCGTTCAACCTTTCAAAAGAAAATGGAATCAGCTGACGTAATAAATGATATTATGAAACGGGACTGTATTTTCTGGAACAGAATAGAGAAAGCTAGACTCAACTGTCCCTTCCACAGTGTTTATGGTTGCTCTGAAAGAGTTCCAGGGCATTAAGGATTAACCAAGGTATTAGTCTGCGTTATTCCGGTGTAAATTATGAAGGGTATACTAGTCTGCTGACACATTTTTGTAAACGAAGCAGCCTCTGCTGAAATAAAAAACGCCTGTGCACACATCCAAACTTCTGACAGCAAAGTTCTTCAGTCAATGGATTCTGGAACGCTGCGCGGTGCCTTTGATTCTCTGGCGTCTTTGTCTTGTAGGAGATATACTGGACACAAGAGATAACCATTGAGTGGGAGTTGACATGTTAGTCCGCAGCTCGTGGTCTCGAGGTAGCGTTCTCGCTCCCCGAGCATGGGGTCCCGGGTTCGATTCCCGGCGGGGTCAGGGGTTTTCTCTGCCTCGTGATGACTGGGTGTTGTGTGATGTCCTTAGGTTAGTTAGGTTTAAGTAGTTCTAAGTTCTAGGGGACTGATGACCATAGATGTTAAGTCCCATAGTGCTCAGAGCCATTTGAACCATTTGAGTTGACATGTTAGTGCTATTAATGCTCCTCAGGCCATCATTCTGTCTTATTTGTATGTGCGCTGTTCTACCATACAGGGGCACCATGTTCTGTAGCTGGGTACGCAAGACAGACTGCATCACTGCGTAGTGTATCTGAATTTTGTCCCCACTTGTTTCTGGGGATGTGGTGTTCTAGATTTATTATTGAGCCAATCTCGTTTGATGAGTTCTTGACCTAGTTATTTAGGGAAGTATGTGTGGGAAACTTTTGATCCGATCTAATAGGATGTATAAGTTACTGTGTCCCTCTTTCTTCTAGAAATGGAGGGCTATGACCTCTCTTTTACTTGGATTTGGCAGAAGTCTCCATTAGCACTCATTCAGTATGATGTCAAATATGGGGACTACGTCAAACCAGAGAGTTCTCAACTAGCTCCAGATCATCATTTTGGCTGCTTCGCGTCCATTAAGAACAACACTACACATTCACCACGACCCTGGTGTGTAAAGAAACTGAGAAAGGGAACACTGCGAACGGAACTTGGTTTACAGTGACAGATTCATTTCACCGGGTACTATAGAACTTGTATCGACCCTGGCGATCGTCGTAGAGGTGTGTGGAGGTAACCGGGTCTCATCCATGCAGTCCCACTGGTTTGGCTTGGGGTGGGGGTGGGGTGGCAGTAATGATTTTTGGCTGGTACGATGAAGGGTTAGGTGATACCTGACGGGTACCGACGGTAATATTAGCGCTACACAGTAGCCTTCAGCTTGTCGTCCAACTCGACACACAAGATTCCGGCGAAGTTTCATCTTGCAAGAAAATACTGCGTGGGAACATAATGGTCTCCTCGTAAACACCTTTCTGCAGGCGAAGGGAATCAAACGAATTGATTAGCTAGAGGTGTCTGTTAACAGGAAATCTAATGAGTCTACAATGAAGAGCCAAAACCCTATGACCACCTGTCTAATACGTTTTTGGGCTCTCTTTGGAACGTAACACTTCACCAATTCTACGTATCAGGCAAGGGGCGGTTTTTTGGTAGGTTGTGAAGCGTCCCGGCGTCCAGAGTGTCACTTATTCAACGGACACCTTGAATTGGAGGGGAACATGGTACCCACAGTCCGCGAGCGACTTCCTGAAGCTGGGATTCAAGATGCAGGAGCTCGCTGTCATCTCATCAAGGGTGTTCATGTCGTGCTACGCATCGTTCAGGATCTTTAAGCGTAAGACAGCACAGGGCCCGAGGCCCGGGGCTGGCGTTGGGTAGAGTGCTGGCTTCTCTCTCCCTGTCTCCTGGGGACTTTCACAGGAGCAATAGTGTCTTTGTCCCATTTTCTTGTCTCTTCTCTTATGTAATTGTGAATTTATTATGTTTATTTCTTTGTATTCTTAAACATCTACATTTGAGGCGTGTCGCGCTACGTAAGCTCCCATTTTGGTAGGGGTACTGGTGAGTTACATTACACCTGTGTACCATTTCATTTCTTGTATGTGTATTTGGAACCAGATTTCTAGCCTAAGATCACTTAATTTCCGTAAACAACGGGCTGCTGCTTGTGAGTGCGGCGTTGGCGCGTGATAGCGACCCAGAAGGGGTCCATCAGGCGAGTTTTGTGGCCAACATGTCAGTGTGAGTTGGTTGTCAAGTTCCACCAAACACTGTGCTCCTGTTCTGGCTTTGAAACGCGAGCAATTATATTGCCCAAAGATCACATCAACGTTGGGGATGACGTTAACCATGAAGCGATGCAGGTGAAACTCTTCTGTCAGTGTGTCTTTTATTACTACGACAGGCCCCATGCAAGCGCAGCATAATGTATCCCGTAGCATAATACTGTTCCCACCAGCCTGCTTCCGTTGCGCGCTGCACGTTTCGAACCACCATTCGCGAGGATGACGGCGTTTGTGGAGTCAGTCAACGACCTGGTGTAGCAAAAACTTTAGTCATCCGACGAGGCGACGCGTTTCCATTGATCCAGCGTGCAATCTCTATGATCCTGTGGCCACTACATCGTAATTGACGATGTCATTGCGTCAACATGTGAACAAGTAGGAGTCATCTGCTGTGGAGTTCTATGTTCAAAAATGCGACAAGAATGGTGTGCTCCAAAACACTTGTGCGTGCACCAGCAGTGCATTCTTTCTGCAGAGATACCACAGATCACCACGTATCCTGCTGTACAGAACAGGCAAGCCTCCGAATCCCACGTTGTGGAAGGTCGTAGATGTCCAGCCACTTATCGTCCAGTGGTAGTTTCACTGTCATTGTAGCACTTTCCATACATGCTCACTACAGCAGCACGTGAACCTTCGATCAGCTATGCCTTTTTCGAGATACTCGTTCACAGGCTCTTGGTAATAATAATATCACATTTGACAAAGTTGCTCATATTAGTAGATTTCCCCATTTGCGGCCCGTTTCGTCTCTAGAATGACTCCCCATCGGCCTTTGATCCACTTCTGTACTTTCCTTACGATGTCACGTTCCCGCAACCCCAATAGGCGACATCCATCCTCGCGTTGGGCGGTGGTCATAACGTTTTGGCTTATCAGTGTACTGGAACTGCTCGAAAATTTTAATTCTGTGTTACAGCCTGGATGATCACAGGAAGGCCTCCGTGGAAGAGGGAGCCAGGCAGAAACTGCAACAACTCGATCACCTCGTGGACAAAACAACAGAGAGGGGAACCCAAACACACTACACAGCATAGGGTGGGGCAACATGGTAATGAATCTTTTCTGGCAACAGACATCGATTTAACTGAGGTTGGAATCGACCTCATTTATTTTGGTTGTTGTTTCGCTCTTCTTTCACGGTGAGGTTGCATTTTTAGTTTCATAAGTCTGATTTCCTCACACTCTGCTCCACGGGAATCTAAGCCCGTTCGTGTTTCCAGATATAAGGTTTGAGCAAAACGTTTGATGATTAGTTTATTTACTACAAGTAACTGTTACCCTAGCTATCACGAATGCTCCCTGTGTGGTGGTTCCAATGCTATATTGGCAGAGGGCGTGTGGGGGAGTCTTTGTTGGCTACTGACGGAGTTCCGAGTGCATTCTAGATACTGACCAATAGGACTCAAATCTGAAGCATCAAGAGCCAGTTTATGGAATCAATATCTTCACGTAAGAGAAATTCAGAAACCTCTGCAGCGCGAAACGCATTCACATTAACTTCCATGAACAGAAAGCATTGACGAGCTCTGACTAGTTGCACATGAGACGGCGGTGTCTCATCTCTGTACCTCTAGAAGTTAAAGCTATTGTGGCAACCATAATTGAAAACCAGTACGAGGCTTCCCCAAGCAAATGCCCAGTTACCTTCAAACGAGTCTCTTTCTGCGTTTCTTCACTTTCCAGTATACCAGTTACTGCCTCTTTCTTGCAAGTGGACCGTATGGCGAGAGGAATTAGTGAAATTTAAATGGAATGCAAGTGTGAAAGAGAAGACTCCTTTAGTTGACGATCTAAAGAACTGCAAACACGCTTGATACATTGTCTCATTTCTGTACCTCTAGAAGTTAAAGCTATTCTGGCGACCATCATTGAAAACCAGTACGAGGCTTCCCCAAACAAATGCCCAGTTACCTTCAAACGAGTCTCTTTCTGCGTTTCTTCACTTTCCAGTATACCAGTTACTGCCTCTTTCTTGCAAGTGGACCGTATGGCGAGAGGAATTACTGAAATTTAAGTGGAATGCAACTGTGAAAGAGAAGGCTCCTTTAATTGACGACCTAAAGAGCAGTAAACACGCTTGATACATTGTCGATCTGAATCAGTACCTTCTCTTGTCTTTGAATCATGTTTCTGTCTGTAGCAGGGAACAGATATTTCCTACAATGATAGCTTAGTCTTGAATATTGTGGAAATATTGTAGGTAATTTGCAGTGATTGGACGTTTTGCTCTTTCCATAATTTCTGTTTTCCCAGTTACACTTAGTATTGGAATACTGATGCACCAATATAATGAGGCAATGAAACTTAATTCCTATAGAAACATTGCTTATGAGTGTTAATTTTTTACTTTCCAGTGCGGTGTTTGGTATGATGAATTGTACCCTCTTCCATGCACTTCATACTCGTGGGTATAGTGTAGAATTGGATTTAAATACAACACCTAGTCTTATCCATTCTTAGCATTACCAGTGGCTTCATGGGTAGTACATCTCCGAACTATTGTCTTTTTTAGAGCACATGCTGTAGAGCATTACTTCAGTTGATTCATTCAAAACATGCCCAGTTGTTGACTTTCTTACTCTTAACATTTTACTCGGAACGCTATCTAAGAATTAAAGAAAAAGAAGACGCGGGTTTGACGTCATGTCAAGGACAGGGCCGTCAGAGGCGGAGCGCAGTGTTGAAATGAGGAAAGTTGGGGAAGAAAATCGGCCTTGTCCCTTGAGAGGAAACATCCCGCATTTCAACTCAGTGGATTTATGGAAATAATGGGCAGCCAACATCTGGACTTTGAAGCGCCGTCCTCCAGGACCTGCGGGCAGTGAATGTCTGACAGCGCTGCTTGCTGCACCTGCCTCGCTCTGTAGGAACTGTGGGACTATGCCTGCAGCGACTCTCGCTAGCAAATCTCATCTTCTGGAATACTTGGTAGGCGCATATTATGTTAAGGATAATATCCTATCCCGACAACAAACAAAACTTGCAGTCAACAAGTGCTAGAGTGCTACACTGCCGGAAATACGACATTCAATTTTGATCCGATAACGGCATATCTGGGAGACAGTAGATGTACCGATAATGGTTTTAACGTCATCCGCCAAAAGACAGCGTAGTGGAATAGCTACCAGGCACACCACTTAATAAAGAATGCCCACAGCAAGAAGGATCAGTGGTGCAAAGGTGTGAAGCAAGCACTCAACCTCGCCACGGTGACGCGCTAATGGTTCCTATGACCAACGTAGCGAGTTTGAAAGGTGTCAAACCGTGGCCTTCCGAGTGGCAGGATGGTCCTTTCGGAGAACTGCCACACAAGTAGGTCGCGCTACATCAGTTCTGCAACGACGCTGGTATCAGTGGTCACGTGAACATCCCACAGTCGCAGACAAGATTCTAAATGTCCACGAAACACTGAACCGTTTATTAATAGTTGGACTACAGGCGCCCACCCCTTTAGCCTGTCTTCTACTCACGCCATAGTATCGACTTGCACAGCTGATTGGCTTCATCAGAGGATCACTTAGGAGATGGAATGGTATGCTGTGGTCTTCAGCGATGAAAGCAGATTCTTCCTGCACCCAAGTGATGGTCGTTTACACGTATGATGTAGACCTGATGAGCGCTGTCGCATAGAATGCATTCGTCCGAGACACACTGGCCACACCCCAGACCTTGTGGTCTGGAATGCTTCAAGCTACAACTCTCGTTCACTTTTGGTGTTTCTGGAGGCGACTCTAACCGGCACTTGGTATGTGTAGGATGTCGTCAGGCCCTTCTTTTGTCATTCTTGCGCCAGGAAGGTAATGTGTTATTCCAACTGGATGATGCTCACGGAAACGTTGCACGTGAAACTCAAAATGCCATGCAAGACCTTCAGCAACTTCCCTGGCCAGCACGGTTTCTGGACTTGTCTCCCATTGGACATGTGTGGAATATGACAGGACGGGAAGTGGCTGGTGTGACTCGCCAGCCAACAACTCTCACAGAAGTACGTGGACAGGTCGCGTAGGTGTGCATATCGTATCCCAGGATAGCAAACGTCTTCTGTAAAATCGGTTGGATGCTAGACTCAGGGCCTGCACTGCCACCCGTGGAGGCTCACAGTGTCTAATACGGCTGTTTCAGCATGGATCGATACCTGGTACCTCAGAGTCGCTTGTGCCATTGACTTGATCATGTACTCCACATGAATTGTTGCAACAATGTATCTTGAGTGAATTGGAAATCACTAAAAGGCTTAACTAAGCTATTTTTCGGTAGTGTAACTTATTTAAATCATGTTTTTAATGATAATGATGTTCAAGGCAGCCTGTCTTTACGTCTGAAAATTTCTGTTAACTGTTACTCACAAGAAAAAACTTGTATCATACTATGTGGTGAGTTCTGGGTTCAGATTAGATTGTATTCCACGTAGAGAGATTAAAGAAAACATTGACATTCTTCATTTATTTATTTTCCGCTGTAAATTTCCCAAGACCACAGTAAGAGCATACTGTGACGACCGTTATTTGCATCCTTGGTGATTTCCTTTTACAGGTGTCAGCGCTACGTGTGGGACCTCTCTGTCAATTCTGCTTTCGGATTTAAAGTTGACAAAATCTTCAGAAACGTCATATGAGAAGCTTAGAGTATCAGTTTAGCGAGTAGGGTGTATGAATCACAGTGAAATACCAAAAAACCATGCGGTATAATGAAGATAGTGTGCTGCGCGTGCTGCTGAAAGAGAACTCATGCTGACAGCAGCTGGTGAGAGGGCCGCCTTGGGACCGCTTCAGTGACGCGGCTTTCCCAGCGCCGCGTTCCCTGTCGAGGCACCAGTAAGAAAACGTTGCCTACCATCACAACTGCGGTGAGTGTGTCCAGTGTGCCATGAGCCTCAATCTGGCAGTCTTCATAAACTAGGTTCGCCGTTGGCGTTTTACCTTGGCACAGTGTCGGTTCAGTTCGGTTTGCATTAAAGGGATCTCAAATGTATGGAATTTTGGCTCAATAGGAACCTGTTTCGTGTCGTAGGGACTGGGTTATGGGCGTCCTACGCCCTTTTTTTACTGATAGCTTTAAAAGTGGTTGTCTTTTTTTTTAAATTTGTACGCATGTTATTTGTACGGATGTTATCTACTCAGTGCTGACCATCATTCATAGACTTCATGGTGACTCATGTTGCCATCGAATGACAGTTGGTGTGGTTGTCGCTAGTGGAGTCGATGATAATTTGGTTCCTGTCTTTATTGCTAATGTTTGGCCCACTGCTTGTTTTTGGGTGGCCCTGCTTAGACTGTGCCTTAATTTTTAAAATTTCAGCTGTTTGCGGTTTAGGTCTGACTTCCGTCGATGGGCCAATCTGGATTTGAAATCAAAATGAGTGTTCCGAAATTATTTAAAAAGGGTGGCATGGATCTGAGAGTTTTAGGGGGTGCCTTTTAACTGTGCATTAGGAGATGGGTACTGTCAGAGTTAAATCTGATAGATTACTGTAGAATTCATGCTGTTCAATATTTCCTTTCGTTAGTGGACGTACTTTGGAGTCGCTGTCAATTATGTTATCGAACTGTAAATGTTAACTGGTGTTCGTCTCTTGATTTGGATCTGATTTCAGTTGATGCTATTTTGAATTGCCAACAAACTTCTTTCCTGAATGTCGTTACACACCTCTCAACCTAGCACCACAAGTACTAACTGGGACCATACTTAAGTAGCGAAGAGTGGTGTGGACAGCTGATAATTAGTAGAGGTGAAAACGAGAACTGTTAAAATTTGAAATTCTTTGAGTTTTAGTATGGAGGCTTTACGTATTTCCCTCGCCTGCTTGTGGATAACATAGCGTTTCAGAACGTCTTTAAGGAAGATACCCAGTATCTCAGAGCTGGTAAAGGAGAAAGTTTTTTTTAAAAAAATCATTCTTTATTAACAACAAAACCATTATAATTATACAAAATTAACCCACTTCCTTATCTCATTAGTGGGTCATAATAATTATACATCTAATACTTAATTTGCAGCTAGTTACAGTTTTTTAAGTGAGCTACAGTTAGTGTTTCATACAATGGGCATTTAATTTCTAAGATCTACAGCTTATATCTAATTCTTATAACTAATTCCTATCGCCTGCAGCGTCACATGTGTGCCAGTGAAAGATATAAACCTACTTTTCATAGCCTTGCTCTTCAAGCTAAACCCGAAGAGCGTGCCCCTGGCACTGGGCAGGCCACGAGTTAATTCGCTGCAGTTCCCTAGCATAGTTTTCCTAAAAAACTAAGTCCTACAAGATAACTTATCCTACATCATTTCCGGTGCGTGTCGTTATCGGTGGTATTGACCCCCACTCCCCTAATCCTGCACTTGGCGGATTCCAACTATGATGGAAAGTCGGCCAGTCCACGCACAGGCGGTATGGGAATAGGGCTCTGGACGCAATCAGTGTTGGTTGTCTTTGTTATTTAGTTTATGTCCCTCAAGTATTCTGTTAAAACTTTCCGTGATACCTCATTGGCCAATGTGTTTAAGATCTGGGAACTGTCCTCCCGTCTAAGTAGTTGATATATGTCATGGTTTGGAAGTCTGTCTCGAAGTGTGTTCGCAACGTCATTGAAGAGGGGGCATTCGTAAACTACATGGTCGGGTGTACCCTCCGAATCGCCACAGTCACACGCTGGTGTAGCCCTCTTCCCAAATCGACATAAGTACGTCGGGTAGGGTCCATGGCCAGTGAGAAAATGGATCAGTCCTCGTGTGGGCTCAAAGTATTTCATTTCCAAGCGTTCCCTCACATCAGGTATGAACTGGAAAGTTCTACGTCCAGCCTCTTCTACCTCCCAAGACTCCTGCCAAAGTACCTTCCCTCTTTTCCTTATTTCCCTTCTATCCCCCACCCTTACACCCATAATGTCTGCAATCTTCTCTTAGTTTCCCTTTTTGGCCCAGTACCAAGCCGCTTGTTCCCTTATTTTGATGTCCAGAGGGCAGAGCCATATTATGACTAATAGGGCCCCCCCCCCCCCTGGAGAAGTTCTGTAGGCCCCCACAGATCTCAATATCATGTTTCTCTGGACCCTTCTCATTGTCATGGCGGGCACAACCCTCGTGAGCCTGTGCGCCCAGACTCCCGAGCAGTAACCCACAAATGGTTCAAATGGCTCTGAGCACTATGGGACTTAACATCTGTGGTCATCAGTCCCCTAGAACTTAGAGCTACTTAAGCCTAACTAACCTGAGGACATCACACACCACCCAGTCATCACGAGGCAGAGAAAATCCCTGACCCCGCCGGGAACGTAACCCACAACTGATGTTAGGATGCTATTATGGTAAAGTTTAATAAGGTGTGGTGGGAGATAGAATCTTTTATGACCTATTGAGATGAGGTTGTTTAATATCTGGAGAGCTCTCTGGGTTACGGTCTCAATGTGTTTCACGAAGCTCCACCTCTCATCAATGATAACTCCTAGATAGCGGGTCTCACGTCGCCGGAGAACTGGTGAGCCGTTAATTCTGACAGTAGGATTTCTGATTAGATGTCCTTTTAACAGCAGGTATGTGGATTTGCTGGGTGAGATCGTTATTTTAGTCATGTGGCACCATTGTTGGAGTTTCTCTATGGCTCTCTCAATTTTCGGTTCTATGTCTTCCCGGCTACGGCCGCCGACCAACAGGAGGAGGTCAACCGCGTAGGCTATCGCCTCTAGCACCTCATCACTGTGTTGTAACCTGTCTAAAGGAGAAAGTTTCGCCGAATTGTCCAGTACGAGTTGAGACACTTCCGGTAGCGCGGCCGAGTTGCGCGCCGGCTGAGGGAGGCGATGGGTCGCGGCGCGGCCACGCCGGACTTTACAGTAGGTCCGACAAGTGACTGACGCCGCCACCAGCATGCAGTGTGCACCACAGGAGCTCACACCGTCAGCCTTTTTTCGAAACTCCTGAGCCATCAAGCATGTCAGTGGCAAAATCTAAAAGTTAGTGATGCGTTACGTTGTATTCGACATTTTGATAGTGTCAACACGACGGATACATCTACATCCACATCTACGTCTACATAGATACTTTGCAATCCACTGTACGGTGCGTTGCGGAGGGTACCTTGTACCACTACTTATCACTTCCTTTCCTGTTCCACTCGCAAATAGAAGTGGGTAAAAATGACTGTCCATATGCCTCCGTATGAGCCCTAATTTCTCGTATCTTGTCGTCATGGTCCTCTCGCGCAGTGTGTTGGCGGCAGTAGAATCGTTCGGCAGTCAGCTTCAAATGCCGGTTCTTTAAGTTTTCTCAATAGTGTTTCTCGAAAATAACGTCGCCTTCCCTCCAGGAAACACCATTTGAGTTCCTGAAGCATCTCCACAACACTTAATTGCATCGACGTGTTCCTTCAATCCGACCTGGTACGGATCCCAAACGCTCGAGCAGTATTCAAGAAGAGGTGGCAGCAGTGTACTATAAGCGGTCTCCTCTACAGCGGAACAAATCTTTCCTAAAATTCTCTCAATAAATCGAAGTCGACCATTCGCCTTCCCTACCACAGTTTTCACATGCTCGTTCCATCTCCTGTCGCTTTGCGATGTTACGCCCAGATATTTATACGACTTGGTTGTGTTAAGCAGGAAACTGGTAATACTGTATCCGAACATTGGAAGTTTGATCTTCCTATTCATCCTCATTAACTTACATTTTTCCACATTTAGGGCTGGCCCCCATTCATTGCACAAGCATTTTTTTTTAAAGCCGTGTTGTATCCTCCTACAGTCACCAAACTTCGACACCTTACAGTACACCATATCATCATCAGCAAACAACCGCAGATTGCTGCGTTCGCTGTCTGCCAAATCATTTATGTGTAGAGAGAACAAAAACGGTCCTGTCTCCATCGGGGACAACATAGTGGGTTCTATTATTGAACAAGTCTTCGAGCTGTAGCAACAAGTAGCCAGATGATACCCGGAAAAAGCTAACTGGCGCGCCCAAGCAGCCACATTCGCGCATGAGCAGAGTAATCTGAGTTATAGTGGGGGGGGGGGGGGGGAGGGGCGGTTCATTCTCCACGTGACCCGTGTATATGTTTCGTGATATTGCTGTTCCCTCTTCGTTTACAGCTCCCACGTCAAATGAAAACAAAACCGATTTCTGTGGCTGGGAGCCATCAAATGAATTAATATACATTCCCATAATCATGGAAGACTAAAATGGAAAGTTAGTAGTTTCAGTTTTCTGATTTCATATAATTTTCACATTGTTAGCAATCAACCATTAATAGTCTTAAAGAAGTTACTTTTGTTGGTTTGGTACAGAAATTTGCTTCTATTAATCTTTTCCGGCGAGGCAGTCAATTTATTTGAAACGAAGTGTTTCATTCCGTACTATTGTCTAGTTTTAACTTCGTTCACTTACGAGAGCACATTTTCTTTTTGTGGCACGAATGGCATTATACCATAATAAAGAACCAAACATGAGGCAATACATAATACAGTACTGGTAATCGAAGAAAACTGGAATCCCGAAAACCACTTAGAAAATTTGAACATCAGATACCTCAGTGTGAATGTGGACATAGAAATGTGCACTTTGAGACGAATTAAGCATTTTAGTACGGTTTACGAAAATCTGATGCTGTTGGAGTATGATGTCCTGTTTCTTTTGTGGCAATATAAGATCTCTTCATGCTGGCCGCGCGGGATTAGCCGAGCGGTCTCAGGCGCTGCAGTCGTGGACTGTGCGTCTGGTCCAGGCGGAAGTTCGAGTCCTCCCTCGGGCATGGGTGTGGGTGTGTTTGTCCTTAGGATAATTTAGGTTACGTAGTGTGTAAGCTCAGGGACTGATGACCTTAGCAGTTAAGTCCCATAAGATTTCACACACATTTGAACATCTTTTTCTTAATGCTGTATATGTACGAACATACGTAAACATTCACTTGAAGCTGACTAAGCAGGCAAATATGGTCAGTAGTTTTCAATTAAATTTTTTGTTTCAAACGTATTTACAGCTCTGCCTTCCGCGAAACACTATCGATCACATGACACTTGTCTAATACTTCCTCTAAGCTTGACATTGTGTCTTAATTTATGTTGTTTGTCGAGGGGCATTAAAGGGAAGCAGTGGTTGGGAAGGGAGTAAGACAGGGTTGTAGCCTCTCCCCGATGTTATTCACTCTGTATATTGAGCAAGCAGTAAAGGAAACAAAAGAAAAATTCAGAGTAGGTATTAAAATCCATGGAAAAGAAATAAAAACTTTGAGGTTCACCGATGGCATTGTAATTCTGTCAGAGACAGTAAAGGACTTGGAAGAGCAGTTGAAAGGAATGGACAGTGTCTTGAAAGGAGGATATAAGATGAACATCAACAAAAGCAAAACGAGGATAATGGAATGTAGTCGAATTAAGTCGGGTGATGCTGAGGGAATTAGATTAGGGAATGAGACACTTAAAGTAGTAAAGGAGTTTTGCTATTTGGGGAGCAAAATAAGTGATGATGGTCGAAGTAGAGAGGATATAAAATGTAGACTGGCAATGGCAAGGAAATCGTTTCTGAAGAAGAGAAATTTGTGAACATCGGTTATAGATTTAAATGGCAGGAAGTCGTTTCTGAAAGTATTTATATGGAGTGTAGCCACGTATGGAAGTGTAACATGGACGATAAATAGTTTGGAGAAGAAGAGAATAGAAGCTTTCGAAATGTGGTGCTGCAGAAGAATACTGAAGATTAGATGGATAGATCACATAACTAATGAGTAGGTATTGAATAGAATTGGGGAGAAGAGGAGTTTGTGGCACAGCTTGACAAGAAGAAGGGACCGGTTGGTAGGACATGTTGTGAGGCATCAAGGGATCACAAATTTAGCATTGGAGGCCAGCGTGGAGGGTAAAAATCGTAGAGGGAGACCAAGAGATGAATACACTAAGCAGATTCAGAAGGATGTAGGTTGCAGTAAGTACCTGGAGATGAAGAAGCTTGCACAGGATAGATTATCACGGAGAGCTGCATCAAACCAGTCTCTGGACTGAAGACCACAACAACAACAACAACATATCTTAAATTTATGGAATGCCAATCTATGGTTAATTGTAGACTGGCAGCATATCGTTATTTATCGTTTTAACTTCCCACATGGTATTATATTTAGTATTAGAGTGGAGTATAAACAATGGGTTGCGCAGTTTCTTTACTTCACGGACAACTTTGTTAATTTTTGACATGTTTTGAAATAATCATGAAATAAGTTATTGTCCTTTATTTTGGTGTAAGCTACACAAGGAACTATTCCTTTTATTTTTGCAAGAAATTTGTATACCTTCTTATTAACTTTTTGCAGTGCTGTGTAGATGTAAACCTAATTGGAAATGCTACATAACAGTACTGCAGAGTACGAATAGAAGAAAAATCTATGTTAACATCACCACATAGCGAATGAGCTGCTGACTCTAGTTTTGAAATGAATATTACGCCAAGAACTGCTTACTTATTTACATTCTTTATGTGGGTAGAATATGATAAAACAGTTGCTCCAGGTACAACTCCCTAGGTCCTCTCAACAACATACCGCATGTCTGCACGTGGTCACGTGATGCCCCACAACTCACGAATTTCCAAACATAAATGCGACGAAAAGCTTATGAGCAGATCAAACACCAAGCATTGGCTGCATACGTCATAGTAACTGCGCACGCGCAGTACGGCCTGTTTTCTGGCTCTCTCTGGCAAATGCTCAAACTAACCATTTGTTTTCGTATGTTGTAAATCACAACACGTGATGCACGTGGGATATTTTTGTCCGAATGAAAATGGTTTACAATACAGTGCAACGTTTCTGAGTGTGACAATGAAAAGATCGTTGAGAATGTATTTCATTACAAGCAAACTGCTAAAAAAAACGCTCCAGATGGACATTTTACGTAAATTACATTCCGCCACAAATATTTAGCGCACCCATTTGGTTATAAGTTTATAATTGTGAACTATTGTTTGTCCTAGGGTAGCTCACAGGAAACCAAAATATAATTTATTTTGATGAAAGCATGAAGAAAACCGTGTGATGATGAATTGTGCTAAATTCGAAACCTTTAAAGGCACTTTTTAAATAGAGTAACCTATCTCCAGTTTGTGGCTCGTTGGTGTACACGATCAACAATTAATTTCTCGGAATAGTCTATCTTCAAGAGTGTGCCAGTTCAGTTTCTACACCATCACTGTGACGCATTCCCACAGGTCAAACATACCAGTGACCATTCGTGCTCACATCACTCTGTACATGATCGTATTTTGTTACAGACCCCACACTCTTGAACTATATTCCAAAATGTGTGGCACGGGTGGTGATTTGTAAGCAATCTTCTTTACAAAGTGATTGCATTTTCGCAGTATTCTACCAATAAACCGCAGTCTCCCACCTGCTTCATCCACTACTGAATTGAATCTACCTGTATGTGAATATTCCGCTTCCTTTCAGTACAAAGTGTTACACCAGATATTTGTAAGATTTCCTCGATTCCGACTGCCACATATTGTTACTATCTTAGGATACTTTTTCCGTTTTGTGAAGTGCCCAGTTTTACATTTCTGAACATTTAAAGCGAGTATGCAGTCTGTGCAACACATTGAAATCTTAAGAAGAGCTGACTGAATATTTATACACCTTCTTTCATACAGTACTTCGCTATAAATAACCACGTCACCTGCAAAAAGTCAGGAGTTACTGCCACGTGGGGTAGCCGCACGGTCTCGGGCGTCTTGCCACGGTTCGCGCGGCTCCCCCTGTCGGAGGTTCGCGTCCTCCCTCGGGCATGGGTATGTGTGTTGTTCTTATCGTAAGTTAATTTAAGTTACATTAAGTAGTGTGTAGACCTAGAGACCGATGACCTCAGCAGTTTGGTCCCACAGGAACTCACAATAAATTTCCAATTTTTTTCTGAAGTTACTCTTAAAATTGGCTGCAAGGTCATTAGTATAAACATGAACAATAAGGGCCCCAACACACTTTCCTGGGTACGCCCGAAATTACTTCTTCATCTGATGACGCCTCTCCGTCCATGATAACAAGTTGATCCGTTCCTAACAAGGAATCCGCAATTCAGTCACAAATTTCGCTTGATACCCCATATCATCGTTCTTCTGATAATAAAAGTAGATGTGGTACTGAGCCAACCGCTTTTCGGAAATCAGGAAATACTGCATCTACCTGAATGCATTGATCCGTTGCTTTCAGTTTGTCACGTGAGTTGTGTTTCGCACGTCCGATGTTTTCGGAATCCATGTTGGTTGGCATGGAGGAGGTTATTCTGTTCGAGACACCTCATTATGATTGAGCTGAGAATATGTTAAAGGATTCTACAACAAATCGATATCAAGAATACTGGGCGGTAGTTCTGTGGATCATTTCTACAAACTTTTTAGTAAACGGGTGTGACCTGTGCTATTTTCCACTTACTGAGCACGTATTTTACTCAAGGGATTTACGACAGATTACAGTTGGAAGAGGGACTAACTCAGCCACGAATTCGGTATGGAATTTTATAGGGATTCTATCGGCCCCTGGCACTGTGTTCAGTTATAACGATTTCAACTGTTTCCTAATACCACCACACTAACAGTATCCATAGCTACTAACTCTATCTATAGCCCTAAGCTTTGTTTTACACCTCGTGTTCAATAATCTCTGTCCATCTACATCTACATACACACTCGGTAAGCCACCGTACGGTGCTTGGCAAAGGATACCCTATATCACTACCAGTCATTTCCTTTCCTGCTTCACTCACAAACAGAGCTACGAAAAATTCTGTATGACTCTATATCAGCTCCAGTTTCTCGAATGTTCGTAGTCCTTACGTGAAATGTACGTTGGCGGTATTAAAATCGTTCCGCAGTCAGCATCAAATTCCGCTTCTCTAAATTTTCTCCATAGTGTTCCTTGAAAAGAACATCCCAATTTGAGCTCCCCACGCATCTCTGTAATTCTTGCGTGCTGTTCGATGCTAAACAAGTCTTGTTCAAATGTGTGTGAAATCTTACGGGACTTAACTGCTAAGGTCATCACTCCCTAAGCTTACACACTACTTAACCTAAATTATCCAAAGGACGCATACACACACCCATGCCCGAGGGAGGACTCGAACCTCCGCCGGGACCAGCCTCACAGCCATGACTGCAGCGCCTCAGACCGCTCGGCTAATCCCAGGCGGCGGTAACAAGTCTACCAGAACACTTCTGTACTACTTCCTTTAATCGAACCAAGTGCGAATACCAAACACTCGAGCAGTACTCAGGAATATGTTGCACCAGCGTCCTGTAGATGGTCTCCTTTACAGATGATCCACACTTTCCGAGAATTCTCCCAATCAACCAAAGTCGACTAATCGCCTTCCCTACCACAGTCCTCCCATGTTCAATCCATTTCATGTCGCTTAACATTACGCCCAGACGTTTAAACGACGTGACTGTGTTACGCAAGACACTACTAATGCTGTATTCGAACATTATGGTCTTTTCTCCTTCTCATCCGCATTAAACTCACGTTTCTCTGCACTTAGAGCTAGCTGCCACTCATCACACCAACAAAAAATTTTGTCAAATTCGACCTGTGTCCCCATACAGTCACTGAACTTCGGCACCTTTCCGTACGTCACAGCATCATCAACAAATAACCGTAGATTGCTGCCATCACACTTGCATAGGGAACTACTAACGATATGCTTGACTCTAATGAACAATCCCCGTCGGGAACAACATACTGTTTTCTGTTACTTAAGAAGTCTTCGAGGCACTCACATATGTGAGAACTTAGGCCAATTCTCATACCTTTGTTAAGAGTCTGCAATGGGACACCGTGTCAGCTTTTCTAAAATCGAGAGATATGGAGTCTGCCTGACGCCCTTCACCCGTAGTACGCATATATCATGTGAGAAAAGGGAAAGCTGAATTTCGCATGACTTTTACGAAATTTATTTTATTCCTTTAGAAGTTTCTTTGCATTTAGGAAGGAACTGAAATATTCAGGCATATGGAGGACAAAGACTTGTCCCTCCGTAACGACCAAATATTTGGCGTCAATCAAGTCTTTTTACAAGGTATGAAATCGGTATTATTAATGTAAACCTGGTGCTTTCGTAATTATGTCTAAATATGAGCCCTGTTCCTCTCTGGCCGTATGTCGTCTTGTTAGCCAAGCCATTAGGGGTTTTTGACTCAAATATGATACTTGCGAGTTTGTCGATTTAAATGTCGACGCATTTTACACATTTCAATAGTAGCAATGTAGCTATAAAATGGAAATGGGGAAAAAGTTTACCAACATCACGTCCGTCTTCCATGTTGCTGTGTATTTTTAAGCGTAATTAATTTTACTTGTATTTTATAAAAAAAGAGTTTTCTTGTTAGGTAGAACTTCTAGCTCCGAATGACACAATACTCAGTGTTACATTAGGAGGCCTCTTCATCTGGAATTACGGTCCTGTGTTTTTAATGTTCTCGGTCTAGTGGTACATGATACGTAAAATCTCTTTATGTACTGCATCTGTGTGTTGTATTGTACACCCTCTTTTCTCATTTTAAATTTACCGCCTTCATTTGTATTTTACTTCGTCAAAATTTTAGGATAAGTTATTGCCCAGGTGTTGCTCCTAGTAATTCCATCTTATTCATGTTTTACGTGCATTACATTTATAAAGTTTTAGTGGGTATGTATATCCAGTTTAAGATCTCTCATTCTTACCAGCAGCTACGTGGCAGAGGTGATTCTGTACGAGGCGTCAGTACTAGCACGCGACGCTGTGGTGCATTATGCTTACTACCTGAGCCTCATCTTATTCTGTTACTCGCTCCTGTGAACGGGAACGCGTTATGCAGGTCTTGGAGTCACTCGCGTCCATCTTGAAAAGATAAGGCTTTAACATAATGATTGCATTTCTGAGTGTCCGATCACTGGTGAATTTTCTTATCTGTTTTTACTATTTTATATTTCCAGTTGTTTCTGTGTTAAACGAAGGCGATGTTGGCCTGATGTATTCCACGATGCCCTTTGGCTAAACTGTCCAAAGGATCGTTCTAAGAAATACCTAATTAAAGTATTTTCTCTTTCAGTATTTGATCTGTTTATACACGCTTTTAGGTTATCCAAGTCTGCACAACGGGATGCGATTCTTAAATAGACGTATTTGTTCTCTGTTTTCTATGTAGATCAACGTGAAGATGCCTAAATAAGGCGAAACGCGTAGTTGAAAAAAAAAAAAACTAACTAAAACTGCAATCAAGACTGTTTTTAACCAATACTGTTAAGCACTGGTTTGCTGTATGTCACATATGGATTGGAAGACTTTCGAAAAATCGAGATTTTTATTTGAATTAGTTTCGAAATTATTTGCGTGTGAAATTTTTCGTCGTATAATAATTTCGGGTGGCGTATGTCGGGTTTCTGAATTATCTAGCGAATGGCAGTGGGCCAGTGACTGCTTAGATGGTGAAATTCTTTCTTGGTTGAACGTGTAAAACTATGGTTGTTTTTCGTGTGAAGATTTGTGTTAAAACAACAGTGAAATTGCACTGATAATAGCTTTCTGCCATAAAGGCGGCCTTGATAGGTCCTTAAAATTTGTTTCAGAGCCGATAAAGTCCAATTAAGTGAAGTCTAAACTCTGCATACGTTAGAAACCCAACTGTATTTCTTCGACACAGCGCTTCATCAACTGAACTAATATCTGTCAACACAATGCGCAGCGTATAGTGCGTTTAGCTGCCTAGACCTAAAGCAGTGAGCAGCGGCGAGTGGAGGTAGAACGTTGGCTGTTGTTGGCTGCAGTGGAAGACGTAGGGACCCGTAGGTTATACCAACGCTGGGAGGGCTTCGCGGAGGGGCTCGCTGTAGCACCACGACATGCTGTCGACGAAAGCGAAAAGCTAAATAATGTCTCATTTCGTTTGGTGTGTGAGTGGGTAAAGAAACTGTGAACGTGGAGGAAAACAATAATTCTGTAATAGTGGGAGGAAAAGTGGGGCTAAATTTGTAAGAAACAATAGTTGTAAATGATAGTAAAAGTGATGAATTTCAGTTTGACATATCGGAATGAAATTGTATTCGCTGTACACTTTCGACGTCGTCTAATAACGTATCTTTAAATGAACACGTCATGGCAGAATCTGAAGTTAAGTTTACAGTATTTCTTGTGAACGGAAGTAAAAGAGAACCAGAACCCGAAGGTGACGTTATCATGTCGAGAGGTAAAAAGGGAGCTGGTATTTTAGAATGATGTTAAGTCTACACCATTTACTACGACAGAAATAAAAATGGACGAGTATTAGAGACCCACGCGAAGGGTAGTGTTTCAGAAATGTTGCAAAGTATTATAAAACATTTAGAAGATAATAACAGGAATAATATGAAGCTGCCTGGGGATCATAAGAGTAGTATTATGGAGTGAAGCCTGAAATAAATGGTTTGAGTTCTAAGATTAATAGAAAAATGGACTGAGTTCTGAAATGAATGGGTTGAGTGGTGACATTAATTGTAAAATGAATAGCTTGATCTCTGATATGATCTATAACACGACTGGATTGTTTTCTGAGGTTATCCAAAGGTTCATTAAACATTAAGCAGGATTAGAAGCAAAATTAAAGAGTTTTAAATGTGAAATACACGGGGAACTGAGTAAACAGTTTCAAATTTAAGAGATTTCTTGACAAATGACATCTTAGAACTTAATAATAGCTTGAAAGGACAAATCGGTCAAGTGAAATAGAAATGTAATAATGCTACTGTAGCAGTGAAAAGTGAGGAAGCTGGTGAAGAGGACAAACAGCGTGAGGTAAAGTTGAATTCAGGTTCAAGAAAATTGTGTTGAAGAACAACGTGACAATAAACATAATATTTTGAAAATTAGGAACAAAATATAGGTGCGAAGAGTTTGGTGTGCACGTGCGAGCAAGTGTTAACAACTTGGAAAATAGCTTGACACAATGTAGTGCAGCCCTGAGTGATAATTTGCATCAAGATGACTGCAGTTCACAAAGAGTAGAACAAAATGTACCTAACAGTAAAGCTCATGTGAGGTACTGTGGCGTGGAGAATCGTCTAGAATTACATGTTACCCACAGAAAATTTTTGAGATTTGACCCTAATTAAACCGTGCTGCATAAGGAATTCTTCAGTAACTTTGAGGATGTATTGCCTATATTATGGAACAAGAATCAGAAAATAGGCATTGTGACAACGAAGTACATGGGAGAAGCTCCTATATGGGAAAACTTAGCAGAAGATAAATAACAGGTTTCTTTGAGGAATATTGGGGTAAGATGAAATAAATTTTAGTGCTGAATAATTTTTCGTGAGATAAGAAATACCCCCACGTATGATTCTAAAAGACGTTTGTGAAAAATTGGGCAACAGCTTTAAGTAGCTGAGCACTGAATTAGCAACTGAGAAGGTTATTATGGGAACTGAGAATAAGTTGCGTTTGTACTGGACAAACAAAAAAAATTCTGTACCCAGGGATGACATTAATGAGTTTATTTTCTGTCTGGAGAGGATAGAACATCTAACGAAGTCAGAGGAGAATGCACATAGACATTATAGGCCTCACATTAGGCAAAATGAGGATAGGGTCAAAGAATATGTAAATACAATAGATGAACTAAGATTAAACCATTGTAGAGGAAGGTATAGAGGACGAGGCACTCCTGCTACAAGCAGATATTGTGACAGAGGATTACCAACAGCAGCAACCAGCCGAATGGCAGCCAGTAGAAAGTAGTACCATCGTTAATGATAGGACAGAAGATGAGGAAAATTAATAGCAGTCTGTAAAGGTGCTAACGTTTGCAGGCTGTAAGAGCACAGGTTCAGTCCGTTAGCAAAACTACTTGTAATGCCACATTAAACAAAAATTTTCTATATTGGTGCAGTAGAACAGTTGTAAAAGAAGCGAGATATGAAGGATATGTATTTTTAAGGGGAGCGTGGTAGATTTTTGTGAAAGAAAGGATAATAACAGTAATTGTAGGAATTAGATTGACAGGGAACGAAATTTGGATGTAAAATTTTGCAGCAGGATCATATTGTAAACAAGTTAAGTACTTGGCGTTGCCGTGGTATGTGTTTATTTCTCCTCTTTGCACCTCTCTTCCCCCTTCTCTGTTGCACCTACTCCTGACACACTGTCCGTCCCCTCCTGCCCCTGCCTTCATCCACCTGCTGCTTTCCCCTCCCTCTGACCGTCTCCTGCTTCCACTGTATCTATCCGTTGCCTCCTTCCTTCATATCACCTGAACTACATACGAGTCGTACAGCAATATTATTTTGTAGGTACATTCAGCAGCATATTTGCATACTGTCTGGTAAATGTCTCGCGAATAGAATTAGTAGCAAAGAAGCAGTAAGTGTAAACATCAAGACGTCATGCCTGACGCGACAGATTACTGCATGAACAGCAGAAACTTTTTACCTTTCACCATTTTGTGAATGTTGCAACGAGATAAATTTCGTAAAGGTTTGAAATTATGTGTAAATTTCGTTGCAAACCACCAAATACCCTCGTTCTCCAATACTGGATAGTGTGCACAGTAGCTGTACTTTACGCAACGTGTACAGTATGCAACAAATAGTGCGGAAGTATGGAATAAACACATTGAAGATTATATAACCCTTGCATTCAGTATTTTGAATCGTATTACGAAACATATATCAACCAAGTAAATCATTTTCACAAATATGAAGAACATCAAAAGTCAAAGTCTTAAATGGTTTTTGAAAGGGTAAATATTTTTCTACAATTCGTGATATTCTTCAACTTAGTATCTATTACGAACACTTTATAAAGTAGCCTATGTTCTTCCTCAGAATTCAGTCTATTTCCTTATCAATTTTTTCCTAAATCGGTTCAGCTAGTGACTAATAATTAATTTAAAAGTAATTGCATGACGCGGCAGATTTTCACGCATCTCAGCGTTGATGATGTAATATTTGTTGATCTATTTTCGATGATGTGATATATCTTGAACTATATGTTGCATATAGATATAATTATGCAGGTATATTCAACGGTATGTATGAAGACTGTCTACATAATGTGTCACAAATACAATTAGTAGTAAAGAAGCAGAAAAATAAAACGTCATGCCCGATGTGAAAATGTTGAAAGCGATAATCTCTTTACCTTTGATAGGCAGTGATATTTAATCCTATAGCGAATGTTTCCAGACAGTAGGTGATATGTGCACCAAGTTTGGTTGAAATTGGTCCCGTCGTTTCTGAGGAGATGTGGAACGTACATACACACCAAGAGGTACCCAATAAAGTAGCAGTTATTTTCTAAAAGCTATATATTTTCCAGTTGTTTACAAAACAACCGTATCCCCTTCAAAATACTCTCAATTACAACTGATACACTTCTTACAATGTTCCAAACATTTTTTGTAGCCATCTTTAGGAATGGCTGACAGCTACTCACTCGTTTTTTCTTCTTGACCTCTTCAGTGTTGTGAAATCCATGTTCTTTCATGCACTTTCTCACGCGCGGAAATAAGGAAAAGTCGCACGGAGCCAGGACAGGCGAGGAAGGTGCGTGGGGCAGCGAAACAATGCCAGTTTTAGCCAAATGGCTGTGTGAGCAGGTGCGTTCTAGTGGTGGAAGAACCAGTCTGTCACAAATAGGGTCTGTTGCGCAATCTTCTTAAAACTTTCAAATAAAAGGTTTGATTGATGATCTGATCTGGGGGAACACTCTCTAAATGAATTACTCCCTTGACATCAAAAAAGCAAATCAGCATTGTTGTCATGTTTTATTTGACTTGACGACATTGTTTTGCATGGCGTGACGATCACGTCTTCCCTTGACTTGAATTTTGTTTTGTTTCTGGGTCGTAACCATAGCACCGTGACTCATGAGCAGTAATGACCCTTGACAGAAAATCTGGATCAGTTTCAGGCTCTTGTTTCAAAGCACGACATGATTCAGCTCGATGTTCTTTTTGATTTTCAGTCAGAATCCGAGGAGCAAACTTGGCAACAACCCTTTCGATTCCCAAATCTTCCATGAAAGTTCACTACAACGCTATTCCCGATGTTATTCAATTTGTATATTGAGTAAGCAGTAAAGGAAACCAAAGAAAAATTTGGAGGAGGAATTAAAGTTCAGGGAGAAGAAATAAAAGCTTGAGGTTTTCCGATGGCACTATATTTCTGTCAGAGGTACCAAAGGACTTGGAAGAGCAGTTGAACGGAATGAACTGTGCTTTCAAACGAATATATAAGGCGAACATAAACAGAATGCAAAATAAGGCTAATTAATGTAGTCGGATTAAATCTGGCGACGCCGAGAAATTAGATTAAGAAACGAGACACTGAAAGTAGTAGATAAGTTTCGTTATTTGGACATAAAAGTAGCTGATGATGGCCGAAATTGAGAGCATACAAAATGGAAACCGTTAATGGCAAGAAAAGGAAGTTGATAGCATCGAATATAGCTTTAAGTTTTATCAAGTCTGTTCTGAAAGTATTTTGGTGAAAGTGGAACATAGACGATAATCAGTTTAGACAAGAAGAGAACAGAAGCGTTTGAAATGCGATGCCACAGAATACCGAAGATTAGGTGAGCATATCACGAGGAATTACTAAATAGAACTGGGGAGAAATGAAATTTGTGGCACAACTTGACCAGAAGAAGGGATCAGTTGGCAGGACACATTCCGAGGGATCAAGGGATCACCAATTTACTATTGGGTTATACTAGGGGGGGGGAGGGGGGTAACAATTGTAGAGAGACCAAGTAATGAGTACAGTAAGCGGATTCAGAATTATGTAAGTTGCAGTCGTTATTCGGAGATGAAGAAGCTTGCACAGGATGGGATAGCAGGGAGAGCTGCATCAAACTAGTCTTTGGACTGAAGACTACAACAGCGAAGATAACAAACAATACATGTACGGAGAATGGACGGAAGTAGAAACCACTGAAATCCGAGATGTCGAGATACGAACTGAAGAGAGAGTACAGGAAATATCGGATTTGACAGAAACGCAGAAGAATGAGCTAAGTCAGGTCTTGCAGAAGCATAATGAAATACTTTCTGAGAAGCTAAGGTCAGTTCGAGGTTATGAATGTTATCTAACCACACACGAATATAACACATTTTTTAGGAAGCCATTTCCTGGGTCAATATATATAAGAAAGCACTAACGGAAATGATTCAGGAAACGCTCAAATGGAACATTTTTGAACAGGGCATTTGTAATAATTCCTTATTTGTCTTACCCAAATAGACAATGAATCACACTTGTATTGGATGCAAAAGCCTTAAACAAAATGACATTACCAGTGAGTGGTGGGTCCTAAAAATGTAAAGAAATTATTACAGAGATTTAAATGTGCAAAATTTTGTCACATCTATGAATGTAACTTAAGGGTCTCGGAACCTACCATTAGCAGAAGACAGCAGGATGTACGCAGCTTTCCTATTTGTGAGACTGTCTTCCTTTTATGTGTGAATTCCTAAGGGATCAAACTGCTGAGGTCATCTGTCCCTAGACTTACCCACTACTTAAACTAACTTAAGCTAACAACAGCACACACACGAGGGAGGACTCGAACCTCCAGCGGGAGGGGCCGCGCAAACCGTAACTTAACCCACACCGTCACTCCGCCCGGCTTTGTGGTACTGTGTTACCAATAAAAGATGGTACTTTTTGAGGTGACAATCGAAGCCTGTGCTTTAGTTAGGACAATGTCCTAAGTCATAGCTGACGAATTGTTAAAGAGAATTACAATCTACGTGGACGATGTGTTGATTTCGATTCCTAGCTGTTAAGAACATTCTGTGCTGTTGGATACAGTTTTAGAAGCTATAGAAAGTGATGCAAAGAAGTTGAAATTGTGCAAAATGCAATTTACGAAAACAAGAAATGAAGTTCATGGGACACGCTGTCAGTGGTGTAGGTATTTTACTTGATGCTGATAATATGAAACTGTCAGAGCACTTGCTAATCGAAAGGTATTGAAGAGTATGCTGAGATTATTCAGAATTTATAGACAATTTGTGACAAGACGTTTATTCAGAACGCGTTTTTGAGGACACCGTTAAAGAAGAATGTGCCATATAGATGGACAGAGGACTGTCAGCGGGTCTTTGAAGAACTTAAGGGAGTATTGCAAATAATAGGATTTTAAATCAACCTCAACTTTCCAAGCCTGTTTCGTCTAGGACATAGAAATGTTTCAAATCGAAACAGAAGGTGAAGGGCAAGGGCACAAAACCGTAGCTTTAGCGAGGTGATCTTTGCAACATGTATTGTGTCACCCTTTAGACACAAACTGCTCCTAGAACTAACATAGTATGAGCAGACTCTAAGACTCTAACAACACTGCGAAACGTAGGGCAGAAAACAACGCCGAACAGTGTAGGCTGTACCTTGGAACACGTCACTTAACTGTGCAGACAAGACAGTGCCCAAGATCAACGACGTAATATGTGTATTCAGGAATGATCGTCCATCCAGACACAATGATGACACGCATGGTTGGATGTTAATTTTCTCTCTCTACAGATCACACTATCTGTCACTACAACGACGCTATGTGCTGAAGAATTGCCAAAATTACTATTTTAGTGGTATAATGGGGCTATTGGTAGCTACCGGGATATTTTAACATTAATCTTAATAAGGTATTTGGTTCACATGACATGACTAGGTTCGTAAGGTTAACTACTACCAAAGCTAACCTCAATCACGATGAAAAAGTATTTTGCACAGGAGTATACGATGGATAGAAATCAGATATTCCAATTTAATACTTGCAGCGATAAACTAAAATCTTTCATTATATGAGCTGACAATAGGACGGCGAATTTCGCTAAGCAACGGCGTAAAATAATATGCCACCAACGTATAAAATTAATAAATGCGGGCTGTCTGACTCGCTGATTCCACTTAAATGCTTTTCCTAACAAAGCTTCAAAGTATCATGTAAATACATCACCTCAACGTGGCCTTTAAGTACTTTTACATAAAATTAAGTATACTTTCAACTTACAAAGGCGTGATTTAATTTTTACCTATCCGTCGTTGTTGGCCAACGATGACGTCTACACGTAGCGCCTCGCTGGAACAAGATCATTGGGTGAATCGAGCTATAACGTCTTAATAACGACTAAAAACGCTCAACCTATATGAACTAAATGAAATTTCCTTCTCTTAAAAAGAATTGTCTTTCATAAAGCGTAAACTCACTTCCTCGTTGCTTAAATCATTAATATCTTTCCTCTAGTTGCAAATTAACAAATGTAAATTATTATTCCAGTTTCCTTGAGGGTTAGGATCTCTGAAATTTACGTCGACACAACGCCACCTGTTTGCTTTACATATCTGTTACTTGTATTTAATGTTTTGCTATATAGGCAAATTATTGATGTGCTTTAATAGCGAACTTTACTTTCAAATATCTTTCCAGTAACAATTCGGTTATAAATTGTAGTCGGGGACTCGTTTTTATAGTTTAAAACAGAAAATCCATATCTTTATTGCCTGTCATTATTTCGTTAACATATTTTGTTACGAGTGCTGGTTAACTACACAAAACTCGACTAAGCGAAAGGAAAAATGAAAAAGAAAATTAAACAAGGAACCTGAGAGTTACCGCCACTTTTATACTGTGTGTAATTTAAACGGGACACAGATCTTAACCACTTCAGATTTTGACTTTCCTCGAACCCACTAATATTTAAATACTTAATCACGCAGCACTCGTTATATAGATAAAGAGACAATTAAAGTATCCTTGATAAAACGATTCTTTCTTTGTCCTTTAGGCATCATGGGAAAAGCTACTAAGTCGAGACCGCGTATGCAAATCCCCGACAACTTCCAGTTAACGACGTAGGACGTCCGCTCTCCTCACAACAACAATGAGGCTTTCGGCGTATCTCGAGAGGGATTTCCAGTATATATTACAATAAACTACGCTCACTGTGAAGTCACGAAATACACCCTAAGACAAAATCGGAAAGGTACTACTCCTAAGTGCTTGCTTCCTACTCCACAACCACAACACACCAACGTAACGCCACTATTCCCTTAGCGCGTGATATAATCCACCTCACAAAATCAAATAATGACTTCGCGTGATAAGGTCTTTCCTCTTCCACACACCAACGGAAAATTTCCTACCTAATGAGACACGGTACGCCTACAAACTTTTGGCTTCAAGCAATCCAACGTTCAGCCATTGCGTCAGCACAAAATTAACAAACAGGAGAAACTCATCTCAGACTTCAACTAATCGTAGTCTCAAGTGCCACTTCTCTCTAAATTGTACGTTTCATCACAAACTGATTTTCTGTCCCTCCACACTGTGAACTTAAAGTCCATCTGAATCGGCGAACAATTACTTTCTCCAACAAAAGAAAAATATTTTCAAAGTATCTATCTAAACATCTTAAGACTTGGTTTGAACTCTCCCGAGTCTAAACCCTGTAGGACACAAACTTATTGCGACCCTATCATTGCAACTCGCTCAGCTAGGTCAACTCGTGAGACCATCTCTAGAGACTAACTTTTGGGACACTGACTAAAATTCTTAAGGGACAAGCCAAGAAGCATTTACGGCGAACAAATATATCACGCTAATTCTCTCTGTAACAATAGGTATTTCTTTTTAGCAGCCGTAATCTTACAGAGGCCGGCTACTCCGTAGCTGTAATGTTTGCCGCACGGCGTGACTCTGCAATCGGCTGGGACTGGTAAACTCGCTGAAGTGACTGGAATCCGCTTTTTATGCACATCAGGCGACAAAATCTACAAAATTTTAAGACAAAATTGGTTCAAATGGCTCTGAGCACTATGGGACTTAACATCTGAGGTCATCAGTCCCCTAGAACTACTTAAACCTAACTAACCTAAGGACACCACACACATCCATGCCCGAGGCAGGATTCGAACCTGCGACCGTAGCGGTCGAGCGGTATTTTAAGACACCCGCATGTAAGAAAACTTTACAATCCCATAAATAAATTCTCGATTCTTCCAAAAACAGTCATCCCCGATGATAAGATTGCGATAACACCGTGTACTGTACTTTAAATTTGGCGCATTACAAACGGACTGAAAAGAACCAAGGTATCTCTGAACTAGAAGGCATATTAGTCATATGTGGACTACAAGTGTCTCAACATTGTGTCCACAGTGTCTTTTACGCCGCCGCGTCTGAAGGAAATCTTCTCGGTTTTCTAGCCGCCTCAACTCGAATAAAACTTGTGGAGCTTTCGACTACTTTCTCCGCCATCGTCGTCAGGAATAAAAGCACTGAAGCAGGTCAGTTCCAATAAAATTTTCGAACTTTCTATGGCGTAAACAGTCTTAGAAAGTTCTAGAATTTTATTAGAGTTGACGCGGCTTGAAAACCGAATTGATTTTTATCTGTTTGAACATTGCTAACTACATAAGATCTTCTCGATTTTCAAGCCACGTCAGTTCGAAGAAAATGCTCCAGCTCTCGGTGGCCCTCTCCGTCATCGTTGAGACGAGTAGAACCACTAGCTGCCGGGGCTGGCTGGCACTGATTTCTGCTTACTCGGCTACGACTGCGGCCTCTGGCAGCTGTCAGAGGAAGCCGAAAAGACGGGTGCGCGGAGGGTGTGTTGGGCAGATCACAGCAGCTCCGGCCAGCCCCTGGAGCGAGTTGTGTCGGGTGGCGCGAGGGGGCGGAGCAGCGCCTGAAACTGCCGCTCCCGCCTCCCAACATGCGTGAAGCATCATCCGCCATTGCTCCGTTTCGACATCCAAAGCCCACCCCTTGCACACTGCTCATTGTGTGCCCTGGTCTCTGTTCAAAATCTCAGCCGCCTCTTTTATACCGGGATCCCAGTACGATGACGCAGGAGCCAAGACTCTGTTGTATTCGAACTATATTTTGTGTCCACTTTCCAGGCAGTGCTCTGGTATAGTGACTTGTCGAGCTCCCTTCGTTTAATATGTCGCTTGTGCTCCGTACAACACTCTGCATCTTTGCGAACTGTCTGACCCATATAGATGCTACCGCATTCACGTCGGACACCATACACACCGGGAACAGGAAGAGCTATGTCGTCTTTAACAGGGCGCAGCGTATATCGCACCTCGGAGGCGGGCCAGAACATTGGTCCCAGTATACGTCTCCGCAACACACGCCCTAACTCGCTGCTTGTTGCCCCACAGTGTGGCAGGAAAGCAGCCGGCTTGACATCTTCAACAGATACACAAGGCGTCCTTCCTCCGTGGCACCTGAAAGCGTATGCGATCTCTCTCTCTCTCTTGCTATAACCATTCTCTCTGAACACGTCTCTCCAGCGCTGCAATTCAAACTGAAGGTGTCGTCGTCAGAAACAATTTTTGCTCCGTGTATTAACGTGATCAAGGCCGCTATCCTGTGTACATGGTGGTGAAAACTATCGACGTTCAAGTACCGGCGAGTGTGCGTTGATCTCCTGTCCACTGATCAGCCTCGAAACGCGCAAGCAACTCGGCGCAGATGGTCACCCGTTGCTGCTTATGGTGTTCTGTTGGGCGGTGAAAATACCGAGCGAGCGTGCACCTTCGAGTGCCCCGACTGGTGGCCGTGTGTGTCAGCACCACTGAGACGTCCATTGTGCAGACAGATGTTTGACTGTGGTCCGTCCATGAGCTCGAATAAAAGCGTCAGTGGGTACCAACACTGTTGGAGTCACAGCTGCATGCGACCAGCCGGCACGCGGGAAATCGGAAAAATTTGTGCTATCTTGTTGCGAAGGTGACAGACACCTCGCCCAACGACTCACCGTACTTTTGTCCACTGTCAAGTCTCAGCAGACATTGTCCAGGCGCCTACAACTATCTGCAATGCTATACTTCTCAAAAAAAAAAAAAAAACACAGTGACAGATCCCTGCTTGGAACAAACCTCCGTTACAGAAGAATTTTAAAGACAACGTATAGCGCCGCTAGCTATCGAAACTTAACGAAACTGCAGGGGCTATTCCACGATTTCCCACAATAAATTCTACATTCGTCAAGCGAAACGGGCCGAGGTTGCATTACATATTGAACACTCCTCGTATTATCCGTTTATTATATTCTGTTCACATTCTACTGAATAATGCTGTATTGAATGACACTATTAGAGGATATGGAGTTCTTTCCATTATTTTTGTTGACTAATTGAAATTTATAAAGTGTATATTCTTCAGGAGAGTCTATAGCACTTGCTTAGTGCAGCTTATGACCAGAAACGACAGGTAAAACTTTTCTTCCTCACAGGGTGCAAAGTTCAGTTGACACAGAAGTACTACGTTTTGAAGGTACAGCGTTGTTGTAAACCTGAAACGAGTTTCACTGGTACCAGACTGTGTACTTAAGGACCGAACGTCGTTCCAAGTACTATTCCATGTGCGTAATAGGAAGAGGAGGAACACCCAACACCAGTTTCTCTTCATAACGCAGGCGATGTATTTCCGTGTGGACTCAACATAGCGAGTTTTGTGGATATCGTTTCTGCGGAGAAAAAGGAATTCCCACCATAGATCTTTCATGTAAAGCACGCGATATAATTTGGTACATTTCAGTATGCTAGAATATTTGTAATGGCTAACATTTAAATGATGTTCGGTTTTAAAGAAAAAACTGAAACCTAATCAGTTTGTCAAATGCACAATCATTTGTTCTAGAGAGAAGTTAAAAATGGAAATTTGATAGAAAAACTTATTTTAGGAAAAATTGGTAAAACGATTTCGATATATTGCTATCAAGTCCAAAGTGTTAGAAATCCGATCTAATACTGTAAAAGTGTGTAATGTTTCGCAACTATTTAGTTACAACAGTCTGGTTGGTACTGAATTTCGTTAGGACACTAGGGTTATTCTGAGTTGGTTTGTTTGGTTAACAAAGGGATTTAGTAATAATCATGGAGTTATATGATCCTCAAATGCACTTAAAAATAGCTTTATGTCCACAAACGGTGTGTGACGTAGCAGATTATTTCGAGTAGATGGGATGGAGAGCACCGAGCAGCTGACGCTTTGCGCTCTGTTTGTGAACCAGCCTGGCGTACTATCGACATGTGTGTTCTCGCACCATATGAATCTGAAGGAAATATCATTAACGTATCTTAGAATTATTTAAAACTCCTCATACAGTCTCGCTCTGCTACTACAGCTATACTGTTAAAACCTCTGACCATTATATACAGTACTTTTGGAGATTTAAAGTTTTATCTAAAAATACCGACATAACTTTTCTTGTACTACGAAACATAGTTACGGATTGTAATGTAATGCAGTTTCGAGGCGTCACTTCAGCTACGAGTAATAACAAAATTGGACCCTAAACGTACAGAACGTTATGGAAACAAAGGAAAACAAGCACGTCATGTATCTCTTTGCAAACTTGTGAAGAGTTTGTATCAATTCTGTCAGAAAGGATGGTGAAATTGATGAAGTGAAGGAAATTATTTTTCCACCGTTTTAGACTGCATCCCGGTGAATCAGCTATTTTTTGTTACAAGTTATTTATCTAACGACGAATTTTCTGTTGAAATATCTGTTCTGTCCCAAATTGAGGGCACAAAGCATAAGAATTAGCTGATTAAACTGATTAAATAAATATGATTTAGGAATTCACTTTTTCTGCGGTTAGTCACATGTCGATGCAAGCATTATGGCTGGTACTTACCCTGGTCTCCAAGCTGGAACTAAAAAAATCTGCCCTCTTGCTGTATATATTCCGTGTGCAGTCCACTCTCTTTGCTTGGTACGACCGTGAGCAGCTGGAGTGTTGCCTTCCAGTGACATCATTTTTCCATTTCTTGCCACAATTTTATGCGTACACTCTCTTCTCAGCGTCAACGAGCCGTTGGGTTATTTTGCCGCCAAAGTTAATTAGTTCCGTCTCCGTAAAAAGACCTTCACAAACACTCTGGTCAATGTTATATGGGTAGAAATCATACCAGGTTTGAAACTCATTTAAGATGATGGCACTCAAAAGGTGGGACAACTGTTGTAAGTAAATTGCTACAAACTGTTGATATCGACAGTTAGATCGAGTACAGTCGTACCATTTTTTGTTGAATACGTTAGAGAGAATCGTCCTATGTATGAAAGGTATGAAAACACTGCCATCGAAATGAGTAAAATATATATGTAAAAAACAACTTCAGAAAAGAGAAAGCCAAGAAATGGACGTAGCAGCGAAGGAAAAGGAAATTATCGGATGAATACATTTCCGGCTATTATCAACAGAACTACGTCCGAACTGCGAAAAAGGAAAAAAAGAATCTTTGGAAGAGTTGTACAGCAATTGTGAGTTGCTGAGTAATTCTTGGTTCAAATGACTCCAAGCACTATGATACTCAACATCTGAGGTCATCAGTCCCATAGACTTAGAACTACTTAAACTTAACTAACCTAAGGACATCACACACATCCGTGCCTGAGGCAGGATTCGAACCTGCGATCGTGGCAGCAGCGCGGTTCCGGATTGAAGCACCTAGAACCGCTTGTCCACAGCGGTCGACGTAGTAATTCTTGGACGAGACAACACTGAACTATAGAAATGTGGTATAAAACTGATGAAGAATTACAAATACGACTTGGAAGAGTATTTTAGTGATGAGGTTATTCATTTTAAAGTATATGTGAAGATCAATAGAATAAAAACCTCGTTACTAAGTACTCTGTATAGAAGGTTGCAAGGAAACCACCCTCGACATCTGTTCCTAAATTGGAGATTGCACAAGGAATATATTTGTCAGCTGCTACAAACAATTGTTCACTGACTGCCCTTTGATACACCTGAAAAGACTCATTTGCTATTTACGGCCATCCATTACGCAGGATTGAGTCAACAGTGTCGAATTCCTCTATATGAACTCTTATATAACTCAGCAACGATACTGTGAAGATGTGTTCGAAGAATTTACTACAGGGGAAGCACTCTTTGCTGATGTGAATGTACTGGGTTCAGTACGCATTATTATTATTACGAGGGGCGTTCAGTAAATAATATAACGCAATTTTTTCGTGGCTAATGCAGAATTTGTTGTGGAAAAGCGTGAGTATTCTCGCTTCTACAGTTACATGTTACAGCAGGTGGCGGCGCTCTATGTAGCCTTGAAAATTGTGTCTATAACGGAGATGCGTTCCAAGCAGAGAGTTGTCACTGAGTTTCTTTTGGCGAAAACTCAAAGACGCTTGCTCTATGAGACCAGGCAGTGGACAAAAGCACGGTGAGTCGTTGGGCAAGGCGTCTGTTATCTTTGCAACAAGGTCGCGCAGACCTGTCCGAACTCCCGCGTGCTGTAAGAGCGCACACAGCTGTGACTGCTGCACTGTTGCAACTTGCGGACACTCTCATTCGAGGTGACGGACGGAAACACTTCGTTGCACAACTGCACTTCTCTGTTGGTAGTGCGGACACACTCGTCCACCCGTTGAGGTACTTGAAGATGTGTTCCGACTGGGTTCCTCGCCGCCTAACAGAAGACCGTAAAAAGCACCGCAGGACCGTCAGTGAGGAATTGCTTGCACGGTACGAGCCTGGTCGTGACAATTCTTTCATCGAACATCGTCATACGTGATGAAACGTGTGATCATCACTTCGATCCGGCAACAAAACAGCATTCCATGGAGCGGCGTCACCCACCTCTCTTCAGATCAAAAAGTTCAAAGCCGTCCCCTCAGCCGGTTAAGGGATGGCGACTGTCTTTTGGGACTCAGAAGGGGTTATTCTGATTTCCTCTCTGATAGTACAACGATCGTCTCCTAAGTGTACTAAGCTACCCTCAGGAAAATAAAGAAACGACTTCAGCGCGTTCGTCGCCATAAAAATGCGACAGAGCTCTTCCCTCTCCATGACAATGCAAGGCCTCACACAAGCCTGCGCACCCGAGAGGTGCTCACAAAACTTCACTGGACTGTTCTTCCTCATCCACCCTGCAGCCCGGATCTCACCCCTTCTGACTTCCATATGTTTGTCTGAGTGAAGAATGCACTCTGCGGGCTGGAGTATGTGCATGATGGGAACGTTATTGATACAGCGAGACGTGGGCTCCAGTGTGGACCAGTAGGGTGATACCACGCGAGCTTACAGGCCCTGCCAGTTAGGCGGCGTTATGTCTTCGTATTGAACGGAGAGTATGTTGAATCATAGGGTTTTGTAGACAAAAGAGTGGAGGATAATATTGTGTATTGTAATCGTGAATAAAACCAACCCGCTTTCAGAAAAAAAACCATTGCATTCCTTAGTGAACGCCACTCGTATTATAAGCAGCAGCAGTAACTGTAGAAGTCAATTACGAACAGATGTAATTTACTTGGTGGTACATTTATGTCGAAATTAGGGTCAGAAAGATTTTTCTCTGCCTGGGAACGGCAAATATTTACGTAATCAAGTGTCACACAGTCACGTGACACTCGACTGCTGTCGTCAGTCGTGACGATGTGGAGGTAATCGCTGCGTGGATGTGTCAGTTGCTTGTATCTGTAGTATCTCCGCATCGACCCATCTCAGTTGTGTTGATGATTGCGATGTATCGACGCGGAGATATTAAAGAATGGCAGAAAGCGGCTATTGTGTTTCAAAGTGCCCATGACTGTGCCGTGAAAGTAGTTACCGATTTTTTGGTGTATCAACGTGGACCGTCCAACATGTGTGTAAGGAGTGGTGTACCAGTCGCAACCACTTGACGCTGCGTAACGGCAGTGGTCGTAAAAAGATCGTAAACGGCAGATGGCGGAGACGAGTGACTCTCCTGGTCAATGGCAGTGGGTTTCAAACATGACACGAACTGTGCTGTCATAGAACGCAGGGCCGTTTTCCGGGCTATCATCACGAAGGGAACTTCAGAGACCGGAAACTTTGAGTCAGATGCCTAGAGAAACGCCGTTGCTCGCAGTTGCACAGTTAAGATACGCATCTTCAGTGGGCTAGTTAACACAGGCAGCGAGCTGCAGCTGTGGGGAGGCATTTAGCGTGAACCGATATGTCGCGATTTCAGCACGTCTGAAATGATGCGAGGCGCCCTGGACACCGACGGCCACGAGAGACGTTTACCCTGCTGTGTGCAGGGCGCGAAGCTCAGGTCCAAAGTGGTTCTGTGATTTTTTTTTTGGGTATTTTTCCAACCGCCACTTGGACCAGCTTCTTTCAGGTTACCGTGGACATGAACCACGAAGTCTGTTTCATCATCCTCGGTCGCCAAGCGTTCCCATTTCTCCTTTATTTTTGTGATAAGTGTGCTACGGACACTACCATCTTACAAGATAAGAGAAGCAGCCATGTCTATAGGACGGCGCGCATACATTCATGGTCTGACAAAAACAGTCAACCCACCACACCTTGAGTGGCCCGCTGAATCACCAGACCATTATCGCGTGCAAAACATCTGTCACTAGTTTTACCACTGGGTGAAATGAAGCAACGAAGAAACTGCAAATTACAGAGTGGCAATTTTACCGAATAATCGTCAGCGGGTGATTCCCGCTGTGTTACGGGTCTGAAGAAATTTGTGGAGTTTCTTGTCCGCCCAGTGGAGGGCGCTGTGAAGGCTAAAGGCAGTGTCTATATCTACATCTACATCCATATTCTGCAAGTCACCGTGTGGTGCGGGGCGGAGGGTACCCTGTACCACCACTAGTCATTTCCTTTTCTCTTCCACTCGCGAACAGAGCGAGGGAAAAACGACTATCTGTATGCCTCTGTATGAGCCGTAATCTCTGTGATCTTATCTTCATAGGCCTCACGCGAGATGACTTTGGCGACAGTAGAAACATTCGGCAGTCAGCCTCAAATTCCTGTTCTCTAAATTTTCTGAATAGTGTTCCTCGAAAAGAACGTCGTCTCCCCTCCAGTGATTCCCATTTGTGTTTCCGAAGCGTCTCCATAGCACTTGCATGTTGTTAGAACCTACCAGTAACAAATCTAGCTGCCGGCTTCTCACTTGCTTCGATATCTTCCTTTAATCCGACCTGCTGCAGATCCCAAACACTCGAACAGTCTTAACAACGACTTGCACCGGTGTCCTATATGCAGTCTCTTTTACAGATGAACCACACTTCCTTAAAATTCTCCCAATAAACCGCCTTCCTTACTACAGTCCTTATATGCTCATCCCATTTCATTTTGGTTTGCCACGCTACACCTAGATATTTATTCACCATGACTGTGTCAAGCAGCACACTACTAATACTGTAGTCGAACATTATGGGTTTGTTTTTCCTCTTTATCTGCATTAACTCACATTTTTCTACGTGTAGAGGTGGCTGCCGTTCATCACAATAACTCCTTCCCATACACCACAGCATCATCAGAAAACAGCGGCAGACTGCTGCTTACCCTGTCCGCCAGATGATTTCTGTATATTGAAGATAGCAGCTGTCCTCTCACACTTCCCTGGGGCACACCTGACGATACCTTCGTCTCTTATGAATACTCACCCTCGAGGACAACATACTGGGTTCTGTTACTTAAGAACTCTTCTAGCCACTCTCGTATCTGTGAACATATTCCGTATGCTCGTACCTTCGTTAACTGTCGCCAGTGTGGCATCGTGTCACGTGCGTTTCGGAAATCTAGGCATATGGAATCCGTCTGATGCCCTTCATCAACGGTTCGGAGGATCTCACGAGAGAAAAGGGCAAGCTGAGTCTCGCATGTGCGGTGCTTTCTAAAAATATGCTGACTGTGGACAGAAGCCCTTCTGACTCAATGAAATATACACTACTGGCCATTAAAATTACTACACAACGAAGATGACGTGCTACAGACACGAAATTTAACCGACGGGAAGAAGATGCTGTGATATGCAAATGATTCGCTTTTCAGAGCATTCACACAAGGTTCGCGCTGGTGGCGACACCTACGCCGTGCTGACTTGAAGAAAGTTTCCAACCGATTTCTCATACACAAACAGCAGTTGATCGGAGTTGCCTGGTGAAACATTGTTGTGATGCCTCGTGTAAGGAGGAGAAATGCGTACCATCACGTTTCCGACTTTGATAAAGGTCGGATTGTAGCATATGGCTATTGCGGTTTATCGTATCGCGATATTGCTGCTCGCGTTGGTCGAATCCAATGACTGTTAGCAGAATATGGAATCGATGGGTTCAGGAGGGTAATACGGAACGCCGTGCTGGATCCCAACGGCCCCGTATCACTAGCAGTCGAGATGAAAGGCATCTTATCAGCATGGCTGTAACGGGTCGTGTAGCCACGTCTAGATCCCTGAGTCAACAGATGGGGACGTTTGCAAGACAACAACCATCTGCACGAACAGTTCGATGACGTTTGCAGCAGTATGGACTATCAGCTCGGAGACCATGGCTGCGGTTACCCTTGACGCTGCATCACAGACAGGAGCGCCTGCGATGGTGTACTTAACGACGAACTTGGGTGCACGAATGGCAAAACGTCGTTTTTTCGGATGAATCCAGATTCTGTTTACAGCATCATGATGGTCGCATCCATGTTTGGCGACATCGCGGTGAACGCACATTGGAAGCGTGTATTCGTCATCCCAATACTGGCTTATCACCCGGCGTGATGGTATGGGGTGCCATTGGTTACACGTCTCGGTCACCTCTTGTTCGCACTGACGGCACTTTGAACAGTGGACGTTACATTTCAGATGTGTTACAACCCGTGGCTCTACCCTTCATTCGATCCCTGCGAAACCCTACATTTCAGCAGGGTAATGGACGACCGCATGTTGCAGGTCCTGCACGGGCCTTTCTGGATACAGAAAATGTTCGACTGCTGCCCTGGCCAGCACATTCTCCAGATCTCTCACCAACTGAAAACGTCTGGTCAATAGTGGCCGAGCAACTGTCTCGTCACAATACACACTACCCTTGATGAACTGTGGTATCGTGTTGAAGCTGCATGGGCAGCTGTACCTGTACACGCCATCCAAGCTCTGTTTGACTCAATGCCCAGGCGTATCAAGGTCGTTATTAGGGTCATAGGTGGTTGTTCTGGGTACTGATTTCTCAGGATCTATGCACCCAAATTGCGTGAAAATGTAATCACATGTCAGCACTAGTATAATATATTTGTCTAATGAATACTCGTTTATCATCTGCATTTCTCCTTGTTGTAGCAATTTTAATGGCCAGTAGTGTATTACATTCGAACTGAGTATATGTTCATGGATCCTGAAGTAAACCTATGTTAAAGATATTGGTCTGTAATTTTTCGGGTTCGTTCTTTATCCTTCTTATACGGGACGTTTCATAAATAATACAGAGGTTGGTATTACTGCGGATTGTTTGATGCAACAACAACGAGAATTACGTCAAATTTAATTGGGAGCTTGAGGAAGAAGCACAGTTTTTGTTTATTTGGTGTGTACTCTGATCTGAAATTGACGAGATTTAGAAATGGACCCTGTGGGGGACTTTGGTAGTGTGACTGTTGAAGACCAGAGGTCGTACATCAAGATCCACAGTGCGTTAAGTGAAAAGTTTGTGGTGAGTTTACAGTGGACCCTAGTACAGTTTCACTTTGCATTAATCGTTTCGGTGGATGTCGTATGAGCGTAGACGACAATCCATAACTCAGAAGGCCAAAAACGTCAGTAGAAGAACTTGTGGCAGACGCTCAGGAAGAAGCGTCTGTGTACGACTTGTGAGAAATTCTCTGAAGTCTCAAGAATTCCCCCGAACTCTGAGAAATGGTTTGCAGAAGAGAAAAGTTTCTGTGATTTTGGTTCCAACTGATTGCTGAAGAGAAACAGAAACGTCTGGACATTACTACCTTGCTCAAACAACGGCTCGACCGTGAAGGTCAAGGGTTCGTGTGTCGAATTGTCTCTGTTGATGAAACCGGAGCAGAAATGACAGTCCAATGAGTGGAAACCTTCCGAATCTCCTGTTCCACAAAATTTTCGACGCGTTCAATCAAAACTCAAACAACTGATGATTTATACTTATGATCATAAGGAATCGTCATGACTGATGCAGTCCCATGTGAAATAAGCGTGACAGCAGTGTATTATCGTAAATTAATGCGAAACGTGAGCATAAAAAATGCACAAAACTCGTCGTCAGTTGCTCAAGGCTAGGCAGCTCATTCTCTATGACGACACTCACTCGCAAATCGGCAGTGCTGCAGTCCATAAACAGCACGAATACGAATGGAAAACGTTGCTGCAGCATCCCTACAGCTCATACATGAGTCGTACACACTTCTAATTGTTGCGGAAGCTGAAAAGACATACATGGACGTCGTTATCTTTCTCTGGAACAGATTCCTACCATCGTTACTCAACCCATTCGATAGACGAAAGGAAGTGATGTCTTGGATGGAATAATAGGGCTTCTGAGATGTTGGGGTTCAGTTATACGGAAGCAGGCAGAATATATTCAAGGACTGTAAAGATATATTGAAAAAGCAATAAATAAGTAAATGTGTAAGTGAAACAAAAAGTTAGTGCGCATCATTTATGAAACGTCCCTCGCGTATACAGGAGTCACAAGCGTTTATCCAGTGTCTCGTACGAAGTGACCAATGTTTACTGATGGAAGTCAGTCTGAGAAAATGAGAAAAGTAGATGGCAGTGTAGAGAATAAATTTAAGAAGCAGAGGAGAGGATCAAGCGTACGATTACTAGATGTGGCCTTCAGTGTCATACTCACCCGTGTACACGGCAGGAGTCGATGCAGTCGGTAGCGATGCGGCACGGAAAGTCTGTATAGAACAGCTCCCTGGCCTGCTGTCCCTGAAGGCCGCGGACCGCCGCCAGGGCGCCGCCGCACCACTCTTCTGCCGCGGGACCCGGGGATCCCCCGGCAGGCCGCGGGACTCCCCCTGCAGGCCGCTGGACTCCCCCTGCAGGTCGCGGGGTTTCCCACTCCACGGGCGGGGAAAGCCCGCGGCTCCAGCTGCGCGGCACGAGGCGTGCCAGGGCCAGCGCTGCCACGGACGGCGGCGCGAGGGTCTCGCACGTCTCGTGCACCCAGTAATCATCTGCGGAACGGTGGTCAGTCACCGTGAGGCTACCGTACCAGCTGCTTAGACAGGTTTTATTGACCACAGGTTGAAGTTTGCAGAAAAGATAACAGTAACCAGACACCTTTTACAGTGCGCTGTTGCCGGTTTCGAATCGATAGGTTCATCATTGGATGGCTTGTTCACCTTAAGGTACATCTTTTTCTGGCAGTTTGGATTAATTTCCTCTTTTATTCCCCCATGTGCTGCAAATTTCTTGGAGTGATGGTGCCCTATATTTGAAGTTTAAAGTGTTTCTCCTTTTTTAATTGGATCCATTGTTTGATTTAAGATTTGAAAAGAGCGGAAAATTTTGCTTTTAAAATAATGCTTATTCAAGATCATAGCCTGGGTTAATGAAGGTCAAATAAGCAAATATGTTTTTAGTTGTAGTAGGGATTAACTTGGAATAGTGGAGGGATAAAGCACAATATGATGTCAGACAGAAATTCCGAGCGACGTCCTGAGGAATGAGATGTGAGGGGCCTCACTCAGAATAGTGGAGGGATAAAGCACAATATAATGTCAGATAGAAATTCGGAGCGACGTCCTGAGGAATGAGATGTGACGAGACTCAATCAGCGACTGTAAATTAATGATAACAGTAACCAGCCATCTTATGGATGTTTGTTCTGTCTTGAAGATGTCAAAATAACATTTGTTAGTTGAGATGTATTTATTTTTGTCAATAAACACCGTACTTAAAATTTAAAGTTAGAGTTTCTCTTTGTTCTTTGAAAATCCGACATCACAAATAGGGATTTCCCTGAAACAGAACTCAGCCTTCGAATGACTGTCAATAATTACCTTTAAGATAACTGTTATTGGTAATCATACATGACCCCTCATGCCCCTTCTAATTTATATCTAACTATGTATTTTTCTGCATCACTCCTCTATTCTGAGTTAATAAGTAGCACAACTAAAAACAACTTTGCTTATTTGACATCCGTTAAACCTTGCCATGACTCTGTATAGTGTATCATTTCGTAGGTAAAAGTTGTTACTCTTTCCAAATCTTAAATCAAATATTAGGGTTCCCATTTAAATGAATAAATTTATTCTCCAAATAATCTTGAAAGTGACGTTGTAAGTCATGGCAGTTAGTAGCAATGCGTTACCCTCTTTGTCAGTTATATCTTTTATCTAAGGCATTTGGCTGTATCTCATTTATATTTTGAGTTATTCCCAATTATGGATTAAATAATCAATCTTGTATGTGTACACACTCAGTGTAAGCACCGCTCATGAACACCAGAAATCTTACTACATGGAAGTGTGGCTATTTCACAACCATAAAAATGCTAAAGAATTTCATTCTCAGAGATATTTTGGTATGTAACTTGATGTGACAGTAGAAATTTTACAAACTACAAACGTTTCATTACTTGCAAGCTATATTAAATGACAACCGATGAAAATCAAGATGAACAAATAAACAAGCCAGTTTGTTATAAACCGTTACTGGAATGGCACATAAATATTGTAGTATACACAGCAATCAAAGTAAATGATGAGGGATAGATGTACATAATTGAATATCACAATAGTGGACATTATATTAAAGCTTCATAGCTAGTTGAAGACATTGTATAAATAAGCAAGGTGTTATATTTTATGCACTATTTCATGTTGAGTTAGTGCCTGCATCTTGTTACTGTGAAATGGTGTTGTGCTTATTTTAAACTAGAAAGTAGGTGAATGAAATTTTCAAGAAAGGCGCCACTGACTAGCTCAGTCTATTCATTGATCAGACTTCGTGGTGATTTGCTTTTATGTACATATATTTCAATCTCTACGAGCAAATTCATAAAGCCACATTTTCCAGCAACATGTCATACTTGTATGTGGTCTTCAGTGCTTTTTACTCCGTGATTGTGGATAGTTGTGCACATTGTGCACATCAATTTCTTTCTGTTGTTCAAACGTATGACATCTATATGCTCTTTCAAATGAGTCACAAAGCTCCTTTCAATTCATCCTATATAGTAGGAAGGGCAGCTTTCGCAGCTGAGTTTGTATCAGGCAGATTTTCTGTACAGGGGTTCTTTATTCTTTAAGTTGTGAATTGCTATCTGCTCAAGATCTTTATTTGTGTGGAAGCTTATCTAAATGTTTGTGTTTTTAAACAGATTGCGTTTTTGTTTTGTAAGATATGCTCCCTAAGAAAAGTAGTGCATATTTCTAGTGCTTTTTACTTTATTTTGTGTTAAGTGCTTTGTTCTCTGATGAGAAGCTTTGTTGTCTGACAGTTTTTGGACTTTCGTGATAGTCTATCTATCGTGAGAGAGCTGTATCAGTATTTTGAGGCTATGATTTTATTGACATTGCTTTCTTTTTCAACTGTTCAAGTGCAGTCTTACGTATGCCATTTAGTGTGGAGCTAAAATATGTCATCTTATGCTGATTTGGATGACAAGATGAGCTGTTGATACACACATGAGTAGTTGTCGATTTTCTATAATTTTGAAAATGGTGTTTGTGGTTCTTGTTGGTGATTTTTAAGTTAAGAAATTGGTGCTGTTGCTCGTCTCATGCACAACAGTGAATTGAACGTTTCTGTTGATGCTGCTCAGATGTGATGCTAATGTGACAATTTACCCATAGGTACCATCAGAAAGAATTATTGTACTATCAACATTACCTTTTGTAGTAGACGAGTTTGTTGTTTATGTGACTGTCAACCTTGAAAAATGTTTGTTGTAAGTGGATTATGTAAATATCTGCTAACATCCCAGCTAGGCAGCCACTCTAGTTCTAGCTACATCAACGCTATCAACTATTAAAATCACAACACCATGAAATGAATAAACGTCAACATGGTGTCAGCTGCGCCACATGTTTCCACGATCAGTGTTTCAGCTGACCGTCGGCAAGGCGACCGTGGTGGTGGGTACCCTCAACGCGGACACAGAGAAAGGCTCGCAAGTAATGGTGTGCTGCACGACGACCTTCTGAAAGGTTAAACACGTCGTCTTTCCAGACGAGTCCCTGTTTTGACTTCAGCATCACGACAGACGTTTCCCTGTGTTGACGCTCCAAGGAGAGAGAAGGCATTCGTCACTGTCATGCACGCCCAGCACCTAGCGTCGTACTACAGTGTTCCATCTGACACATATTCCATATCCGTTAATTTGGACAGTCTTCACTGCACTTCCGACTTGTCAAGCTGATGACTCTGCCATATGTTCGACTCAGGCATTATATTTGCACAAATAAGTTCAAGACTACATGGTGCCCATGCTGTCACGCCATACTTCAATACGGTGGATACAGAGCTTAGAAGTTTCCCCTGATCAGGATTTTCCCCAGTTCTGCCAGCCACTGTAAACATTTTGTCGCAGGTTGCTGAGAGACTGGCAAGCCACCAGTCAGCAGCAACTGACCTCTGAGACAGAGCTGAGGTAGCACTGAACGACATATCCTCCCCTCACATCCAAGCACTGTTCGACTAGACGACCAGCCAGATTAGAGCCACAGCTGATGTCAAAGATGGCAGAACTGTGTACAGGTGCACTGGAAGAATGACTTCCTAAATTACTCTGGCCTTGAGGTAATTAGTCTAACCTTGTCTTCGTGGTGCCTAAGCGAATGATGCGTAGTTGGCTCTAGTTTAATCACAGAATCCTCGCTTAGTACTGATTTTGATACTTCGGAGTCTCTTGTGGTGTAGGTAATCTCCAACTTCTGCAGTATTGCTTCTGCAAGTTTCCCATGACGCCCTGAAAGAAGCCTATGACCATCCGTTTTGCCCTCTGTATGTATGTTTGATGTCGCCAGATAGTCACATTTGATATTGATCCTATACACTCGAGTAACAACCGTTTTATTCTCATCCGCATGTATACACTGATTCCTTTTCCAGTTTTCTACTAACGGACCATACTCTAGTACTTGCTTCTCCAGCTATTATTCCAGTGTCGCAGTACCACATCATATCTCCACAAATTGTTATACCCAACAATTTCTACGAGCTGACATGTTCGGATTTGTGACCTGCCGAATTTTTTATTTATGAACTTTCCAACCAAGTTGTCTCTCTAGGCACCAGTCTCAAATCGTATCAGCATCTGCAGCTTTTTCATGTAGCACTTCGATATAGACACCTCCACAACTTGAGATTTGTGTTAAAAGTTTCTGCTAGGTAATTAACACAAAACACAAACATTAAGAGCGCCAAACTAATTCTCCATGGTTACTTCTACATATGTTGGAGGACTCTCTATCCATGCTACGTCGCACGTTAAAAAAAAAAAAAAAACATTTCATGAACAATTTGATTGCACTCCATTTAATAACTATTTCTGTGATCATTAGTTGTAATTTACTCATAAGTCAATATTTACTCCATGTGATTGCCTTGAACCGTGGTCCATCGCATAACATGTGCAGAAAGCTTCAGTCTTTTTCCGTATGAACCAAGTTATTCAGGATCTATGATTGTTACCACGGGGAAGTGCATTCTGTTTGAGGTACTTCGACTTTTCAATATGTTATGCAACAAATATAAGACTTTTTTATATTAGGGGTTGAAAGTCCTCGAAGTCAAGATAACAAATAACTTTTTATATTGATTAACAGTTTCTGCTGCACACAAGCCATCTTCACATCTAAGATTTAAAATTGCCGAAATGAATACAGCAACATAAACAGCTTATACAAACCAAATTACAGATCCAAAATACGAAATTGCACACAAAGCTATAGCAAAGTTCAAATGCATATAACAAGATGTAAGAACAGGAGGCGTACCATAAAAATATTCTTGATATTGTAATTACCACAACAGCTCAACACATCTTTAAAATCTTTTTTAAAAGAGGCAACATCGATACATTATGTATAGGTGAAACAACTTTGTATCGTTCACGACAAATGAAGTACAACGAAGGTCATAAAACAGAAAAACGTATGTTAAGGTAAGAAAGAGGCAGTGAAAATGAGGGAACATATTTACAAAACTCAGAACTATCCACTAGAATGAATATATACATGTAACAGTTATCGTTTTACTTAATATGTTATGCTTTAAAATTTAGTAACTGACACAGTTTAATCACTATTTGTGTTATCTTATAGTAGAAACCATCGTAAAGTACGTTATTACAACATGGTATATGAGTATAGTATTGCAGCTGTTAGTCATTACAATGCTCAAGAAACACAGTATTTGAAATACACATCACCTAAACATGAGTTGCCACAACTGTAGTAATGACATGTCTGATGGCTGTTACCGTTGATGAGCTGCTTGAGGCGATGATGTCTAGACGGTGCTAGGAGACGACTGTGTAACTTACGTAAAATTTTAATATTCTAATGAAATTTAAATGAAAAACAGGATATAAATATATTTAAAATTCACCAGTACAGTCCATCTTAAAAAATTGAACGACCAAAACTCTGACTGTTAAATAACTGACAATGAAATGACATAACTGAAGATAAAATGATAATAAGAGCCTACTAAAGGTATAACACATATTAAGTATTTATCACAAACTAATATGTACAAACACCATCATAAATGCTGTTCAATATAAGATGTCTTATTGCTGCACAAGAGTACAGCAGTTACTTAAGGTGCCATTGCCACAAAATGTGATTCTGAAGCAGCTTCTGATATTTAAATAGATAACAAAAATTAACTATTACAAAGAAACAGGTGTGATAATGTTGTCAATAAATGAAGTAAAAATAAACAATTCTTTAGAAAAAACTATAAAAAGGAAAGTAAATGATACAGTTCCAGGCCTTACAGAGGGATTATATCTGAAGAAACTGAGCACTACATTAAATAATGTAATATCACAGTAGGCTTCAGAACTGACAATATCTTGAAATCATGTCTCCAGCATCAAATAGGACCAAACAGGAATCAACTTGAATACTCAGGACTTTCATACTGTTATTTTATATTTAATATAAGCCAGTAACCAAGGCATATGTTGAGACTGACACCTGGTTGAACTGCTGCTATATCTTTTCAGGCACATGTTCATGATGTACAATGCAGATATTCAGGAATACGTTATTATACTCGGTTCTAGATAGGCAGATTAATCATTTTAATTCCTATCTTATACCTGCTATAATCTACACCTTGGCAACATTACCACTTAGAATTAGGCAACAACTATGACTCGTCTTTACAACTACTCTCTGTATATATATATATATATATATATATATATATATATATATATATATTGTAAACAGCAGTTTACTCATATTTGTTTCCTGTCATTTACCTGCTACACCTGAGACCTGGGTAACATTACTACCTAAGTCCTGAGCGACAACTTATTGCAGTTGGTATATACTACAAACTCATACATTTATCATGCCTGTGGAAATTGAGAAAAGCAGATAAGCACACTAATCATATAATTATACTAGGATTTACTGTTAAATTGTTGGTGGTAATCGATGTATCGTTACATTCACACCTAGCCCTCAAAAATTACATCATATTCTTTTCAAACACGTGCACATTACATAAAATAGACATACAGAAATAAATTATTACGGTTTGTCTGAGGGAGACAGTTTTATCACATTGGTTCCTATTTTACACCCGTTTTAACCTAGACCTTGGGTAATATTTACACCTTGAATTGGACACATACGAGGACTCATTTCACTGGTGCTATGTGCATAGCACATAATTACTTAATCTGCACGATTCTGCTCTTAAGAGCGGGAATGTCAACCTGGTAGTGGAGAGTATTAGTATCATGGTACTGAGCCACAGGCAGTTTTAAACATTAATTATATGTTTTTTATGTCTTTTGCATTATCACTTACTTCGTATCTTTTTTCTCTTGTATAGCCGAGTAATCTGTTGTTATTACTTGTTACCGTCATTATGAGAATAATTGTCTATCATCATTTTGACTTCACATATGGTCCATAATTTATTTGATAATGATGTTCTTTATATTCTGAGAACGTGTGTGCCAATTAAACAGAGACACGAACTACGCCCAGCAAATCATTGCGAATTACCACTTTGGTAGAGCATTACATAAAATTAGATCACTTGTTTCATATAAGTTTATTAGGATCTTATTGCTGTGTCATATTGATATCAGTTAAAGCCCTTTTAGTTCAGTTATAAGATGAGCTGTACTGATGCTAATAATTCAGCTGCAAATACATTTATATTCTGTACTTCATTTAAATTACGATATTAAGGTTTCACATAGGTTACACAGTCGCCTGCTGCGCCATCTAGCGATCACCGCGTCAAATACTGGAATGACGTGTCTCTTGAGCCCACATATGCGTCAGCACCACATCTCGATGCATAGCTGCAAATGAACATAGGAACAGACTGCACAGCAGCAGAATGCCATGCCGGCAGCGTCTGTTGATGTGCTGCGTCCTCTGCCTGTCTCAGATTGCCAGCTGCACCTTACACACACAGAGACGTCACGTGCCTTGCCTGTGAGAGTCAAATAGCATACATGATCAGTAAGCATTTTAGTGCAGTAAGTATAGGGGCAATGATGTGAGAACTGAAGCTGTTGCTGGAGTTGGAAACGCTTCGACATCTACACATGCTGCAGAGTATTTTGTACATAACTCACCTCAAAAATCGTAAAAGTGTTATGGAGGAAAATAATTGTAGATTGAATGGGAGAGGCTGATCGGTATTTGTGCAAGTGCATATTGACAGTTGCATAGCGTGGTGAAACTTAATCACATTTATGCAGATAATGTTTTATGTTGTAGTGTTAGAACACTATGTCGTTGCAGGTAATGCATTAAGTCTGCTTGACACGTAGATACAATTATTTACCCAAATCTGTGCTGTCAAGGCAGCCATGTATCAAAAGATGTGTAGCTATCCTTTCCAGCCCCATAATTACTGTCATGGAGACAATGAGTCTTGTCCTTATTCTTAACACAAGCAAAGAAAACCTCTGGAAAGCCGGTAATTGTGCAAACCATAGCAACCGCAAATAGCCATATGTTGGTGTATGGGTCGAAAAATGCAGGAATTTAATGAATTAAAGAAAACACGAAAATCTGTTTAAAATGGTGGCATTGCATATAAATATGAAGAGAATCTTGTAGCTTGGAGCAGAATGACTGATGTGTTTGACACTGTGTATTATACTATTTGTTTATAGTTCATCTATACTTTTTAAATTTTTTGCTTTAAAATTTTTTCCTATTGGTACTATATGATAAAATGTGATATACTGGAGGTTGAAGTTATTTGTATTGTATGTAAGTAATGTGTGTAAAATACTGTCAATAAAATTCTTCAGGGTTTGAGACCGCATTGTCATCTGTAAAATTCCGGCGTTCCGGTGACTGTTGAAGGCGCCTTCCTCAGGGTGTATTGCAATACAGCCTGAGGAAGGCGCTTTGCAACAGTCGCCGATACGTCGGAAGTTTACAGATGACAATGCGGACTGAAACCCTGAAGAATTTTATTGACTGTGACAACGGCCTCGGAAGCCTACGTTTACATATGTAAAATACTATCAAAATAGTTTATTACGTTAAACAACTTCTTGGTGATATTTTGTATTTAAAATATTTGTATGTATAAAATAGTCATAAATAATGAGAGTAATAGCTTTTGAAAGTAAATTCCGGTAAGGAAGAGGTTTTGTTGAAGTGAAATGTTCAGTGTAAATAAGTGTGTACTTTTGTATCTAAGTATTTTAGTATTTAAGTTAGTTAGTTATAGAAAGTCAATAGTCTGATTTTCTTTTCCATTAGCTCAACGTATGGTCAAAGCCTGTAAAAAGGGTAACTCTACTGATTAGCTTTTCCTATTAACAGGACTACCCTCCAATAGTGTACTCTGGCTAGCAACATCATTCGCTCGAAATGTCCAGAAGGTTCTTCAAAAAATCACCAGTTACATGGCGCAACATCATCCATAAAAATTGGCTGCAAATGGTCTCCAAATAGCCAAACATAGTCATTTTCAACCATTGATCGGTTCCTTTGAACCAGAGCACCTCGTCCATTCCATATAAACACAGCTCACACCATTACAGAGTCACCATCAGTTTGCACAGTGTCTCGTTGACAACCTGGGTCCATGGCTTCGTGGGGTCAGCGCCACACTAGAACCCTACCGTCAGCTCTTACCAACGGAAATCTGACTCATCTGATCAGGCCACGGGTTTCGAATCACTTAGGAGGGGAAACCCTATGGTCACAAGCTCAGGAGAGAGGCACGGCAAGCAGTATCATGCTGTTAGCAAAGACACACTGGCGGTCGTCTGCTGCCATAGCCCACTAACGCCAAATTTCGCCGCACTGTCCTAACGGATACATTCGTCGTACGTTTGTCCTACATCGATTTCTGCAGTTGTATCAGGAAGTGTTGCTTGTCTCTAAGCACCGAAAACTCTACTGAAACCTCTATGCAAACACCGCTGCTCTCGAACGTTAAGTGAAGGCCGTCGGTCACTGCGTTGTCCGTGGTGATATCAATCCCTGAAAGTTAGTATTCTCAACACCCTCTTGACACTGTGGATCTCGAAATACTGAATTCCTTAACGATTTCCAAAATGAAATGTCCGATGCATCAAGCTCCAACAATCACTGCACGTCCAGCATCTGTTAATTCCTTTCGTGCGGCCATAATCACGTCGGAAACGTCCTTTTACACCTTGTGTACGTGGTACTACCGTCATCTGTATAAGTGCATGTCGCTATGCCATGATTTTTGTCACCTCAGTGTAATTTCATGTGTCAGTAACTTTAGGGCCTTCTGGCGCGCAAAAGCTTTTCTTCCAGCTGATTACGAACGGATAGAATAATAATTGACAAGTCCGGCTGAAATCTTTTTGAGCAAATGCGTGAGAAAACAGACAGTGAGAGCCCTCTGCTGTGAAGTTAAGAAAAAAAGAAGAAGACTTAATATCTCTGTAAAGAAACAGAAGGTTAGCCGCGAGGAGTGACCTCAGAGTCGTACAAGTACATTCTTCCTCGAAGGAGCCGAGATGAGGTTATCTCGGCGGTCATTCTCCTCAACAAGCATTTAAACCATTTTCTACCCACTGCGGGTTACTGCTAGCTCTGAAGATGTCGCCCGTAATCCATGGCACTATCATGGCTCCTGATAGGACTGCGGGTAGTTATCACTGTTAACCGAAAATAGGGACTCCATCGAAGTACTTTTATTTTAGTTAAGCAACTTCAATATTACAATAAACCTACATCTCATATGAATAAATATAGTTAATTTGCAAATGGAAGAACTTCACACTCTTTGTATTCGCTACATCCATTTATAGCTGCTCTGTATTGTAGTGTGTGAATCTACATATTATGTGAAACGCATAATTATATACAGTATATAAAGGGCCCGAATGTGACAAGACACTTCACAACCTCCCCACGAACACGCCTCGGTGTTCAAAAAAATATCCGTCACGTCTGGCAACCTCTGCTTTCCACCTAGTCTCGCACATATGGGAAACGATTTGGACTCAATAAAAACGTTATCTCAGCTATGGACGGGTATTTTTCAAAGCATACTTCATGATGAAACTTCCTGGCAGATCAAAACTGTGTGCCGGACCGAGACTCGAACTCGGGACCTTTGCCTTTCACGGGCAAGTGTTCTACCATCTTTTTTTTTCTTTATTAAAACAATCATATAAGCACAGAAGTACAAAAACAAAAAAAAAATGAAGTACTGGAACTGTTTCAACGCGAATTGTATCCTACAATAGACTGAAGAACACATTTCAATATAGTGCCATATAGCGCCATTTGTAAGCTTACAAAACACAAAAATATTAAACTGACAAGAGCATCTTCAGTCCAGACAGAGACATAGAACGAAAACGCAAACATATTAAAGAGAATTACAATATATATATTAGAATTGCAGTTCTGTCAACTGATTCACAACCGTCCAAATTCTTCACAGAAAGTCATTTGGAGCATACAAACGAATAACAAAGACATGCACAGGCAACATAAATTAAGGAAAACGTCAAATGAAGTTAATAACACCATTGAGAAGTCGGGAGCAGTCCTAGGAACAGGTGTAACCCCTTGTTCGTAGTGTATTTTGTTCGCTACATAGTCTTGCACGTGGTTTGTGTCCTTACCGGCGTGGAGAATTACCATACGCCTTGTTCTTCAAACAGTATGTCTAACATGTTACCAAACATCGTCCTGAAATTTGGGTAACGTTTCATCTTCCAACGTGCCCTTCTCATATAAGCCTTGAAACTAATGAGATTATTTTCACTATTGTGGATGATGACAAGTGTCACAAACTGTCCTAACAGCCACATCACGGTGTTGTTCTTGGTAGCGGGAAAATGTTTCGTGTCCGGCCAGAGCAGGATGTCGGTGCAGTGGCTGGCTGGGCTGCTGCGGGTAATCAGGCCAAGCCTCTGATGCACCCATTTCCAGTTAATGGGATGGCCGCCACAAGTGAAGCGATGGCGTAAGGTGTCGACCAGACCACAGCGGACGCATTTATCACTGTCACATTAGCCGATTCTATGCAACCTTTCATTAGTGGGTATAACATCGTTTACCACTTTATACCATGTGGACGCCACCTCAGCAGTGTGGACGGTTAAACTTATGTTGTCCCAAACTGCCTTCCAGTGAACACTCGGGCATTTAAGTTCAGTGGGATTCCGGACTATTGGAGATGTCCATCTTTTTAATAACAGGTGCGTCGTCGGTAAATCCTGCGTGAAATAATGTCCATCGAAATAGTTTACTTCAAGAAAAAACTGCTTGACATGTCGTAGTTTGTAATGTACATCAATGGGTGGGTGCAAATCAGTGGGTTGTAAGGTTCGGAAGAGCCAACTGGTTACGCTGAGAGGTTCCTTGTCCAACAAGTGGGTGATTCGTTTAATATATAATGCAGTACACTTTCGGTTAATGTCAGGCAAACTGAGTCCGCTGGCCTGTCTTGAAGACGTCAGCGTGGTGTATTTCACTTAGAAGAGATGCCCTTGCCAGATAAATCTATTACAGAGTTTCATCACGTGTTTGGCCTGCATCTTGGGGACTGGAAATATTTGGGCCGTATAGTACGCTTTACTGAATATATAACTGCTGAGGAGTCGCATGCATTGGAGAATGTCAACGGACCGCCAATTGTTTTCATAGATGGCACCTGGCATTTTACTGGTGACCTACATTATCTGCGCTACCCAAGCACAACTCACGCCCCGTCCTCACAGCTTTACTTCCGCCAGTACCGCGTGCAGTTATTCCCTTAATAAAAATAGTCGTTTGCTGCTGAGTCGAGAATGTTTTACCTCGTTTGACGACAGTACTAGCAAGTGAAACCGTCTCTGGGTAGCTAATGACTGTATGTTCGATGACGAAGCGTGAATCGATACTGTACCAAACCGTACTCACCGAAACCTTCGCAGTAAATCTTCCATATCACTCCTTCACCATCACAGATTCCGTTGGTGACGTAGTCGATGTCGTTGCAGACACAGTGGAGGCTCGAGGTGACATTTCTCGCCAGCAGCGCGAGCAACGTCGTGGCCAGGCCTGCTGGATACATCACTGACTGTTGAGACTGAGGCGGTAACACAGAGTGGGCCGCGCCGCTGGGAGCACGGGCCCACAGTATAACGACAAGTGCGGCGGAAGTCTTTCCGCAGGACGATTACACCACAGGAAGGATGACACCATCCACCCGGATCACAGGCACATTTCTTTTTGCCGTGAAGGTGACCATCCGCCAACACAAAGGCGACAGAGAAAATTACTCGATCGATTCATGCGTACGTCTGCGTCACGCTTTTTGGAAGACGGCGAGTTTCACTAAGAGATTCGTAGGAGGCGTGAAGAGGGCACAAAAATCGTCTGGACTGCCCTTATTTAGGACTAAATCGCAAACCGATTGTACAAGACAGAACTTACCGTGAAAATAGCTGTGTTGATCACAGTGACGATGAATATAGACGGTGTCCCAAAATAATGTATACAGTTTTTGACATTAAATATCTCTTTCATTCTTTAAAAAAAGTGTTGTGTACATAGTTCCGCGTAGTCAGCGCGTACACAACTTTCCCAATAGAGCGCGCCCCGCTAAGCACAACAGCGCAGGCGCAGCGCTCGTCCATCTCCGCACTACGAGATGGCGCTGTCTTAGAGATGGACCAAATTCTGCTTCCGCCGATCCGCGTATTAATATGTAACGCAGCCAATGAGATTGCTGCTAACGTAGAACCTTTTCTCCTTGCGGATCACACTCGCGCAGTGATACCTGAACGCTCGAGGTATTATAACGATTGTACAGACCTCCGATGAGTCAGCCTGCATTAGTCTGTAGTCAAGTTTCAGTTTGCGCCTAATAAGATTATCATATTCCTGTACATAGCCATGAAGAGAAATGTATAGACACTTGTCAAGTATCAGAGATATGTGAGAATAAGATTAACGTAACAAGACCAAAGGAACTTCAGATTGTCAATTGTAAACAGCAGCCAGAATCACGTTACGTAAAGTCTATGATTTTTACTATTTCAATAAATGTGTGTGAAAATTAATCAAGTTCTGTTTAAAGTTGGTCACCGTCAATCTGCTACTGTAAGCTTGCAAGTGGCATTTCTATCATCTGACCTAACGGCAGAAGATAAACTACAATTTTTGCGGGTAATAAATCAGAAGGCGGCGAAAACATAACAACGTTTTATGTTGTTTCCGGATTGTAAATAACCAAGACGGTATAGCTGGATCACGGAAGTGGGTACTGGAGTGTTACTGGAAAAAAAAAATGTGAGTGAGATACGACGTCATTGGAGGATTGACTTTGGAACACCAGAACAAACAGCGGTAAGAATTATAAGAATCCGAGACAAGCTTTATATCGAAGGAACGGTGCAGGACATGAAAAAGGGACACTGTGGAAGAGAAAGATATTCAACAGACACGAAAGAGTTGAAGCAGTAACTCATGCGTACACACAGTCCCCGAAGAAATCTGTGAGATAATGCTCTCGTGAGACTGGGGTCTGAAAAAGGAGTGTTCATAGAATTCTGCGATCTCGGAAATCTAAGCTTTACATTCCAAGACTTTCCCATGCTCTTAACGGGGGTGATACTGATAGGGGAAGTGAATTTTGCGAGTATTCATTAACAAATGTGCAGAACATCAACATTTCAATCATCTAATTCTCTGGTCGGATGAAGACACCTATAAACTTAATGGAACAATTAACCGGCATAATTATCTGTATTGGGCCAGTGAGAATCCATACGCAACCCACGAAAGGCATTCTAATCAGGAGTACCCGTCTGGTGTGGCCTGTCTTCTAGAGGGTTTAATCGGATCTGCTTCTTTGAAAACATTGTCAAAGAGGCCTTTTACTTAGAAATGTCCCATATGATAACTCCTGGTCTTAACGCCTTTCTTGAAAATGAAGATTATTACTTTCAACAAGATGGAGAGCCGCCTCACTGTCACACTGATGCGAGGACATTTCTCGATCGGACATTCCCTGCCATATCGATAGGACGAAGCGGGAATGTGTAGATCCCAGACCGATCTCCCGGTTTATCCCGTCTAGACTTCTATCTGTGGGGTACCCTCAAGAACACAATTCACACTTACACTGCAAGACCACAAACACTGGCTGATCTTAAAGAGAAAACTGAGCAGGCCTGTGATGCTATTCTATTAGGGGGAACATAGTTGACATGCTGCCCTGATGTAAGTCGTTATCTACGGCGTTTTGCTGTGGAAGAAGGCCATTTCGAACATTTACCACCTTTGGTTGGACTTTAAGATGCACCACAAACATTGTACTGTACTTCTACCTCCTATAATTGAAGAGAGATTCAGTTTCAATGAGTATTAATGAGGCGTGCACTGCTCGTTTTTATCCCATTTATTGTCTGTCATCTTCTATTACGGTACTGCCGCCTCGTTTTCTTATTCCCTTTACTGGCGTCACTAACTTCTTGCCTTACTTGCCTGTGAGTGGCATCAGCAGCGCGTATCGATAAGTGCACTGTCGTAGCATCTCTGGAGCGATCGATAGTATTGCCGGGTTGTCGTGAGTATGGCAGGGCAGTCGGGACGCATCAGCAGAGAAGTCGGGGAACGGAGCGCCCGTGAGGCGCCAACAGTCGGTGCTCGCCGACCGCTGGCGATACACATGAACTGTCCGATGGAGGGAGATTGGAGGGGGACGACCGTTGGTTGGTCGTTCAGTTGGTCGTCTCATCGGCCGACGTATATTTGGTCCTTTGACTATTTCCGGGCCTTCAGTCGGTTGATTGGCGTGGAGCAGCGAGGAATTCTCCACGGGACGTAGTTTGGCCGGGGGCGCTGGCGGTGACTACGCGGAGTGTGTGCGGCTGTTCCCATTTCTACGAGGCTCATGGCTCACTGACCCTGGACACGAAAGTTGAGTTTGGATTTAACCTACCAACAAGTCAAGACTGTTCACATTGTGTCCTTTGGAGTTTGTTGTCACCTGCCCGCATCTCGTGGTCGTGCGGTAGCGTTCTCGCTTCCCACGCCCGGGTTCCCGGGTTCGATTCCCGGCGGGGTCAGGGATTTTCTCTGCCTCGTGATGGCTGGGTGTTGTGTGCTGTCCTTAGGTTAGTTAGGTTTAAGTAGTTCTAAGTTCTAGGGGACTGATGACCATAGATGTTAAGTCCCATAGTGCTCAGAGCCATTTGAACCATTTTTTGTTGTCGGCTGTTTGGATATTCCCGCGAGCAACAACGTGGTTTTCAAGTTGGAAAATTCTAGCCGCCCTTCGGTGGAGTTTCACTGCATTTGGTTATTTGAACTGAAGTACACCAGAGGAATCTTCTGCTTTGTGGCCGTTAACGTTCCGGTTACCTGCCCTGTCCGTTGACGTAAATTTCAGGCATTGTAGTTTCCTCATTGTGTTGTGGTTGTCCAGCACGGTGTGTAGTTTGACAGTTCCATGTGTGATTGGTTGTGGGCGCCAATATCTTCTATGTTGTTCCGTTGAACTACCTGTGCCCTGGTCAGGTGAAGTGGAAGTTTTCTTGTCGGTGGGTCCGTTGACTGTCGGTCGGTTGGGTTGTCGTCGGAACGTGAATGGTTGGCCCGACTGCCTGTCTCACCTAAGCGAGCGTTAGTGTCTGAATTCCAGGCCGACCCTCCGAACATCTGAGCGCCCTTGGGCGTACTGCCATTTTTTGATTTGTTCTTGTTGTTTGTACCTGTATGGCTTCTAGCCGATTTTTTAAAAATTAAGGTTGTTTTTGCCCTTAAGTCGTAAGACTCTTTAGGTCTTCAGCCTAATTTAAAGAACTGTTCCACGTAAGACCTTTGGAATTTTAAAGTTTTTAATGTTGTTGAATTTTAAGTGTTGGGCCTTCATCCGATTTTGAGTTTGAGTTGTTTTGCTCTTAAGGCCTTCAGCCTACATTAAAGAACTGTTTCACGTAAGGCCTTTGGTATTTAAAAAAAATTAATGTTATGGAGTTTTAAGTGTTGGGCATTCAGCCGATTTGAATTTAACTTTTGTCTGTTTTTTTGGGCCTTCAGCCTAACTAAGGAACTGTTTTAAGATAAGGCTTTGCCTTTTAAATTTCTGTTTTGGTTGCGTTTTGCCTAATTAAGAACTGTTTTACGTAATGCCTTTGTTTTTTTAATAATGTTGTTTAGATATAACTGTTACGCTTTCAGCCGATTTCTGGATTCAAATTGTTTGTTCTGAAAATCTCGGATTCTTTGGGCCTTCAGCCTAAATAAAGAACAGTTGTAAGATAAGATTTGCCTTTTAAATTTCTGATTATGCTTGCGTTTTAAGTTATTGGCCTTCAGCCATTATTAAATTAAAGTAGCTTTCAGCCGGTAATTAAGTACCAAAGATGAAAGCTGTGTATTTAAAAAAAATTTTTTTTGGGCTCCTGTAATGTTTGATAAAATAATAAAGTTGTGTGTTCTAGAGTAACTGACAGTCACTTATTCTGGTCCCTTTCCGCAATTTTAACTACCTGTCCTGTCCTGCGGGTGTAGCAGGGCGTCTCGATTACATTATTTTGGAACACCTGTATTATGAAGAAGCTACAGTTATAAGCTAAACGTCATGACTACTGTCCACGGAGACATTCAGTGCCATCAGGTGTCGCCGTGCCCACGTGGCGCAGTGTCTTGAGATAGCGCGACGGCAAGTGTATGCAATCGAACTGCGATCGATCTCAGGCCCTTAGATGACTGGACAGATCCGCCATGGCGACTGACGCGGAGATTCCCTCCAGCGGAGAACGTTGCACCGCTAGGCCAGCTCGTTCCATTATTCCCTGATTGGTTTGGTTGTTTGGGGAAGGAGACCAGACAGCGTGATCATCGGTCTCATCGGATTAGGGAAGGATGAGGAAGGAAGTCGGTCGTGCCCTTTCAGAGGAACCATCCCGGCATTTGCCTGGAGTGATTTAGGGAAATTCTTCCCTGAATGAGCTGTTACAAAATGACCATCTCTCTCCGCTCGCACCACCAGCAGTGCCTCATCTTTTAGCAGATGATGATTTTGATCAACAGTAGGGAGATACTATGACACAACGTGAGTACTATGTCAGTATTTCGCAGCAGTGGGAGGGTGTGTGGCCTGTGGTGGGGGACACGGCGGCAGCCCGCTGGCTCGGTTCAGACACGTGCAGCAGACTGTTGTGTGGACCAGGAGCAGCATCAGGACCCCGCTGCCGGTTGATAGCTGATTAGAGTTGGGGCAGCAACCAGATTTGCTTGGGACCGCCGAGGCTCACTAAAAGCTTTATCAGAGTGCGGCAGCACACCAAGGTGGAGTGTCTAGACTTAGATATGTAGGTAATCTAAAACTAGGGAAGCCATAGCTAGAATAGTTGTAAATGATTGATTAAGAAATCATACAGTACAACAGGTGTTCAAAAACAGGTGTTAAGACTGTTAGAATATGAAAGTGGCTCAAAAGTCCAATAGTCCACTGTAGCTCTATTTATTTACGTCGATTAGAGACCCACACAACCAGTTAAGCAACTTTAAGGTTGCATCTTCTAGTGTATATCTGTACAGAAAATGTTAAAAATTAATGCTCTGATGATTGGGAAGTGCAGTTACCTGAGATATGTTTAAGTACTGAGTGAATAGACTTGGACAGGGAAGAAAATGTTACGCGTCTAGTTAGGAAACTACATGTGGGTTACACACCCCCACGCATATGTTCCAACACCACACTGGACGTCCCACAGCTTGTGCTGTCAGTTACCACAATTACTATTGTAATGGAGACAGACATACACGGGTCCGCTTTCGGTAAGTTTGACCATCAGCATAAGCTGCTTGTTTTCTATCATTGGTGGCGAGTAGGCCATCTGAGGACCAGGTTCCAATTTCAGTTCTTCATTCTTTGTTCTTTTATTTTCTTCAAAAACGCGTTCTTTCTGTCTTGATACCATTTTGAACCTGTGTTTCTAGCTATGTTGCCTTTGAAGCCTTCCATTTACTATACTTTTTCTCCGTTGTCTCTATCTCCTTTTTTATATTGTTTCTTTCTAAATCCCTTTTACCTTCGTTGACGCAGTTTGTTGTGGACTTCTTACGCCACAAATATTAGAAAATATTATTAGTTAATCTATTGTCTGGCATTCAAAATAAATGTCCAAAACGTGAGTCTCCTTTTTCTCATTACGTTAATTCGTATTTTCTAAATTTTGGTATATTTCAGCATTAGTTCGTAATTTCCAATCCTCTGCTACGTTTTGTGGTCATAACATTTTCCTCATAATTCGCCTTTCTAGTGTCTCTAATTTATCTATATTATAGTTTAATTCCAGGAATTTGCTTCCATATAGACATTCTGGCTACACTATGTGTTGTAGTGCTTCATTTTTGCACTTTTTGACACGCACTTCTTATTGCAGAGGTCTTTGATGATACCATATGCTCTCCCATTTTATGCAACCTTTCCTGTACTGCAGATTTTTCCAAAGCATTTTCTTGGATTATCTCCCCTTTCACTTCATTAGCTTTATTAGTTTCCATCACTAATTTTCCTGGATAGTATTTACAACGGGCGTCGTCTGTTGCTTGCCATAGACCTACAGCAACATATTTTACGCAGTAAAGTGATGACAGTTCGTGATTTTAACACAGGTCAGTCCGAGGTTGTCTCACGTTACATGGGGACTTTAAAACGGCTGTTTATAGGTGACGTGACCCACCAAACACTCTGAGGGATCTACGCCAAATCGCCGTTGAGGAGTGGGACAATCTGGACCAACAGTGCCTTGATGAACTTGTAGAAAGACAGGCATGCATCAGAGCAAGAGGACGTGCTACTGGGCATTAGAGGTACCGGTGTGTGCAGCAGTCTGGACTACCATCTCTGAAAGTCTCGCTGTATAGTTGTACAACATGCAATGTGTGGTTTTCATGAGCAATAAAAGGGGCGGAAATGATGTGTATGTCGATCTCTGTTCCAATTTTCTATGCAGGTTGCGGAACTCTCGGAACCGAGGCGATGCAAAGCTTTTTTTGATGTGTGTATATAGAGAAGAAAAGTTACTATATCCTTTCACACCGAATATTATCACCAACCTCAGATCTCTCTTTTATTTCCTTAATTGCTTCTTCTACGTACTCGTACAGATTGAACAGTAGGCCTGAAAGACTGCATCACTGTCTTACTCCCTTTTTAATCCGAGCACTTCTTTCTTTGTCGTTTAGTGTTAATGTTCCCTTGTGGTTTTTCTACATATTGTATGTTTCTCCTTCTTTCCCCGTAGGTTACTCCTAGTTTTCTTAGAATTACTAAGATCTTGCACCGTTTTACCTTGTCAAATGCTTTTTCTGGGCGAAGAAACCCTATGAATGCGTCTTGAATTTTCTTCAGTCTCGATTCCATTATCAAGCGCAAAGTCAGAACTGCCTCTCTGGTGCATTTATCTCCCTAAAGCGAAATCGACCGTCATCTAACACATCCTCAATTTTCTTTTCCAACTTTATATACATTATTCTCGTCAGGAACTTCGATACATCAGCTGATAGGGTGATTGTGTGATAATTCTTGCACTTACAGGTTATTGTCGTCTTTGAATTTGCGTGAATTTTATTTTTCCGAAAGTCTAACGGTCATCGCCAATCTCATAGATTGTGCATACCAGCTTCAATAGTCATTTGGTTACAACTTCCCCCAACGATATTTGAAATTCCGATGCAATGTTAACAATTCCTTCTGTCCTGTTCGGTCTTAAGTCTAGAAGTATTCAATGTACTTTCTCCACCTATCCTTTCTCCTCTTCGCTTAACAATGAATTTCCATTGCACTCTTAATATTACCATCCTTGCTTTTAATTTCCCCTGAATGTTGTTTCGACTTTTCTGTATGCTAAGTCAGTCCTCACGACGATAATTATGACACGTGGTATTAGGGAAAGGTAGGATTCGGTGTGGACGGGGCCATAATCAGTTACAGTTGGTTGCTCAGTTTTTTTCTATCACGTACACTTTCTTTGGAATGAATTGCAAATAAGTTGACAATAAGGAACAATTATCAAACTTGACTGTTAAGACATAATGTCTAATTAAAAAAGTTCGTAAGAAAGTTGCACTCCCGGCTGAAGGCCAGGAATTCAAATTATTTGTCAGCTGATGGCCCCAATAGTAATAACTCAAAAAACAATTTGACGGTTGAAGGCCTTGACAGCAAATTTTTGAGGAGCAAATAGTCTTCTTCGAGAGATATTTAAAGAACAATCATCAAAATTTCAGTGGTAAGATATTTTGTCTAATTAAAATTTCCTAAGACAAGTTAAACTCATGGCTGCAGGCCTTATTAGCAAGAAATTCAAAGTCTTTGTCGACTGAAGGCCCAAACAGTAATAATTCAAAATTTAAATATTTTTTTAAAAGAATAATCGTCACAATCTGACCAAATCAAGAGAGAAGTGGGCCTCAGACAGTGCTCCAAGGATCGACCTGGGAAAGTCACTCAATTTCGTGAAGGATGAGACAGGCAGCCAAGAGTTGTATTCGCTTAACAGGATGGCAACTCAAACTAGTGACAGTTTAAACGCAGACCAACACTCTTGCAAAATCTACCTAACGTCTGATAACCAATACAATGATGGAAGAACCCAGCCGGCAGGTGTGGCCGAGCGGTTCTAGGTGCTTCAGTCTAGAAACGTGCGACCGCTACGGTCGCAGGTTCGAATCCTGCCTCGGGCATGGATGTGTGTGATGTCCTTAGGATAGTTAGGTTTAAGTAGTTATAAGTTCTAGGGGACTGATCACCTCGGATGTTAAGTCCCATAGTGCCGGGCATGGATGTGTGTGATGTCCTTAGGTTGGTTAGGTTTAAGTAGTTCTAAGTTCTAGGGGACTGATCACCTCAGATGTTAAGTCCCATAGTGCTCAGAGCCATTTGAACCATTTTTTTTTTTTTGAATAACCCAGGCAAGGCGGGACCGGCGGACAGCACTGCGTCTTCAGAATCTGGTGTTTAGAATATCCAGAAGCAGAAGCAACCACTACGGCCAAAGTAGTCCAAAAGAAACAAAATATCCGAGCCACAACCAAGGAGGCTGTCGAACTACACGCCTTACCGTACAGCAGCGGCAAGGCGAGGAAAGGTACACTGCCGTGAAAATACGCTAACCTCCAGGGCAGGTAACTGGGGCGTTAGCAGCCACTGGGCAGAAAATACTGCTGACTAAACTTCACCAATAATAACACAAGGAATTCAATAACTAATAATAAGAAGTGGAGGATGGCTAATTAATTTCGCCAACACCAAACACGCCACTCGTTGCTCTTCGTCTCAGCGACCCTGCGAGCAGCAACGTGCAAACAAATGGCGTGATCTCAAAATCGTGGATATTTGACTACTGGTTTAATATTCAGTCAACTAAAACGCCCTGGGTCCGGTGGACGACGAGGTTGTGGCCCTCGCAACTACAGCCTCCTCGATCCAGCAGTGCCTGTGTGCCGCCAGTGGTCCCGGCATTTCCCCGCGCTGCCGGACCTCACACCTGCTCCATCCCAACCGAACTCCCTGACTCACTCTGACCTGGAAAACACTTGACGTCCCTCCAAACATAGTACCATAGTAATAAATATCGATAACCGCTGCTGCTGCCACTCATGGACAGACAGCGCTAGCAAATGTAGTGGCGCCAGTAAACACAAGAAGAAAATGAGACGCCATTAAGCCTATTACACGATCCCAACCTACCAGCAACACCAACGCGAGCTACAACACGGTTCAAATTAGTTTTTCGATTTCTTCATGTATTTCTTGCAACCATTATGCCTTGCTTGCCCTCTTCTTCCTATTTATTTAATCTTAAGCCATTTGTATAACTGTATTCCTATCTTTCTCTGAACACTTTCGAACTCCTTTCTTTCGTCTAGCAACTGCAGTGTTTCTTCTGTTGTATTGTATGTATTGTATGTTAACTGGGGACCTACAAACGATGGAGAGGCTCCGTCCCCGCCGCAGCCGCAGTGGTCCACAACCCCACAACGACTACCGCAGTCCACTTCACCACTCCACCGCCTCACACCGAACCCAGGGTTATTGTGCGGTTCGGCCCCCGGTGGACTCCCCAGGGAACGTCTCACACCAGACGAGTGTAACCCCTATGTTTGTGTGGTAGAGTAATTGGGATGTACGCGTACATGGAGAACTTGTTTGCGCAGCAATCGCCGACATAGTGTAACTGAGACTGAATAAGGGGAACTAGCCCGCATTCGCCGAGGCAGATGGAAAACCGCCTGAAAACCATCCACAGACTGACCGGTTCACTGGACCCCGACACAAATCCGCCGGACGGATTCGTGCCGGGGACCAGGCGCTCCTTCCCGCCTTGAAAGTCGAGATTTCTTCTGTTACTCAAGGTTTCTTCGCAGTTTCTTCCCTTGGACCTATGTTTGTCTGTCCAACATCAGTAAGTGCTATTTTCAGTACTTCTCTTCAACTTAAGTGCCTACTATGCTGCACCTTATTACAGTATCTACATCTTTAACGAGCTTCATTCCTACTGCCAAGTCCATAATATCCCGTGACCCTGTCTTCTGTTGCATCCATTAAAACCGTCTTCCAGTCCCCTATAATTATCAGATTTTGGTCTCCCTTATATACTGAATTACCAGTTCAGCATCCCCATGTATGCTGTATCTTTTGAGCTGCTTGTGATGTCATGCATAACTGAACTGTTACGGTCAGCTTTAGTTTGCTTCGAACTTCATGAGAACAATCCTGTCACTAACCTGCTCGTTGTCCTACTCTTGTAATTCCCTTTTATGCTGCTTCTGTTATTATACTAATGCGTTTCACCAGAAATCCTTAACTTCTGTCCATTTCACGTCACAGGCCTCTACTATTTCTAGACTGAGCTTTTGTATTTCGTTTTTTCAGATTTTCTGGCTTTTCTACTACGTTCAAACTTCTGACATTCCTTGCTTCGACTCGCAGAAGTCATTCATTCGTTGCTTATTCCATCTTTTTATCATGGTCACTTTGCATTGGCGACCCCCTCCCGGAGGTTAATCGGGGACTAATTCGGAATCTTTTGCCAATGGAGATATCATTTTTCCAGTTGCAGGCTATGTGTCCTATAGAGATACGTTATGTGTTTTTAATCCAGTGGTTTTCATTGCCTTCTGTATCTTAATACCATTTGTCGTTGCTGATAATTCCGGATTCCCACACCAAGGGAAAGATAGTGCCCTGAACCTGCACTCCCCTTCACACGGCCGTTGGCCGCATGAGGGTTCACTTCTTATTCAGGAAATCTTCAGCCACCATTGCTAAAAATTTTCATTCAAAGTTTAATCAGTGGGTGGGTTCTAACCAGTAAATGAGGACTTTTGATTGCGCTGGAAACACGCTACCCCTTTTTTTATTGTTTTTCTCCACTCAAGTTCCTGATTATGAAGGAACCTACACAAAAAGTCTATCTGCCACCGTCACTTTCATCTTAAAAAAAGTAATATTTTTGCCACTTCAGGCACTGACCCCAAACTAAAACTATCCCAGTAGCTCTGCCTAATCTAGGAGAGAAGGAAAGGAATGGGAGGTAGAGGGTATCATAAAGCTGTAACAGAGAAGAATTTCATTTATTCATTTTTATTTTTTTAATCTTTGTATTAAACCGTGTAGTGAAGGGCATGAATCCGCTCGTAGCCATGCAGAAATCCATGCACGTCATCTCGAAAATAAAGAGAAATACCGTTGGGGATTATAGTATGCCGGCCGCGGTGGTCTAGCGGTTCTAGGCGCGCAGTCCGGAACCGCGCGACTGCTACGGTCGCAGGTTCGAATCCTGCCTCGGGCATGGATGTGTGTGATGTCCTTAGGTTAGTTAGGTTTAAGTAGTTCTAAGTTCTAGGGGACTGATGACCACAGATGTTAAGTCCCATAGTGCTCAGAACGATTTGAACCATTTGATTATAGTATCAGAAATCCAAAAATATTGAATCTGGTCAAATCAGGTTCTCATTCCAGGGGCATTTCGCCTACGTAGTGGGTCGTAGAAAGCACTCCAAAGGAAGTTGGGTAAGTATTGCCTGTATTTTAGATGACAGACAATGCCACAATGTCGTTCGTTCGCTTAAGTCCTATTATCGAGAACACTCTCTTCGCCAGTTACCAAGAGATACCGAACTGCATGGCCACGGAACAGTACACAGTCAGTCTTTGTGTGCGAGTAGTACGCGCCATCCAGCAGCATCTCATGCAGTGTAATTCCGTTAGGAGTGGCACATGTGAGGAATTCCAGAATTCACTGGACCATGTGCCAGACATCTACTGCGGGGCCCAAAAGTAGTAATGGTCGTCCATGGGCGACACCCAGTATGCGACACAAAGCGGAGAGTCGGCGAGGTGAACTTGGTGAAGACGAGAGAGACTGGGTAGTTTGTCCTTGACGGTGATATACCATGCAGTGTGTGGGGGCAGTGTCAAGAAAATGTAATGCGGGTACCTCTGTTCTGTCTGTGGTGTCACCGCCAGACACCACACTTGCTAGGTGGTAGCCTTTAAATCGGCCGCGGTCCGTTAGTATACGTCGGACCCGCGTGTCACCACTATCAGTGATTGCAGACCGAGCGCCGCCACACGGCAGGTCTAGTCTAGAGAGACTCCACTAGCACTCGCCCCAGTTGTACAGCCGACTTTGCTAGCGGTGGTTCACTGTCTACATACGTTCTCATTTGCAGAGACGACAGTTTAGCATAGCCTTCAGCATCGTCATTTGCTACGACCTAGCAAGGCGCTATATTCAGTTACTATAATCTGAACAGATAATATTGTGAATCATGTACCGTCAAGAGAGACGTTCATCATTAATGGATTAAAGTTAAGTATCAAACTAATTACGTGCGCTTTCTGTATTCTAATTCCTTTTGATGTTCCAGTCTCACGTCAGTATAGTCCTTCCCTTCTCACGCCAGCCTGCGTGAGCTAAAACGCGTGCATTTCGGTCTCCTCTAGTAACACGATGTTGGCTCTAACACAACACTGTCACATTGGGAGTGTGGGCCTATTGCATCTCAGTGTAGGTCACCTTCGTCGACAACAAGCGCCCAGTTGGCATAGAGGCAGAAAGGTAGCTACGCTCCGAAAAAAGAGTCCTCTGTGATAGTAGGGAGTTGAGATATTCGATGGGGCATGTGCACCAAGCAATAATGTGGTGAAGCACGTCAGGCAATGCCGGCACGTCACCAACTGTTATCTGGAACGTGGTAAAGACCCACACGTCGTCAAGCCTGGGGAAGGGTGAGGGACTCGTAGCGGACTTTTAAGACATGCGTCGAGCCACGGTGTGTGAGTGTTGACATAGAGCGTATTGCAGGGGTTCAAGGGAGTGGAGACGACGTTCAACGAGTTAGAACTTGACACGTTGCGGTAGTCGTCTGCAGTTGAGCGCCGCACTGCACCACAGTACACCACAGGTCAGCCGTAAAATCGATGCCATGGCAACGTAAGACATCAGCCACGTTGAACAGTCCAACGTTCCCCTCGAGGCGGACCTGTACCGATAGATATTTCCGCGGTTAACGAACATTAAGGGAGCTGCTCGACGCTTCACTGTAGATCGCCACTGACGCAAACGTTGCCCAGATATCGTCGGAACTTCGTAGGCAATAGTACAAATTTTCTGCACAGGCAGTGCAGCAAAGTCACTGTCCACCCAAAGACCCCGTCAGCCTTTGTCGTAGGCCACATAACACTAGGTATACAGCAGCAACGACAGGGGGCACGCCTATCACACTAAGCGCCTCGTTAGGAGACTCAAGTAGAGCAACATTCATCTTCCAAATATCTCTTCCATAGCACAGTCTCTGGCGACAGAGGTGATGGTGCATGGTCGGAAAATGCGACAGGCCACATCTCCGACCAGCGAGCTCGAGATACAAAGCCGAGGAATGCGACTAGAAGAATGTGCTGTGTAATGCATGGAACCGGGAGGGTCACCATGAACGTGTCCTCACGTATCTACAAGGTGAGACGGTCGAGAATCATGGCAAACTCTGCCCCAGGCGAATGACGCAGCAGTTGATCTTCGGGGTGGAATTAAAACCACCACCTATCATCAGTGCGTCGTGCCACCCCAAGAGAAGAGGTAAGACTGTGTCTGCAAAGAAGGCAGAGTGCTCCCTTCTCCTCTCTGATTATGGAGGAGCGTAGACATTAATATCCCGGACGTGGAAGAGTGGGACAGCCGTGCCCCTCCCTGCCAGAAGATATTGAACGTTGTTGACAGGTTACCCTTCATGAAGTAGGATGGCCATACCACTACCGGAACACGACGCGTGGGAAACGTAAGGGGTATACCCAGATAGGTTAAGATAACCACCAACATCCCTTCTTGTAATAGGCCCACTTCGATGTCAGCATCGCCAGTTCATCCGGCACACGGATTGACAGTAATCGTAGCTCGGCGATAGAACTGTTCCGTAAATGCTACTGTCCGCCAGAGACATTAGCCTAGGGCAGACCGCACAAGGCGGTATTCACTGTTATGAGATGGCGTACGGCACAACCGGCGGAACGCGCCCGCCCGCAGATTTCATAGGCCGTTCCGTTTCCTTCTTTACTTCGTTCGTCCAAGAAATAGAAGAGCAACAGTGCGTTGTCCAGGTGTACAATCGTCGGTTCCGCGCTGCTGGTTGGCATCTTCCAATGACGGCTTGTAACAGAGGGCGCAGGCGGCGGAGGGGAAGGCGTCACAGGCTACGGAGAAACCGCTGAGCTAGAGGGGAAGGGGGCGCGCTCAACAGAACGCCTTCCGAGATCGAGGCGTCGTCAGATGGCGTGCGACTAAGTTTCCTGAGATTCCTCAATGACTTCTGTTTGCGGGCTAGTTGTTCCGTATTGGAGTAGGATTCGCCGTCATCCGACGCCACCTCAACCGGAGGGAAAGCAGAGGTTGGTGTGGCCCTCCAAATCAATGTCGATCGCTACTGTAACATTGCTTCTCAGGTACTGACCAGCATCTCTGGGAATGCTACGTGACAGGTGGAACTATGCATGTGGTTGCCTGTGGGTGTCCGTAACCAATGTGCATAATTAGGACCAGAGTGCAGCTGTAATGCTTACCTCACACCCTCAGTTCCACGCACGGAAAGAAACTGAATTAATTTGAACCCAATATAACACGTCTTGAGCCGGTTAAACTCCACAAATAATGACTGGTAGGAAAGGAGATATTCTGACCTAGAGTATTACAGTGAGATTTGTTCAAAAGTGGTTCAAATAGTTCTGAGTACTATGGGACTTAACATCGGAGGTCATCAGTCCCCTAGAGCTTAGAACTACTTAAACCTAACTAACCTAAGGACATCACACACATCCATGCCCAATGCAGGATTCGAACCTGCGATAGTGGGAGTCGCACATTTCCGGACTGAAGCGCCTAGAACCGCTCGGCCACCGAGGCCGGCTGGGATTTGTTGACTAAAAGACAAATATGAGCATGAAATTCTAGTATGAGCTGTATGAAAATCATAAGCGCCGCGAGTTATTGACTAATTTATCGACAAAAATAGATGGAGGCACTGGAAAAAATCCAATAGGGCGCCTACCTGAGCAAAATTACTTTGGGGCTCCTACATGCAACTGGGCCGCAATGAGATGCAAATTGCTTACAATCGCAGCTAACGCGTCAGTGACCGAGCACTTGGCCACCCTATTGCTAATGAAAGAAAAGTGGCGCTGAGTGCATCCGCTGTGAAGACAAGGCTCCCGCGTTGAAACCTGACATCGACCGATGGATTCCCTGCTTGGCTGAATGGCGTTCGTTACCACAGACGGTAAACTTGGGCGTGTAGCCGACGGCTGCGATTCGTGGTCGGGTGCGCTGCTATGAGGCCGATGGTGTCCTAGGCAGAGGGCTCCACAATCGACCCCGACACTACTTGCCCAGGTTGACTGGACAGATAAGTCTGTAGCAAACTACTCTCCGATAAAGTACGGAAGAGTGAGTAACGTCCGACTCCTGCAACGCTCAGGACGCCTCCACCTTGTGTTTTCTTCGTCACAGCTTCAGCTGCGCTGCGCTAGTGACCAGCCAATGCTGTATAACAATTTTTTCGCCAGTCATGGTTATTAAATAAAAACAGCAAATCTCCCACTACAAAATTTCGTCACCGTAGCCGCCATTGACAGCTCCTCCCGCCAGCCTGCATGACTGCCGTAATCGTGATCTCACGTAGTCAACCTCCCTCTCACGCCGGCCGCGGTGGTCTAGCGGTTCTAGGCGCGCAGTCCGGAACCGCGCGACTGCTACGGTCGCAGGTTCGAATCCTGCCTCGGGCATGGATGTGTGTGATGTCCTTAGGTTAGTTAGGTTTAAGTAGTTCTAAGTTCTAGGGGACTGATGACCACAGATGTTAAGTCCCATAGTGCTCAGAGCCATTTGAACTTCCTCTCACGGCCTCCGCGAGATGTCTAAGCCGGAAGCTTTCGGGCGTCGGACAATGACGGAATTTGCTAATTATACGGTCACAGTTTTACGGCACTGAACCCTTAACTAGGTTGCATTTGTCGTGAATCTATCTCCCAGCGCAAAGTGCTAAGCGACTGGAAAAAGGCGCAGGTGACACCGGTATATAAGAACGATAAAGGAACTGATCCGAAAAATCACAGACCAATATCTCTAACTTCCGTTTGCTGCAGAATTCTTGAACATATTCTAGGTCGGAATATAATAAATTTCCTTGAAACTGAGAACCTTATATCCCCGAATCGGCATGGGTTTAGAAAGCATCGCCAGTGCGAATCTCAGCATGCCCATTTCACACTTATTCTGCGAATGGTTGAAGGGAAACAGGCAGATTAAATATTTCTAGATTTCTGGACAGAATTTTACACGGTAGCCCATTACAAGCTGTTAACGAAGATACAAGCATACGGAATAAGTTCAAATACTTCTTAAAAAATGGAACCTAGTATGTTTTTCTCGACAGCGAGCGTTCATCAGGGACAAGTGCATCGTCAGGAATGCCCCAGGGAAGTGTGATAGGACCACTGTTGTTCTCTATACACGTAAATGATTTGGCGCACAGGGTGGGCAGCAATCTACGGTTATTTGCTGGTGATTCCATCGTGTACGGTAAGGTGTCGAAGGTGAGTGACTGTAGGAAGGTACAAGACAGACAAAATTACCAGAGTTGGTGTATGAATGGCAGCTAGCCCTAAATGTGGAAAAATATAAGTTAATGCGGATGAGTAGGAAGATGCAACCTGAAATGTTCGGACACAGTATCACCGGTACCATGATTGACACATTCATATCGTTTAACTATCTGGACGGAACGGTTCAAAGCGAGATGAGAGAGAGAGAGAGAGAGAGAGAGAGAGAGAGAGAGAGAGAGAGAGAAAGAAAGAGCGAACATGTGAGAACTGTGATGGGGAAGACGAAAGGTCCACTTCGGTTTATTGGGAGAATTTTAGGAAAGTGAGCTTCACCTGTAAAGAAGACTGCATATAGGACGCTGATTCGACCTATTTTTGAGTGCGTAGAATCCGTACCAGTTCGGATTGAAGGAATACATCGAAGCAGTTCAGTGGCCGGTTGCTAGATTTGTTAGTGGTACGTTCGAACAATACGTACGGGTTACGGGGATGCTTCGGGAACTCAAATGGGAATCCCTGGAGGGAAGGAGGAATTCTTTTCGAGAAACACTACTGAGAAAATTTAGAGGCTCGGTATTTAAAGCTCACTGCCGAACGATTCTACTTTCGCCAATGTACACTTCACAGCAAGAAAAAGTGGGTCACTGCCGAATGCAACCAACATAACATAGCTGTATTGCAGGTCCTCTAAACACCAAAACCCTGTGGGGTACAGTCGTTTGACTACTCACAATGGGTACCGCAAGAGACTACTAAGAGACCAAAGGTCTTTATGGCAGTCAGTCTGTGTCAACTAATATCGTCATACAAAACATATTAGAAAACACGTTCTTAGCGATGAGACACCCCATAACACTCATAAACTAACCTTAATTACAACAAGTGACATTCCAAAAGTTCTGAGAAAACGGATTATTTTACATATATCATACAGTAATCCTTAGTCAAAATGAAATACTTGAGACAATATATGGAGTTACAAAGCTGTACGGCAATTGGAAAAAAGTTTTTCGCTCTCTAAAAGGTTTTGCATCCACGTGATGAAGGTCGCTCAACGGCGAGTGGCTCTGGAAACTGGATATTGGACGAACCACTAGAAAAACGCGATTAACGGCAACAAGCACTCTAAGGAAATCTCAAAATTAACAGCGAATCACCAATAATATCATTGTTCTCGTAACACATCAACAGCTACGTGTACACAAATTTGAACTTTAAATGACATGACCAACGTCGTCGTTCTGGACCTGGATTCAAACCCAGCACCTATAGCCATTGCTAACTAAGCTAAGCTTTGTTTATGCCTTATTGAGACCGGATCACTAGGCATAAAGAGACGTGAAGCATAGACGTTTGCACCAGTATCAGTTATGAATTCAGATCCTGAAAATAAATGACGAAAATGTTTGTACTGAACTGGGAATCCTGTCATAACAGTTACCGTCCTGGGAACCATCCCCAACGACGTTTAGTATGGTGTCATTGACAAGGAACAAGGTATGCTCATGTTTAAAATTGAAATGCCACCATATAAAGCTTGTGACAGGGATGCGAACCCAGCACCTAATCGGATTGTTAACGAAGTACAGTCATGCTCAAAAGTATCCGAACGACCTGGATTGCATTTCGCCTGATTCCCATGCAACCCACATAACGCAACTGTCTAGCAGGTCCTCTAATCGCTCCTTGATACAGTCGTTTGACTATTGAAAATGGTTCCAACAAGTCACCACTAGAAAACACTGCTCTGTATCGCAATAACTCAGGATGTAAAGTAATACCACGATACTAAAAATATCAGGGAACACCTCATCACAGATATGACTGTCCTCAAGGCTTGTAGGCTCGCATTTATTGCAATAACTGACATACCTGAAATGTTACCACTCTCATTATTACGTCAGATGGCGCAGTGGTTAGACATTGGATTCGCATTCGGGAGGACGACGGTTCAATCCCGCGTCCGGCCATCCTGATTTAGGTTTTCCGCGATTTCCCTAAATCGCTCCAGGCAAATGCCGGGATGGTTCCTTTGAAAGGCCACGGCCGACTTCCTTCGCCATCCTTCCCTAATCCGATGAGACCGATGACCTCGCTGTCTGGTCTCCTTCCCCAAACAACCCCCCCAACCCCTATTACGTCAGATAGGTAATGCACGTAGTAAGTTCGTCGTATTCATGATTTCCTCTTCAAAGTAACATACCATACTTGTTATTTAACACAAAAGTTATTAAAAATTTAAGTTATTCACGAGCAGCTAGTTGAGAATATGTATGAACTTCAAATGACACGACGAACCGCCTCGTTCTGCATATGGATTCAAACCCAGGTCATGCAAACTAAGATTTCGTGACTGACGGAAATTAACAGTTGTTCCTGACTAGGCATAAAGAGTGTGATATACCTCGATTTTAGACAGTATCAGTTAACAAATACCAACTTTAAATTACATAACGTAAACATTTTTAACGATCGCGAATTCCTACCCAGCATCTATTGTCCCCTGTTGACGAACTACGAGAAATGTTAAATACTGCTTCTTCACAAGTAACTTACTTGAAATGCAGTGAGGTAAAGCTTTGTGTTGGACAGGGATTCGAACCCGGAACCTAATCGGATTGTTATCGAAGCACAATCAACTTTGACATACCGGATTTTGTCGGCAGTAGCTAGATGTATTAAATGAAATGACGAGACGAAACATTAATTTTTCCTTCCCAGGACTCCAACCCGGCACGTATCGCTGTTATATTCCAGAGAAAAGGAACGTTAAGTATGGGTTTGTTACACTAGCAGCGACATGTGAGCATGTTTGAACTAGAAATAATATGACGAAGTGTTCAGTGCTGACTGAGAATCGAACCCAAAACATATCGTTGTTGACTACACGCAAAGAGAGGACACTTACCGAATTTTTCTCCACCAGCAGCTCGGAATAACATCCTTGAACTTACAGTGATCTCGGAAATAGTTCTGTGTCTCACTGGGAGTCAAAAACGTCAGATATCGTTAGTGTTGACAACGAATGAAAATGCATTAAAAATAAAAATTATTATCCAACAGCAGATAGGTATTCTCATGCTAGAGCTTGATAATTCATAGTGAAAAGTTTAGTGCTGGGCCAGGATTCTAACTCATTCATGCGCAATATGTGGAGATGTTGAGCAATCTGCAGTTTTGAGCAAACAACAAGTTGTAGTGTAGCTGTATTGTCACGAAGGGATCAAATTCCGCGTTAAGGGCGGTCTGAGTTGCATTCCCAGTTCAGAACCAATTTTATCGACATACAGAAGCTCAAATAAAAGATGGAATAAGTGTCCTGTGACCATACATAGGGTTTGTTTCGTCACTAGAAGTAAATAACTAGTATAAGAAAGGTTACTGGTGATAGAGTTTCTTCATGTCGCCATTCCTTACTTTATTGTGGTTCCACCTGACGTCTACTTGGTAGAGAAGGAATATCACGTTTAACGTGGTTTTCAGACCACAATGCCATTATACCTTCTTCACTTGGCGTAGCCAGAAGAGATTAGAATCTGCCTCTCCCTATAAAAAAGATTGGCTGAAGTTGGAATCGAACCGAGACCAACATCATATGAAACTATCATCAGTCCCACAGACCACCAAACCCTCTTCTCTATGATTCGTTTCTCTATCATGACACCGCTGCGACACGCAAGATGAGAATTCTGACACACAGGCTCCCTGTAGTGGTTTGCAGGATGTTCAGTACATTCATTTACTTGGTTGACCGAATCGCCATGAACTAGCTGCCTTGACTACCCAGTGCATACTTTCGAATCTATTTTGTAATCACCGAAATGAAATAACGTAACTGCCACCTACACAGAACTGCCAACAGTGTAGGATGCAGAAATTTAAATAGGAAGTGTTCCTTTTCCATTTGAGCTACTCTATTGCGCTATCTGTTTGTTGAAACCATCGTGCAGTGCAAAAGAAATGCTGTAACTGTCTGTCTCTCAGAAGTCTATATCCGGCCATATGCATTATCTCACAGCACTGTGAAATGACGAAGTTCTGGAGGAACTTTTGTTCACTTCCAGAGGTGCCGCAGCTACGTCACAGCTAGTAGCGTAACGGTAAGTGTCGCGCACTGTTGATAAGACGTCGCGTGTTCTATTCCATTCACTACTACATTTTCTTTAAACGCAATTCTGCTGTCTGCTGAAGTTATCACTTTAATGGAAGTTTGAACATAATTCTCTTCACTTCTCAACCCAAAATAGTCGCATGTGGAAAAAGGCTAACTTCTGCGTCATTTTGTTCTTCTCAGGTTTAATAGACGGCCAGGCAGCAGATGCGCTCGAAGCTTTTGTATTACGTATGGGGAGAGCGCATCGTGCCAAAATAGTCAGACAAGTATTTCTACATTAGCTGTCGTCTGGTAGTGGCATTTTATTCTTCTTCAAACCTTGTTTGACAGCTTTAACTCCGAACAAGTTTTCTACATGCATGTAATAAATAAACTGCATGTGCATTGTCGACTGTTATAGATAACATCAGAGAATTCGCATATATTGTTGATGATTAATTTCTCTCTCATGTTTAGTATTGTTTTAACAACACTAAAAGAAACCTTACGAAAACTTTGCACTGTATTGTAAGAAATGAAATAAAACTACCCACGATAATCTTACGACGAAAGTCTGTTTTAACAAAACTGAGTATCTGTACACAAGCGTGCCTCTATCTGCACGAATTAGTAAAACACTATTCACATAGATTTCGATTGGGTCTATGTTTAAACGGTATGCTGTGTCATACTCAACAGGTATGCAAACGTGGTATTTCATAAATAAAGTTACGTATTCCTAGAAACCCAAAATTTGCTTGTCAGCAACGGAAAGAAGCGTTACCTGTTGTGCAGCATTGTAAGTTTTTCACCATTGCACTATGAGCTGAAAGTATTTTCTTACGATTTGCTTATCGATGTTTGATTTGAGTGCTTGCAGCTCTTACACAGAAGGGATAAAAACGTTACATTCAGCGAGGCTGCAACCGCGAACCATATTAGTCGCCATTTCCACAAGTCAGCACGTCAACACAGACCTAGCGGATAGATATGGTTTGCGCCATCCTCTTACGAAGCCAATAGTGGCTAGAACTCGTAAACCGCTATTTACAGGACGAGATTAGTTGCTATTGCCACGTTCAATGACTTTGCAGGGCTGAAATGTGGTGTTACCGCCAGACACCACACTTGCTAGGTGGTAGCTTAAATCGGCCGCGGTCCATTAGTACATGTCGGACCCGCGTGTCGCCACTGTCAGGATCGCAGACCGAGCGCCACCACACGGCAGGTCTCGAGAGACTTACTAGCACTCGCCCCAGTTGTACGACGATGTTGCTAGCGACTACACTGACGAAGCCTTTCTCTCATTTGCCGAGAGACAGTTACAATAGCCTTCAGCTAAGTTAATGGCTACGACCTAGCAAGGCGCCATTAGTAACTTCATGTATCTACAGAGTCGCATTTGTATCTTCAAGAGCGATGTACAACTATGATGGAATAAAGTTAAGTATTACTGCAGCTACGTACTTTTCTTTATAGCATTCATTACGTACCCTGTTTCAGACTTCACGCCATCATTCGTGCACAAATAGCGGGCATCTCGGCCCCCTCAAACACACTGTGTCGGCTCTCGTGTCGACACAACATGAAAACCTTAAATTTACAATCTTCTGTTACACCTCAAGCGATAACAACTCAGGTTATTCAATGGAAATGACACGAGAAATCAAGTGAACTTTGAGGCTTAATTCCGTGCACATCAGGAAGTAACTCGTCGATCACAGAGTTGCCAAACATACCTTGCGTTGTTGCCAAATCTCACTTACATTACCAGCAGGAAGAAGACGAACCGATGTGATCCTACAGCGGGCTGGGAAGTGACCATAGCTGGCGCCTCAAAGACGCGGCTCCTACGGCCTGGAATACGTAATGCGTCTGATTCGCATTTCTGTAACTAGGTTTAGGGACTAGAGCTTAGTTGCTAATAATACTCAGAACTGACTGCTACTAAGCATCATAAATCAGTAACTCTCATAGTTGTTTTTATATTTCTTTCGTAACTGTACTCAAAACTAAGAAACTCATTCACAGACGTTTTCGTGAGACACCTATAGTCGAGCACAACAAACAAATAAAAATAAAAAGAGAATGTGTGTGTGTGTGTGTGTGAGAGAGAGAGAGAGAGAGAGAGAGAGAGAGAGAGAGCGAAAGGGTGGGAGAGCGAGAGAGAGAGAGAGAGAGAGAGAGAGAGAGAGAGGGTAAAAAATTGTTGTAAAGAAATTGAATACTGGTATGTAAAGAAATCTTTCATTAAAATAACTCGTTCCACATTATTATGAAATGTCGTATTCATGATCTATGGAACAAGTATTAATCTAATCCAATCTAATCATATCATATTGCTGACTATCCATGAAGTGTCATGAAGTACCGAAATTTTCGCCTATATCACTAACCAAATCTAAACTTGAAACTAAAAGACGACAGTTTTTGTAATAAACCGGGACTCCTATCAAGACCCTTTCATCCCTGTTAACTAACTATGAAAGATGTCTGATATACCTCAATTCAGAAGTAACGAAGTATGTATGAATTTGAAGATGAAGCGCATGATGTGAAGTTCTGCGACGGAGATACGAACCCAAGACGTAATCGGATTGTTAACAAAGTAAAATCAAATGTTACGTATCGGTTTTCCTTGCCAGCTACTAGGTGTTCAATCGAAAATAAGGACACAAATTTTTGTGCCTGAGCGACAATCGAACCGCACTCCTATCGTTCTTCTTTATTGTCCACGAATATTGCTTAAGTATCAATTGCTTACTCACCAACAGTAAGATGCGTGCGTGTTTGTCCAGAAATTTTTGGCAACATGAACAGACATTAAAAATGCACGTTAATTTTCACTAGCAGGCCGGTGTGCACGTGACAGGGCTTGAAATGAAGTTATGAATATTTTTGTACTGTATCAGGATTCGGACTCACATATTTACCTTTGGAGGAGACCTAGAGAAGACTGCAGTCTCGGTATAAGGAATGAAATGATTGAACTATACTGTTCCGAGAGATTCAGATCCTCGAAAGAGGAGATACGAATTCGAATCACAGTCCAGCACCAAATTTTTCAACGTCTCTAGTTCAATCAAGTACAAGTAAAATAAGAGCCCTGTTCCTTTAGGCGGCTATCAGTTCATCAAATAAAATAAAATTTTCTAATGTAAGTAAGTTTACTGGTGACAGTATTTCTGTTTACCCTGACCTCCACCTATGTCATTTTCCAACGTAAACCGGCTCAGCCCAGTTTGGAATGAAGGAACGTGATGTTTAATGCGGATTTTGGATTATAACAGCTTTCTCTTGAGGTTACCAGAGGTAAAGTAAATCTGTTGGTGCCTCTTAAAAGTAAATGCCTGAACCCACGCATTGCACTTGTGATAGTTCGTTCCACCAGACCATTGTGGCAACATTTCCCAGCCCGAAGAGTGTGCTGTAATGGCTGACGTGCTTAGCTTACTAAACTAGTCACGGTGGAAAAAACGCGAGTCTATTAAATAGTTAAGTAGAAGCAAGCTTCTGACGTGGAGATTATGCTATTCTCATGTCAGCAGGATGTAAAGACTCTTCTAGGCGTCATAGCCTCGATTTGAAGCCATTTTGAAATTTTCACTAATTCAGGAAATTTCTTAGTTCCAGAAAATCACCTGTGAAGTGTGAAGTTACCGGATAATTCGATTATCACCGTCATTATTACTATCATTTTCTTCATACCGCTGCTGGAACACATGTGCTTGAAGATCATTTAAGTCATTTTGGTCATTACAGAAGTAGTTGCCCAAGAACAAGTTCTTTCCCTGTCTACGGAATCCTTTTCATGTTAATATCAAACATCAGCAATTACTCGTAGATCACTTTAAAACTAAAGTAATTGATGAAGACGTTGCTTGATAACGAAAGCGCGCTGCCTTTCTTCATTTACTTGCGCCTAGAAATGGCTGTCGAATACTGCGAAACCAAAAGCCAAGGGATCTTACTGCCTTCCAATATACGTCGCTGTCGGTTCTTCCATATGATTTGGTCGACGTGACCTGTTTCAAGTTGTGTATGACACAGAATGTTTTAGAAAATCAATTGTTTGCAATAAACAGAAAGATTTTCTTTCTAAGCTATGCAAGTCCAAAATTTTCGCAATATTAGTTCAAATTTAATATTCGCTTCCATAATTTAAGGAAAGTATTTCACAGTTGCAAAACCCGCATCCGACTCACTGTCCTTACACTTAGTCGCTGGCCATAAATTCTAGCTCAAAGTGACGCCAGTTTAAGTAACCTAATGTAGCGAAGACTGTTTGCCAGTGCTCTTTCTCACCGGAAAATATGCAACTCACTCATTGGGCTCCATAAATACACTGTAACAGTAATTTCTGTGTGTATGCAATGCATACGAATTGTAGAATTTAGTGGTGCTCTCTCTTCCACTTCTGTGTACAATATGCCTGGCCTAAACGGGCCCTTTATCATTACAGGCCCTGGGCGGTGCAACATCATATTGACAACAGTAATGTGCATATACTGACAACCTCATTGTTCGTTTGACCCGATTTTGTAATCATTTAAGTAAAACAACATGACCTTCGAGTGGAAGATATTTCGTCCCCCTTTTCCTTCTGTGAAATTTGTCAGTAAGCTTTTTGCCTTCGAACCAGCGAAATGTGGCAGAGTACGGCTGGTAAACGATTTAAAAACCACGATTCAGTGCCGTTAACACGATTTCTTTAAACATTGGCGTAGCTGAAGGAATTTAGTTTCTTCTTAAATCGTCTTATGCAGCAACGTTCACAGATATCTCAAATATGAAAAGCTCTTTATCCAGGTACGAAGGTTGTAAAACAAGCTTCCCACAGTTTGTGTTAGGTTGATCTTTTCGTCTGATAGCACTGCGTAAGTATTTTGTGTAAGAGGTATTAAAATAGTGTTCCTGTCGCTGTGGGAATCATTGGTAGAAAACGAGTTTCACACCAATGGGTACAGTACTGATAAATATTCAAAATGATTATCAACCAGCCGGCCGCGGTGGTCTCGCGGTTCTAGGCGCGCAGTCCGGAATCTTGCGACTGCTACGGTCGCAGGTTCGAATCCTGCCTCGGGCATGGATGTGTGTGATGTCCTTAGGTTAGTTAGGTTTAAGTAGTTCTAAGTTCTAGGGGACTTATGACCACAGCAGTTGAGTCCCATAGTGCTCAGAGCCATTTGATCCATTTTTGATTATCAACCTAAGTCTGCGTTCATCCACAAACAGAGGCGTATTTGTAATATTGAAGCTAGACTAGGTATCCTTGTCTTCCTTGAGTGAGCATTGGAAGGCGTTTACACACACGTATAAGAGGGTAATCCCAAAGGTAAGGTCTCCTAAGGGACACGCAAGTGCCAACGCAGGCTCAAACGAGATATCCTTAATTTTAATGGCAAGCAGAAACCACAGTGTTGGCTGCATGGTGGCAAGGTGATAAAGAGCAAGACTACGGATACGAAGGTCTCAGGTTCGACCCGTCACCAGTCACACGATTTTTATGTGCCGTTTTACACATATTTTCCCTGGGGCAGTGTTTGTTGATGTGAAAAATGCCGAGTTGCACTGTGGTCCGAAAGCCACGTAAAACTGTAGGTTCCCCTATTAACTGGCTAGGTAAGTCAACTCAAAGGTCGGATGAAAGCAACAGCATACCACCTCCAACAAGTCCGTGCCTATTAAAGCACTGTGGTGTTTAAACCACTCTTGCGACTGATGACTGCTTTACTTTCTATGGGTTCCAAAACTAATGATCTTCAGGTTATTAACATTATTGTGTTTTCATGCTGTAGCTTTGATACCAATAAACGTAAGTAACCGGCCGAGCACTGTCACTGTTCGAGTTGTCAAGGTGCCGTTTTACACATATTTCCCCTGGGGCAGTGTTTGTTGATGTGAAAAATGCCGAGTTGCACTGTGGTCCGAAAGCCACGTAAAACTGTAGGTTCCCCTATTAACTGGCTAGGTAAGTCAACTCAAAGGTCGGATGAAAGCAACAGCATACCACCTCCAACAAGTCCGTGCCTATTAAAGCACTGTGGTGTTTAAACCACTCTTGCGACTGATGACTGCTTTACTTTCTATGGGTTCCAAAACTAATGATCTTCAGGTTATTAACATTATTGTGTTTTCATGCTGTAGCTTTGATACCAATAAACGTAAGTAACCGGCCGAGCACTGTCACTGTTCGAGTTGTCAAGGTGGTAGGCGACGATGCTGTCGCCCCCAGTTACAATTTTGGTCATCGCTATGTTTCAGTCGAATACCTCTATGGGCCTTTCTGCGTATTTCAAGGTATACTTTCATACACTTGATACGCTTCCAAATTGATATCTGATAGAGCTGTATTTAGCAACATGAATCAGATATGTTTTCCGTGCAATACATCGGCCAAACCCGTCAGTGCAGCGAGATTTCGTTTATGTGTTGCGCATGGTGCAAGAAATATTTGTGTTTTGCTTGCTTCTGTGATTGGTTTCGCCCCACTGAATGCGAGAAAGCTCACGAATAGACAGTCAATAACTGGAATTACGCAATAACACACTTAAAAGTTGTATTTTTGCATTAATGTATCCCGATGAAAATAACTGTAAACAGGTTATATGCCTACTTCCTTATTATCGCGCTTCTCTATGCTTTCCTCAAAAAATTAAAATAAAAATAAAAAGAGAGAGAGAGAGAGACACAGAGAGAAAACAGAAATGTATTTCAAATATCAGCTCAGTGACGCCATGTTCGTCTCGTGATGTAAAGCAAGGATAGCTGATAGGTAATATCTCGTTGTACTAGCGATATGTATGGCTACAGGGTTCTTTGTTTTCTCTCTGCAAACAACTAGAACAGGATTCAGTAACAAAGTGGTAAGAACACCTACTCAGTGCGCCAATTAAACACTCAGCCATTCTTGGTTGTTTTGTTAATCGTCTGTAATGCAGTAAACATTCTTGATTATTGATTTGTAAATACTACCATTGTTATTGTTATTCGTCACCCCACAACAGCTTTCCAATCACTCATTGCCGCCGATGCACGTAACGATTGGATCAGGATGAATGGAATGTGGGATGTTTCGTCACGGAGAATATACACATTTATCTCGGCGTCCTGTGTCAGGGTAATATGAAAATCTCAATAAGAAAAGACGACAATAACACCCAACTATTTCTGTCCACTTAACACCATGACGACAGACAAATTTGCGTCTCACTGTATTTTGATTATAATACGTTAGGCTTTTTGCGACCTCATTTTAATACCTCATGGGAGCAGGCATTATGTTTTGCTTTTTGAACACCGAACAATAACACACAAAGATAGTAGATGGAAGGATACAAAGAAAAAATCAGACTCATGGGTGTGGATCCAGTTCATCATAAGAAGACTACACAAGAGGGAAACATTACGAAAGCAATGAATACGCTGGTTAGTATACATTATTTGTATAGATCTGAAGATCAGAAAGCGCAGATCTGCACAGTGCCCGCATCTGCACTTTAGTTTCTGTCTTAATGGGCATAATTTTTAGTTTCTTCTCTTCTGAATTATCAAATGAATTGATTATTATGTGGTACAGAATAATTAGGTAACTGTGTTTCTTACAGCTTTCATTCGCACCAACATTTTTCTACATTCTCGTGCAATTCTTGAAATTCTACTTGTATGATCACAAGACTGCACATAGATGCAATCGATTTCGAGGTGCAAAGTGTTTGTTATCTTACTTTTCGTGACAAGTTGGCAAAGTTGATTTCCAAAGACTTTTTATTGTACTGAAATAATCTTTTGTAACAAAGTAACAAGGTAAGTGTTTTATTCGTATATATTTTGTGGGAAACTGTAATCGTGATGGAAGATTACACACCTGAATGTTTGACATAGCTGGTAGGAGAAAACGCTGCATATTAACCAAACCCCGCGTATCCGCTCCGTATCCTCCTATGCCACGAGCACAAGATTCTCCTCCTACAACGCTACAGAGCTGTTCCTGGCACAGCTGAGAATTGGCAACATCGTCACAAACATTTGGCAACACTGTGACAGTGCAATCACTTCCGCGTATGGTACTGAACTGACTCGCTAAATTCACTTGATATTCCCTTTCCATTTGAATGACTCGTGGTATATAATCCTCACGTAAACTAAGACACTGAGACAGAAATTCCAATTTTTTGGCTAAAGAAATGCTATTCTTCACATAAGTGACAACTTTTAATATCTTTCACGATGCGTTATGAGGCTGAGCGACCAATACCATGACGAGAGTGGCGTGCTGGCAGCAGTGTGTTCGTAGCCCCGTGGTACCGCCCGTGTCTCGTGTTGCAACGGTTAAGAAAATCGTCAGTTCTAACAGTGGTAGGGGCAGCGCGACCGTGCTTTTCTTGTGTATTATTTCATAAAGCTGCGAATTCCCAGAAAAAATTCTGTAACAAAATTAAAAGAAAACCTTTACACATCAAATCCTCTTGGCAGCTCGACTCAGTAAGTTGTGTTAATGGTCGTAGATCTCGGCTTTCTGACTGCCAAGCTGCTATACAATACAAGCGTCTCTGAAGAAATTCGAATCGACCGTCAACGATACGAAAATCAATAATGTTCTTCACTTAAGACTCCCATGCCAGGGTGATAAGTATGAAAGAAATAAATTGATTAGAAAATCGCAAGAAAATACTTTCGGCTCAAAGTGCAATGGTGAAAAACTTACAATGCTGCACAACAGGTAACGCCTCTTTCCGTTGCTGACAAGCAATTTTTGGGTTTCTAGGAATACGTAACTTTATTTATGAAATGCCACGTTTGCATACCTGTTGAGAATGACACAGCATACCATTTAAACACAGACCCAATCGAAATCTAAGTGAATAGTGTTTTACTAATTCGTGTGTACAGATACTCTGTTTTGTTAAAACAGACTCGTTGTAAGGTTATCGTGGGTAGTTTTATTTCATTTCTTACAATACAGTGCACAGTTTTCGTAAGGTTTCTTTTAGTGTTGTTAAAACAATACTAAATATGAGAGAGAAATTAATCATCAACGATATATGCGAATTCTCTTATGTTCATGGCGATTCGGTCAACCAAGTAAATGAATGTGGTGAACATCCTGCAAACCACTACAGGGAGCCTGTGTGTCGGAATTCTCATCTTGTGTGCCGCAGGTGTGTTATGATAGAGAAATGAGGCGTAGAGAAGTGGCTGTGTTGGTCTGTGGGACTGATGATAGTTTCATATGATGTTGGTCTCGGTTCGATTCCAACTTTAGCCAATGTATTTTTATAGGGAGAGGCAGATTCTAATCTCTTCTGGCTACGCCAAGTGAAGAAGGTATAATGGCATTGTGGTCTGAAAACCACGTTAAACATGATATTCCTTCTCTACCAAGTAGACGTCAGGTGGAACCACAATAAAGTAGGGAATGGCGACATGTAGAAACTCTATCACTAGTAACCTTTCTTATACTAGTTATTTATTTCTAGTGACGAAACAAACCCTATGTATGGTCACAGGACACTTATTCCATCTTTTATTTGAGCTTCTGTATGTCGATAAAATTGGTTCTGAACTGGGAATGCAACTCAGACCGCCCTTAACGCGGAATTTGATCCCTTCGTGACAATACAGCTACACTACAACATATCCACATATTGCGCATGAATGGGTTGGAATCCTGGCTCAGCACTAAACTTTTCACTATGTATTATCAAGCTCTAGCATGAGAACACATATCTGCTGGTGGATAATAATTTTTATTTTTAATGCGTTTTCATTCGTTGTCAACACTAACGATATCTGACGTTTTTGAGTCCCACTGAGACACAGAACTATTTCCGAGATCACTGTAAGTTCAAGGATGTTATTCCGAGCTGCTGGTGGAGAAAAATTCGGTAAGTGTCGTCTCTTTGCGTGTAGTCAACAACGATATGTTTTGGGTTCGATTCTCAGTCAGCACTGAACACTTCGTCATATTATTTCTATTTCAAACATCGTCACATGTCGCTGCCCATACTTAACGTTCCTTTTCTCTGGAATATAACAGCGATACGTGCCGGGTTGGAGTCCTGGGAAGGAAAAATTAATGTTTCGTCTCGTCATTTCATTTAATACATCTAGCTACTGCCGACAAAATCCGATATGTCAAAGTTGACTGTGCTTCGGTAACAATCCGATTAGGTTCTGGGTTCGAATCCCTGTCCAACACAAAGCTTTACCTCACTGCATTTCAAGTAAGTTACTTGTGAAGTACCAATTTTTAACATCTCTCGTAGGGACAATAGATGATGGGTTGGAAATCGCGCCCGTTAAAAATGTTTACGATATGTAATTTAAAGTTGATATTTGCTAACTGATACTGTCCAAAAATGAGGTATATCACTCTCTTTATGCCTAGTCAGGAATGACTGTTAATTTCCGTCAGCCACGAAATCGTAGCCTGCATGATTGGTTCAAATAGTTCTGAGCACTATGGGACTCAACAAAAGAAAATGGCTCTGAGCACTATGGGACTTAACATCTGTGGTCATCAGTCCCCTAGAACTTAGAACTACTTAAACCTAACTAACCTAAGGACATCACACACATCCATGCCCAAGGCAGGATTCGAACCTGCGACCGTAGCAGTCGCGCGGTTCCGGACTGAGCACCTAGGACCGCTAGACCACCGCGGCCGGCTGGGACTCAACATCTGAGGTCATCAGTCCCCTAGAACCTAGAACTACTTAAACGTAACTAACCTAACGACATTACATACATCCATGCCCGAGGCAGGATTCGAACCTGCGACCGTAGCAGTCACGCGGTTCCGGACTGAAGTGCCTAGAACTGCACGGCCACCGCGGCCTAGCCTGCATGACCTGGGTTTGAATCCATATGCAGAACGAGGCGGTTCGTCGTGTCATTTGAAGTTCATTTATATTCTCAACTAGCTGCTCGTGAATAACTTAAATTTTTAATGACAGCCGGCCGCGGTGGTCTCGCGGTTCTAGGCGCGCAGTCCGGAACCGCGCGACTGCTACGGTCACAGGTTCGAATCCTGCCTCGGGCTTGGATGTGTGTGATGTCCTTAGGTTAGTTAGGTTTAAGTAGTTCTAAGTTCTAGGGGACTTATGACCACAGCTGTTGAGTCCCGTAGTGCTCAGAGCCATTTGAACCATTTTTTTAATAACATTTTGCGTTAAATAACAAGCATGGTATGTTACTTTGAAGAGGAAATCATGAGTACGACGAACTTACTACGTGCATTAACTATCTGACGTAATAATGAGAGTGCTAACATTTCAGGTATGTCATTTATTGCAATAAATGTGAGCTTACAAGCCTTGAGGACAGTCTTATCTGTGATGAGGTGTTCCCTGATATTTGTAGTATCGTGGTATTACTTTACATCTTGAGTTATTGCGATACAGAGCAGTGTTTTCTAGTGGTGATTTGTTGGAACCATTTTCAATAGTCAAACGACTGTACTAAGGAGCGATTAGAGGACCTGCTAGACAGCTGCGTTATGTAGGTCGCATGGGAATCAGGTGAAATGCAATTCAGGTCGTTCGGATACTTTTGAGCACGTCTGTACATAAAATCAGCAGTTAAATATCAAATGTTTTCACCAATAGCGAAATGCTGGAACCTTAATTGAAGATAGAACTGTTTTTGCCTGACTGGGATTCGAACCCAGCATCTAGCACCGTCGTTTTCTACCCAGGAAGAGACGATAAATAGGTATTGTTGGTTCACCAGTAGCGAGATGGACGCATAGCTAGACATAAGGCAACGAAAAGTTCTGTGCTGAATAGAGTTCAAACCCCGCACACGTGGTCATGAAGCAACTTCAACTATCAAATTCTTTTCCAATAATAGCTAGGAATGGCATGTTTGTACTTTCAGTGATGTGATGGAAAATACTGTGCTGGCTATAAGTTGAATCCACATCATGTCGTCTTTGGTGATCACAACGAACACAACGTCAAACCCAAATCCGTTTTCACCAGTAGGATGGGGAGGAATGTTTGAACTTGAAAAGATGTAAGGAAACGTCTGATTTTGTAATGTTGTGATAAAAAGCTCATGTGGCTGCAAGTTGAAACGAACACGTTACAGCTGACAACACACGAAGAGACGTGGAAAATGCAACTATTTTTCACCAGTAGTTCGGAGTACACATGCTAGGGCTTGAAATGAAATAATGAATATTTTGTGCTGATCAGGATTCGAAACCAGATTGGTGCCTTTCGAGGACGCCTATAAGAGTTTGCAATCTTCGGGAACACAGTGAAATCGAATTCTAATCCCAGTGCAGCACCACAATTTTCAACGTCTCAGTTTCAAATAAAGTAAGAGCCTTGTGATCTTACATGGCCATTGGTTCATTAAATGAAATACGTTTTCTAGTTTACGACGGCTTGCTGGTGACAGAGTCTCTTCCTTACCGGGTTTCTCCATCTGTCACAGCTCAAACGAATGCTTAGTCGGCAGCGAAGGGATGTTATCTTTATTGCGGATATTGAACTACGGAGCTTACTGGCGTTCTGCACTTGGCGTTACTAGGGGTGAAGGAGAGCTACTTGTGTGTGTTAAAAATCTACGCCTGACGTGAGATGTGAACCTACACGTTTTACACATCAATACAAGATCAATCCACCAGACCACAGAACCCCCTGCCAAGCACATAATTATGAATTGCAGAGTATTCATTTAGATGTAGATGCAGATGTCAAGGGACGCGTAACAGGAAGGAGAGCGGGATCTGGGAATGGATAGAAGTGCAGAAGTTCAAAATATTAGCGTGAAATGCTTGCAAAGTATTGCTTACTTAGATGTGTGCCACAGTTCGTTTTATCTTAGGACCGAGAGATAAGGAAGGACTGTTCTTAGAACGAAGAATGGGTTATAGGGAAGGGGAGATCAAAGAATACGGTTTCATAGGTAGTGAGAGGAATGACAGAGAGTAAAGACAGCAGCAATTAAAAGAGAAAATGTAGCGTCATTGGAAACCGCTAGATTTGTTTACAAATTTTTGGGGGAGTGTAATAGAAGGGCACTTGCGGCGAGAGTGTGAGAGAGAAATAAGATATTAACAACGAGTAAACATAAATGTTCATATGTGTGTGAAATCTTATGGGACTTAACTGCTAAGGTCATCAGTCCCTAATCTTACACACTACTTAACCTAATTTATCCTAAGGACAAACATACACACCCATGCCCGAGGGTGGTATCGAACCTCCGCCGGGACCAGCCTCACAGTCCATGACTGCAGCGCCTTAGAACGCTTGGCTAATCCCGCGCGGCGAGTAAACATAATATGAAATCGTTGGCGCATTGTGTGGAGTACGGAGGGTGTATTCATGGATGGAGGGGAAGAGAGAGACGTATTTGAAATAACAAAAACTATTGTGACAGAGTCCATCTACGCTGATTAGTTTGTAAGTATGTAGACAGGGTATAAATGAAATCAAAATAGAATACTTAACAAACTGTATATTCAAAAGAAACCCACTTGAATTAAAAGGGCAACTCAAAGGAAAGCTAACCCATATTGTATCTTTTCTGTTGCCACGCGATCTTCCACTAGCTCCCAAAGAAGAAAAATGACGAAAAAGAAGACATAACAAAACATTTTAAGAACTCTAATATTTTATCCAGAATCCTTCATTATTTTGTACTTCTATCACGCATCTTGGCATAGAATGTATAAGCCGTCGGACGTAACAGCCTGAAGAAGTAACTTCCTCCCAGGCTTCCAGGACGCAGTCCCAAAGAGCGTCCGCAGTAGTTGGTTGGTTTCGTGGCCAGTTCTCTGTTAACGTTCTGGCGACCTCAGTCCACATGTTTTCCATGGAGTTCATATCAGCCGCCCGTGGCGGCCAGTCCATGACGTTGACGCCAATCGTGGAGGGCCGCTGCTGAACAAATGCAGACTTGTGAATGGGAGAATGGTCCTCTTCAAATGTGACTTCCCCTTCTGTGTACAGCATTCGCACTGACGGAAGCATCACATTTTCCAATATGTGGGCATACTGCGCGCTGTCCAGAGTTCCTTCTGTACTGTGAAGTATTCCGGCCCCTCTCGCAGAATTTCAACCCCAGCAGGTAACAGATAGCCGGCCACTTCTTCTCGTCGTGGTTACGTATTCGCGTCGATGGCGGGTCCCTTGCGGCCTGTAAACGATTCGTGGACCGTCGTTATTGGTGGAAAACACCTTCTCATCAGTGAAAATGACGTTGTCCCACGACGCCCTCAGATGGAGCACCGCAAATGCTAGCCGGTATAAAACGTTGTCTTCGCTGAGCTCTTGTTTCACGGCGGATCGTCGTGCATGCAGTGCAGCGTCCCTCAGCCTTCGGCGAATCGTGTCACTGGAGCCGGGGAAGTTGATCTCCCGCCGCAACTGCTTCGCGTTCAGAAAGGGATTTTCTTTGCTCCTAAACATTAGGTCCCTGTCTTCCTGCTGTGAGATCACTCTCTTCCTGCCTGATCCACGAGCTCTGTTGGTGGTGCCTCTTTCAAGGCAGATCCTCCACCATCTCGTTGCAGTGGTATGTGGTACGCCATACCGTCTGCCAGCTTCTCTGATGGAACATCCTCCTTCCTCAACGAGAGCGACGACTCTACCCCGGCCGGCCGGAGTGGCCGAGCGGTTCTAGGCGTTTCAGTCTTGAACCGCGCGACCGCTACGGTCGCAGGTTCGAATCCTGCCTCGGGCATGGATGTGTGTGATGTCCTTATGTTAGTTAGGTTTAAGTAGTTCTAAGTTCTAGGGGACTGATGACCTCAGATGTAAAGTCCCATAGTGCTCAGAGCCATTTGAACCATTTTTTGACTCTACCTCGAATAGACCTCGCCCAGTGAGCCATTACAGCAGACATCCTGATGTGTATTTCTGCTTGCCGCTCTTATACTGATTCCAGGAGAGGAGGTAAACATATTTACGTCAAACGGAGCGGCAGAGGCAGAGGCATGCGGCGCAGCCGTGCTGGCTCCTCCCGGGCTGTTGGCCCACCAACGCCACCGCCAGCTCGATCACTTCCATCTCGCCTTGGCCAGCCTGGCTGGCCCGTAGCTCGCGAGCTGCGGCTAGTACAGACCCGGGCCGCATGGCCACGATCACCCCTTGAAGGATCAAAAGTTACACCTAACCTACCCAAGTCTGCAGTACAAACTAACGCAGCTACAGCTATTATGCTATAACATGTGCAGGAACACCTACAGGTGACGATTTATTCAAATATTTGACGAACAATACTTTCAAAAATACACTCATTTTAAACGTAGCTACCACAAAATATTTCACCTAGCTAGTAATGGCTTGACGCAGGAAACTATACTTTCTTGTAAGCGCTGTGCATTAGATGTAGCCTTAAGAAAACCTGTATTCAACCACGATAACTAAGCGGAATGTGAGAGTAAACGGGTTTGGCGGCAGCTTCTCCAAATAATGGTATATACTTAGTATATAATACACGTTTTGTGCACTTATAACATGTACTCAATGTCTCTGAAACAATACGTGCTGCACGACGGAAATTAGTTTCTGCTGAGGCACTTCATTTACAACTCAATGATACACGACTACTAGAGAACATTGCTCTTTACGGCAGTCAATCCATTCGTAAATTTACATTATGATATCGCAGATATTAGGCAACACGTTACTAGGGATGAGTAAGGCCTTAAGGTTTGCAACTAAACATGCTACTCCTAGCTACTACTGAATATGAAGTTGATTATTAACATGTCTTCATAACCATGTATGCGGCGTTCGACTCTCATCAGCATAGACGTTTTCGTCACCTTATTTCTAGTTAAACGTGTGCACATCTCGCTGATGGTGGAGCTACTTTGGACATTTCTCGTCTGTTCCTGGTTAGACAACGACGGCGGTAGGCGCCGGGTTCGAATCCCGGTCAGGCAATACAACTTCAGTTGTTATTTAAGGTTGCAACCCCACTACTGGTGACAAACTGTGATATCTACATTCTGATTTTACGTACTTATTCAACAATCCGATTAGGTGCTGGGTTCGCATCCTTGTCCCCAGCATTACATGAAGGCATTTCAATTTTAAACATGTGCATCCTTTATTCCTTGACAATGCAACACTATACAACGTCTTTCGAGGTTAATTACCAAGAAGGTAATTGTCATGTTAGGGTTCCTGCTTTCGTACAAACATTATCGTCATTTACGTTCAAGTTGAGAATTGATAACTGATACTGTTGCAAACGTCAATATTTGACGTCTCTTTCTGCTTAGTGATCGAGTCTCGATAAGGCACACAGCTTTGCTTGGTTAACAATGGCTTTACATTCTGGGTTTGCATCCGGATCCGGAACTAAGACGCTGGTCATGTCATTTAATGTACAACTTCGTGTATAAGTAACTGTTGATGAGTAATGTGAACAATATTACTTGTGATTCGCTGTTAATGTTGGGATTTCCTTCGAGTGGTTGCCGACCTTTAATCACGTTTTCTTTTAACTGCTTAGTATTACATAAAGTTGATACGAAACCACTCCCCGTTGAACGTTGAACGACGTTCAGCATGAAAGAACTTGTTTCGAATTTCCATACAACTTTATAAATCCATATACTGTCTCAAATTTTTAATTGTGCTTAAGGATTACTGAACGATTTATGTGACAAAACTAGTTTTCCCATAACATTTGAAATGTCACTTATTGTAATTAAGTATAGTTTACAAACGTTAAGGACTGTCTGATCTCTTCTGTACTATCGTGGTGTTACTTTACATCTGTACGGACTGCCATAAAGACCGGCGTTCTCTAGTAGTCTCTAGCGGTACCCATTGTGTATCTTACAACGACTGTACTGTGGAGGGTTGCAACTATGTGCAACACAGATATGCTATGTTGGTTGCATTCATTCAGATGCAACCTACACGTTGGAATTCAGGGGTGACCCACTTTTTTGCTGTCGAGTGTACATTCGCGTACGGACCACGAAGATAAGATACGAGAAATTAGGACTCACGTAGAAAGTCGCTTTTCCCTCGCTGTGTTTGCGAGTGGAACAGGAAAGGAGATGGCTAGTAATGGCTCAGGGTACCTTCCGCCACGCACCACAGGGTGACTTGCGGAATATCTGCATATATGTGAGACGCGGCCATGGCGCAGCCCCGTCGCGATGAATGCCCGCTTCCGAGAAGCCGCAGCAGACAGTGTTGGAGGCCTTAGCGTCTGTCCTCTGCCCCCTCTCTCAAAACACGCCGCTCTGGACAACGGCGTTCGCCCTCATAAGACGGTTTTCTGGGCGCTCGCCGGCCGCCGACTGCTAACATCAGAAGCAAGTCGGTGACCTCGGCCTCCCACGGTCTGTTCACCCGCTGGGCTGGCGCGGCTGTTCCGCAGGCCGGCAGCTTTTCTGGGAATCCATGAGCTCTCTCCCCTCGCCGGTTACGCTCGAACCCGTCCGGGTTGGGGATTTTCCCTGCCCGGGGTTGGGTGTCTGTGTTGTCCTCATCATTTCATCTTCATCATCATCATTCATGACAATAGCTAGATTGGACTGTGGAAAAAAACTGGACTGAGTAAAACTTGGGACTTTGTACGGGCGCTGACGACCGCGCAGTTGAGCGTCCCACAAACCAAAAATCATCCTCATCATCCACGGCGGTCGCAAGGTGCAAGGAGAAATGATTCAAAAAAATTATATCCGTCACCCGTGCAAATTGTTTCCCTTACGTGCCGGTACAGAGCATCCGATAATTCATTCGCATAACGAAATATGTCCATTGCATACTAAAGAACATATGCATATATGCGGAATAAAACACAACAACTGAAGATGGCCGGGCTTGATGAGTCTTATTACCATGTGTGGGAGGGCCAGAAGGCCTTCCATGCTACTCATCATGTAATTACCACAACACCAAAGCGCATACTGAAAATAGGAAAAACTTATTTAAGTACAGAGTGTCGGCTAACAGTATGAACTAGACGAAATTGTAAACAGATGTTTCGGATAGGGACTCTGTGCACTGCAAGCCACTTTAAAGGGTGTATCGGATGCTACTTCTGGTACCTTTGTTCGTCTCCTTCCCCATTCCATTCACGAATGGCGTTAGGGATAAGTAACTCTCGCCTAAACTCCACATGACGTCCAAAGTCTGTAATTTTCTCGTCGGGATCATTTCGGGAGACCTGTACGCGAGGAAGTAATATGTTGTCCGAATCTTCTTGGAAAGTAAGGTCTCAAAATTGTAATAGTAAAACTTCCCGTGAAGCAGAACGCCTCTCACGTAGCGCGTCCCGTTACTGTCTCTGGAACATCTGCGGAAAGCTTCGTCGGTTTCGTCTATCGCTCCCATTTATCCTCCCTCCTAAGGACCCAACACCAATGATAAGAACTCAAGACTTTGTCGAATGAGAGTAAGCGACTTCTTTAGTAGATGATTTACATCTCCTTAAGATACCACCAATGAATTTCAATCTGAGATCCGCTTTTATGTGGTCATACTACCTTTGGAGGCTCCAGACGGCTACTACTTGGTATCTCAGAGTATAAATGAGTAGAGGGGAAATATTATACACAACGTCCGCATGGGGCGTCGGGGAGACGAGTACAGGCACACGGGTGGATGTCTCCGCGCTCATAACGCCTTCGTCGGCAGTAGCTCATTCGCGGGCGTGTTGCTGGTCGACGGTTGCGTCATCCTCGACTTGCAACGTCTCCTTTTGGCCGGAGGTCGTGGATGAAGCTGCTATGATCTTATAACTAGGTATGAGATCGTAGATGAAGATAAGATGGGAGAAAAGAATTTTACAGTGCAGTAAAGGATCTAAGTCGAAACAAGGTGCCTGATGTCGATGACATTCTGTCAGAACTACTGATAGCCCTGAGAGAGGTAGCCACGAAAGAAATATTCCACATGGTGCCCAAATTGCATGAGATAGGCGAGACACCCTCGGACTTCATAAGATTGTAATAATTCTTATCCCAAAGAATGCAGGTGCTAACAGGAGTGATTATTGCGAAACTATCTGTTTAATAAATCATGTCTGCGATGTACTAACACGAATTATTTTATATAATAAGTCTGTAGAAATCGACCTCGGGAAATATCAGTTTCGATTCGGGAGAAATGTGGGACACGTCAGGCAGAACTAAAGTTACATCTTACTTTCATCTTAGAAGATAGGATAAAGAAAAGAAAAAAGAAACGTTTATAGCAGTTGTTAATTTGGAGACAGTTTTTGACAATGTGGACTGGAATACCCTCTCTGAATGTCTAAGGGTAGCAGGGGTAAAATACAAGGAGGGAAATGCTATTTACAGCTTGTATAGAAATTAGACGGCAATTATAAGCGTCGAGACTTATGAAAGGGAAGCGGTGGTTGAACAGTGAGTGGAACAGAGTCGCAGTATATCGCTGATGTTATTCAGTTCAGTTCAGCAAAGGAAACGGAAGATAAATTTGAAGCAATAATTATAGCTCAAGGAGAAGAAATAAAAACTTTAAGGTTTGCCAATGACGTTGTAATTCTGTGAGAGACAGCAAAAGACTTGGAAGAGCAGCTGAAAGTAATGGATTGTTTCTTGAACGAATGATATAAGATGAACATCAAGAAAAGCAAAACAAGTACAATGGTATGTAGTCGAATAATATCAAGTGATTCTGAAGCAATCAGACTAGAGAGGATATAAAATGTAGACTGGCAATGGCAAGAAAAGTGTTGCTAAAGAAGGGACATTTTGTTATATCGAGTATATATATAAGAGTTAAGGAAGCCTTTTCTGAAGGCATTTGTCTGGATTTTAGCCATGTGTGGAAATGAAACATTGCCGATAAACAGATTAGATAAGCGGAGAATAGAGGCTTTTGAAATGTGGTCCACAGCAGAATGCTGAAGATTACATGGGTTGACCGGGTGACTAATGAGGAAGTACTGAACGGACTTGGGGAGACAAGAAACTTGTGGCACAATTTGACTAATGGAAGAGATCGATTGATAGGACGCATTCAGAAACATCAAGGGATCGTCAGCTTAGTACGAAAGGAAAGCGTGTGGATGGGGGGGGATAAAAATCACAGAGGGAGACCAAGAGATGAATACAGTCAGCAGATACACAAGGATGTAGGTTTCAATGGCTATCCGGAGACAAAGATGGTTTGTTGGTTCATTTGTGAATTAAAGGAACTTAACGGCGCAGTTATCAGTCCCTTCTTCCTTAGTCACATAGTGCACCAATTAAAAGCATATCCCAAAAGAATTCTGTCTTCCCAAATCGAGGGAAGGCGTAATAGAACTTTAGAACCACACTGAAGGAGAAAACGGAGAAAGGAAGTCAAAAGTGAGCACATTTATTAAAAGGAAAAAAGCGGCAGAAGGTGTTAAAACAATAAAGCAGATGGCTTGGGCTGGCTGATAGCAAGAATAAAAAGAGGATGAGCCAGCCACTTTGCAACACACCAAAATCTTCAGTCTGAAAACATAAGGTAAGAGAAACACAGATAGTGAAAAGACGAACAGACAGCACCAGAGGGAGCGACGGAGAGTTAAAGTAGAGGTAGGGTGAAGCCCAGGGAGAGAAGGCAACACATTCGCCCTTAGATTGAATGATAAGAACCCCCCTAGATCAGCCGTTGAGGCATTGTCTGCTAACACGTAGATGGTGCGTGGAGAGGAAGAGGTTTGCTCAGAATAGATTAGCATGGAGAGTGCATCAAACCAGTCTTCGGAATGATGACCGCAACAACGGCAAACAGTGGTGGTGTGCTGTATTGAAGCAAGTCGGAATGATAAATGAATGAGATGAGAGCTGCCTGTTGCGTCAAGTGGACCTTGTGTTGGCACTGTGGGTGACACTTTAATATCAAGATCCTATGGAAAGTCGTAAACAGCCCTTTGTTACAAATACAATCTCTAACAACCCTTTGTTACAAATACAATCTCTACAGAGTAATAAGAATGATCGCAGTATCGTAACCTCCGGACTTTACGCTCTGTTTTGACATACAGGCCGTGATCAAAAATATTCTGAGTTCGGGACTGATCCCTACACGTCACGAGAGGTGGACCCGCCAGTATTATGAGAGACGGGGAGTGTTGAGTCGTGAGGAGAGGAGCAGCGACACCGGGGCGGGTGGGTCATGGCAGCTCAGTGACTTCAATCTGGACGTCATCTAACAAACCAGTCCGGGACATTTCAGCCCTTCTAGAGCTCCCAAAGTCGACTGTTGGTGATAGGGTTGTGAAGTGGAAAAGCGAAGGAAGAGCAGTATCTGAAGCAAGACCAGGCAGACCTCATGTACTTATGTACTTGCACTCAGGCATCGTCGAATACTGCAGAGAGTGTCTGCAAAAAATCAGAGCAAGGAGTGACTCGTGAGTTTCAAAGTGCTACCGGCAGTCCGGTTTCTATAATTTATGTGAGGAAGGAGATAAAACGAATGGGGCTCAACGGTCGATATGTTCGTCATAAGCCATATATGTAAGTTTTGTTAAACTAAATGTTCTTTTTGCTGTAATTTGATTTAATTATCAAGTGATCTTGGATTTAGCAATTGATTTAGTATCGGCATAATACTACGTAGTTAATGTTAATCGACGTTTGAGGACGACTGGAGATGAGCGATCTGGAGTGATGATAAACGCTGTACCCCGTACATTTCGGGGGAAGGGCTTGCGTTTGGCGAATGCACGAAGAACTTTACCTGCCCTCAGGCTTAGTGGCAACAGCGAAACGTGGAGGAGATGGTATTAGCGGATGGGGATATCTCTCGTGCTTAGGTTGTGGTCGCCTTATTGTGCATAAGAAAACGCTAAATACGAAAGGATATAAACATTTTACAGCACTATGTGCTGTAGAGGAGCAGTTCGGAGGCGACTGTTGTTTCCATCAGCATGGCAGTGCATCCTTTTATAAAGGAGAACTTACGAGGCAATGGCTTGGAGACAATAACATTTCTGAACTCATTTGGCCCGCCAAGATTCCCGACCTGAAACCAATGGAACACCTTCAGGATGAGCTAAAACGCCAATTGCACTCCAGGAAACATCACCACCGGCTCTTGGGAAAGGATGGTCTGCTATTCCTCCACAGACATTTGGACACCCCATTGAAAGTGTACGTAGAAGAATTAAAGCTGTCATAAAGGCGCACAGTGGACGCACCCTCTCCCCCGCCCCCTCCCAATATTAGTGTTCATTATTGGGTATCTGGATACTTTTGATCAGTTAGTGTAGTAAGAAGTGATCAATTTTCTATTACGCATTCACAAACTATGTTGAGAAAAATCTCCGTCATTGAAATTTCGTTTCGATAGCGTTAAGTCATGAAACGTAAGCTGACAAAACAACTGCTGACTTTTGTCTGTAATTGTGCATATGAAGATATGTGGATGGGCGCCAGCAGTGTTAGGTATAAAGTGAAGCACCCGAAAGATGGCAAGACGACCTTCCGAATGAGCTGCGTATCTGTCGCCTTCGAACTGCCTCCGAGGTACGCAGAAACGAAGGAATTGGCGAGTTCATTAGAGAAGACAGACGTCGAACTACGAATGAAATCGCAACAGTACTTATAAAAGGACATAGTCCGACACAGGAAATGATTAGAACTTCTGGTTATCGAAAATTTGATGTCGATTGGGTCCCACGTTTGCCAGCTCTTGGCTACAAAGTTGAGAGAACAACTACCACAGACCCTGAAGTTTTTTTTACGAATATCGTGAGAAGCTAAGACAACTGGTTTCATTATTATGAGTCTCGAACGAAGCTCTGAAGTGTTGAATAATGAATCATGGATTCCCTATCAAAAAAGAATTAAAGGATGGTGAGACCTTGAGGCAAAGGTGTAGGCAATGTATTGCGGAAAGCAGAGGGTTGCATTCTGGTCGGCAAATCATAAATGTTGCCTGCTGCCCTGGAGCCGTGCAGCAGGACAGCGTGCGGTCTCGCACAGCCCGTGTCACTGCGTGGAGGACTGTGAGGGTCGGGTGCGAGGGCCCCCGTCGTGCCGCCTGCGGCTCTGCCACTGCACCCACCTTTCAGTTTCTGTGAGAGAGCAGCTGCGAGGCGAGGCCTCCGTCATCCATCTCCACGCCGCGCCACGCCACGCTCGCGTGCTTGCAGGAAACGGTGCGTCAGCTTCCTCGCGAAACCGCAACGTCCTTCTTCCGCAGGGGAATTTCGGGCTTGCACAACGGATAGAAAAATGTTTGTAAACAAGTCGAAATTATATTGAAAACTGACAGAAAAATGTGTAGTTCAAGGTGATTCTCGTGGATTGTCTACGAACCAAAAACCAAAATTTATAAAATATATTTTGCCTACCGCGGTGGCCACGCGGTTCTTGGCGCTGCAGTCCGGAACCGCGCGCCTGCTACGGTCGCAGGTTCGAATCCTGCCTCGGGAATGGATATCTGTGATGTCCTTAGGTTAGTTAGGTTTAAGTAGTTCTAAGTTCTAGGCGACTGATGACCTCAGATGTTAAGTTCCGTAGTGCTCAGAGCCATTTGAACCATTTGAACCGTAAAATATATTTTTCATGATTTCGTAGCAATACCGACAAGTACGTAAGTTACCGCGCAATCAGCGCAATCCTTCCAAATTGACGACAAGCGTAATATACTGAAGAATGGAGAAGAAAATTTAAGATTGATGACGATCAAGAGGCAGTTCTGACGTTGCTGTTGATAATCGAACCAAGACTAAAAAAGAACAAAAATCAATACCCGTTCATAGGATTTGTCAATAAAAAACTGTTCAACAAAGTCAAACGGTGTAAGATGTTCGAAATTCTTAGAAACATAAGCTTAAGCTATAGGGGAAGCAGGTAGTATACAATACGTAAAAGTATGAAGAGGGAACAATAAGAGTAGAAGACCAAGAACAAAGGGCTCCTATTAAAAAGGATGTTGCGACAGGGATGTAGAAGCAAAGGTTCAAGAGTGGGATTAAAGTTCAGTGTGAAGATTTGCTAATGGCAGTTCTATACTCTTTAAAATTGGAGAAGAATCACGATCTGTTGAATGGGATGAAGAGTCTAGTAAATATGGATTGAGAGGAAATCGAAGGAAGACAGAATCCATGAAAAGTAGTAGGAAAGAGACCAACGAGGATTCGTGATCACGAAATAGATGAAGAGATTCTGCTACCTAGGCAGCAAAATAACTCACGACGGACAGACCAAGGAGGTCATAAAAAGCAGACGAGCATCGGGAAAAGGGCATTCCTGGCGAAGAGAAATCTACGAATGTGAAACATAGTCCTTAACTTGAAGAAGAAATTTCTGAGAATGTACCTTAGGAGCACAGCGATGTATGGTAGTGAAACATGGACTGTGGGAAAACAAGGAAAGAAGAGAATCGAAGCATTTGACGAATATTGAAAATTAGGTAGACAGATAAGGTGACGAATGAGGAGGTTCCGCGCAGAATCGGAGAGGAAAGGAATATATGAAAAACACTGACAAGAAGAAAGGATGCGATTGAGGACATCTGTTATGACATCAAGGAATAACTTCCATGGTTCTGCAGCGAGCTGTATAGGGTAAAAGCTGTAGAGGAAAACAGAGATCGGAACACATCCAGCAAATAATTGACGACGTAGATTGCAAGGGTACTCTGAGATGAAGAGGCTGGCAAAAATGAGGAATTCGTAGCAGCCAGTTTCAAAGCAGTCAAAAGACTGATGACTCAAAAAAAAAAAAAAAAAAGAGAAGTAACACGCTAGTCTCCTTAAAAGGGAAGGCTCTTCTTATCGTTCTGCAACGATTTATTTGCAAAACATGTTAGGTTTCCGATTTCTGTGATACTGACTGTTGAAACAGCAGATCGAATAAACCCAGAAAACAAGTTTCGTAATTAAAAAAACGAAAAAAAACAAACTTGCTTTTACGATCAGTCAAATTAAGTGTTGTGATGTTGAATTATAAAAGAAAGAGTTGATTTGCTGGTACTCTGTAGCAATATACACAAACACTATTAGAAGACATGTAACAGCAGTTGCAAGTGCTAAATGAAGCGATAATTTATATACTGACGATATTAATACAAATAAATGCCGTGTCAAACTGTGACGTAAGGAAAAGTTTTGCGCTCTCTGTAGTGGAGATGATTAGAGGTACGTACATCGACCCAGAGTCGTCACCGCACCGCGGCGGTGCCTTAGGAGGACGCCTGCGGTCGTGTATCGTGTCGTGGCTGGGATTGTGAGGAGCAGAGGGAGGGGGGGGGGGTGGAGGTGGAGGGGCGAAAGGCTGCCGTCAAGGGTTCTCGTGCCCATAGTTCCTACTTCCAGATGTCAGACACTCAGATCTCCCCCTGCGGGTCCGGGGTAAGAATAGGCCCGAGGTATTCCTGCCTGTCGTAAGAGGCGACTAAAAGGTGTTTCAACCGTTTCGGCCTTCCATGTGATGGTCCTCCTTGGGGTTTGACCTCCATTTTTCAAAATTCTACAGAAGTACGAGCCTTTTGGGGAAGGACGCCTTACGTGGTGTACCACTGGTCCTCAGTGCACTAAGACCTTGGCACTCAGCATTGTACCGGCGTTGTAACCATACCCACTATTCCTCAAATTGGGCCTAAACGCCTGATGGGATGTACAAGTTACGCCCATAGTGCGTCCCCATCTGCACCTACGATCATGATGGACTTTCCATGGCACCAGAAATCCAGCACGGTAGCCAGCCCGTTGTGGTGGGGTCGTCATGTACCCTCTAGGTTGTAGCCCCCTGACAACACAGGGATCGTACTGCCAATACCCGAGCTGCACCCTCTCCACGTCGGCCAAGGAGTAGATGCCCGTCTCCTTGGGGCATCAGGACTCCCGGCAACGGTCATCCTGCCAGGTGGCCCTTGCTGAGGCTGGGTGGCGCCCGTGGGGAGAGCCCCTGGTCGGAGTGGGTGGTATCGGGGCGGACGTTTTGCAGATGAAACGTCAACACATATCAGGTCGCACTGCGGCCAAGTCTTTCAAAAGGAAAGGTACTGTCTCTAGTTCTGGTTCTCTTGCCCTTTCCCCGTTGGCCACTCCCTGGGAGGAGGGACAGGCCTGCCGGCTTGGGGCGAAGTACTTCCCCAGCTATTTGGTCTGTTATCGAACCGATGGGGGGACGTTCGCCACCTCCAAGCCCATGTTCTTTGTTCAGCACATTGAGGACATCTTCGGGGAAATCGAGGCTCTCAGTAAGATGTGTTCGAGGTCCGTTCTTATAAAGACCACCTCCGCCACACAGTCGGCGGCGCTCCAGGCGTGCGACCGCCTAGGGGACATCCCAGTGTCCATTGTCCCGCATGTGGCACTGAATAGGACGCAGGGGGTTATTTTTCATCGGGACCTCCTGCTGCAATCTGATGAGGAGCTCAGTGCCAACCTGGAGCGCCGAGGCGCGAATTTGTCCGGCGAGTCCAGCGCGGCCCCAAAGACCGTCGCATCGACACCGGGGCCTTTATCCTTGCCTTCGAGGGGGACGTTCTATCGGAGAAGGTAAAGGTGATGTGCTACCGGTGCGACGTGCGACCTTACGTCCCGCCTCCTATGCGCTGTTTTCGGTGTTTGCACTTTGGGCACATGTCGTCACGGTGTGAGGCTGAGCCCCTTTGTGGCGATTGTGGACGTCCTCTTCGTGAGGAACATACATGCACCCCACCACCTCGGTGCGTTAATTGTCCTGGCATCCACTCGCCTAGATCCTCAGACTGCCCCGCATATCAGAAGGAGAAGAAGATACAAGAACTCAAAACTTTGGATCGTCTCTCTTATTCTGAGGCCAGGAAGAAGTATGACCACCTCCATCCCATGCTGTTGACCACTTCGTTTGCCTCAGTTGTGTCCATTCCTTCCGCGGTCTCCTCACCCCTATCCTGTCTCCCCTCCGCCTCCTCCCCCCATCCGGGGTCTCTGCCTCTGCCTCCGCCTCCCAAATCCCTCCCTTCCAAATCGCCCTCCCCCATGGCCCCCACCCCCTCTGCCCCAGGGGCCACCCTTCCTCCTCCTCCTCCTCCCCCCCGCCGCCTGAGAAGCGATCCTCTTCTCAGGCGTCCATCGGGGAAACGTTCCGGACCCCAGCTTCCGAGGTCCGGCGTTCCAAAATGGACCCCGCGCGTGAGGACCTCCTTCAGGTCCAGCCCACCATCCCTGTGCCTCCTTGGACTTGGCCTCCAAGAAGAAGTCTCTATCCCCCTCTCCACCCCGGCGCATTTCGTCTGACGCTCCATCCGTGAGTCGCTGCTCCCGGCCGTCCTCAGTTTCGCCGGGACGCTCTGCTGCCAGGCGCTCAGCTGGCCTCTCGTCGGCAAATGATGCTGCCCCTCCTACACCACCAGGGACAGCGACCGCAGCTGGCGACGACTCGATGGATCCGCCTCCCGCCGGTTGTAGCGTTGTTCCCTCGAAACCTGTCCCTCCGCGGCCGTCGAGGTAACCAGCTCTTCCCCCGTCTCGTTCCCCCTCTTTTTTGACTAGCGATGGCCTTGTTACATTGGAACATAAGAAGTATTCGATCTAATCGGGAGGAATTATAACTGCTCCTCCGCCTGCACTGTCCGCTCGTCCTTGGTCTCCAGGAAACCAAGTTGCGCCTGACTGACCGTATTGCCTTTACCCACTATACCTCAGAGCGGTATGACCTCACCCCTGTGGACGGTATCCCAGCTCATGGTGGGGTCATGTTGCTCGTTCGGGACGATGTCTATTACCATCCTATCCCATTGACCACCCCACTCCAAGCAATAGCTGTCCGTATTACTCTTTCTGCTTTTACTTTTTCAGTTTGTACCATCTACACTCCATCGTCATCCGCTGTTAGTCGGGCTGACATGATGCACCTGATTGTTCAGCTTCACCCGCCGTTTTTATTGTTTGGCGACTTCAATGCCCATCATCCCCTTTGGGGCTCTCCTGCATCCTGTCAAAGAGGCTCACTCTTGGCGGATGTCTTCAACCATCTCAATCTTGTCTGCCTCAATACTGGCGCCCCGACTTTCCTCTCGGACTCTACTCATACCTACTCCCACTTGGACCTCTCGATCTGTTCTACCACTCTTGCCCGTCGGTTCGAGTGGTATGTCCTTTCTGACACCAATTCGAGCGACCACTTCCCCTGTGTCGTTCGTCTCCTGCACCACACCCCATCCCCACGTCCTTCGAGCTGGAACATACCGAAAGCTGACTGGGGACTTTACTCCTCCCTGGCGACCTTTCCGGACCACGATTTTCTCAGTTGTGACAGTCAGGTCGAATACCTCACGGCTGTTATCATCAATGCTGCCGAACGTTCCATTCCTCGTACTACCTCTTCTTCGCGTTTCCGTCCCCTGGTGGAATGAGGCTTGTAGAGACGCTATCCGTGCTCGACGACGTGCTTTACGCACCTTTCGCCGCCATCCTACGTTGGCGAATTGTATTGGATACAAACGACTCAGAGCGCAATGCCGTAGAGTCATCAAAGACAGCAAAAAAGCTTGTTGGGCCTCTTTCACCAGCTCCTTTAACAGTTTTACTCCATCTTCTGTCTTATGGGGTGGCCTGTGCCGGCTATCGGGCATTAAGGCCCACTCCTCGGTACCTGGCCTGACCTCAGGTAATGAGGTCCTCGTTGATCCTGTGGCTGTCTCTAACGCCGTCAGCCGGTTTTTCGCGGAGGTTTCAAGCTCCGCCCATTACCACCCTGCCTTCCTTCCTAGGAAAGAGGCAGAAGAGGCTCGGCGACCTTCCTTCCACTCGCTGAATCTGGAAACTTATAATGCCCCCTTTACTATGCGGGAACTCGAACGTGCGCTTGCACTGTCCCGGTCCTCTGCTCCGGGGCCAGATGCCATTCACGTTCAGATGCTGGCACACCTTTCTCCGGCGGGCAAAAGCTTCCTTCTTCGTACCTACAATCGCGTCTGCACCGAAGGTCAGGTCCCCATGCGTTGGCGTGACGCCGTCGTTGTTCCTATACCCAAACCCGGGAAGGATAGACACCTTCCTTCTAGTTACCGCCCCATTTCTCTTACAAGCTGTGTCTGTAAGGTGATGGAGCGCATGGTTCATGCTCGGTTAGTTTGAATTCTTGAATCTCGATGGCTACTTACCAATGTCCAATGCGGCTTTCGTCGCCGCCTCTCCGCTGTTGACCACCTTGTGACCTTGTCGACATTCATCATGAACAACTTTTTGCGAAGGCGCCAAACGGTAGCCGTGTTCTTCGATTTGGAGAAGGCTTATGGTACCTGTTGGAGAGGAGGTATCCTCCGCACTATGCACAAGTGGGGCCTACGCGGTCGCCTGCCCCTTTTTATTGATTCCTTTTTAACGGATCGAAAGTTTAGGGTACGTATGGGTTCCGTATTGTCCGACGTCTTCCTCCAGGAGAACGGAGTGCGTCAGGGCTCCGTCTTGAGCGTAGCCCTTTTTGCCATCGCGATCAATCCAATTATGGATTGCATTCCACCTAATGTCTCAGGCTCTCTCTTTGTCGATGACTTCGCGATCTACTGCAGTGCCCAGAGAACATGCCTCCTGGAGCGCTGCCTTCAGCGTTGTCTAGACAGCCTATACTAATGGAGCGTGGCAAATGGCTTCCGTTTCTCTGAAGAGAAGACGGTTTGTATCAACTTTGGGCGATATAAAGCGTTCCTTCCGCCATCCTTACATCTCGGACCCGTTGTTCTCCCATTCGTGGAAACAACTAAGATTCTAGGGCTCACATTGGACAGGAAACTTTGTTGGTCTCCGCATGTCTCTTATTTGGCCACCCGTTGTACACGTTCCCTTAATGTCCTCAGAGTTCTTAGTGGTTCATCTTGGGAGCGGATCGCACTGTCCTGCTTCGCTTGTATCGGTCCATAGTCCGATCGAAGCTGGATTATGGGAGCTTCGTCTACTCGTCTGCTCGGCCATCCCTCTTACGCCGTCTCAACTCCATCCACCATCGGGGGTTACGTCTTGCGACCGGAGCCTTCTACACTAGTCCTGTCGAGAGTATTTATGCTGAAGCTGCCGAATTACCATTGACCTACCGGCGCGACGTACTGCTGTGTCGTCGGTATGCCTGCCGGCTATTGTCAATGGCCGACCACCCCTCTTATCAGTCCCTCTTCGCCGATTCTCTCGACCGTCAGTACGGGTTGTATGTGTCTGCCCTGCTGCCCCCCGGAGTCCGCTTCCGTCGCCTGCTTCGACAATTGGATTTTGCCCTCCATACCACCTTCAGAGAGGGTGAGAGCCCGACACCACCTTGGCTCCAGGCTCCGGTTCATATTTATCTCGACCTCAGCTCACTCCCGAAGGAGGGTACTCCGGTTGCAGTGTATTGCTCACGGTTTGTCGAACTTCGTGCTCGACTTGCCGGTCACACCTTTATTTACACCGATGGCTCCAAAACTGACGATGGTGTCGGCTGTGCCTTTGTCGTCGGGGCCGCCACCTTTAAATACCGGCTCCTCGACCAATGTTCCAGCTTTATGGCCGAGCTTTTTGCTCTCCATCAGGCCGTTCAGTATGCCCGCCGCCACCGCCATTCATCGTATGTACTCTGCTCTGACTCACTCAGTGCTCTTCAGAGTCTTGGAGCTCCCTATCCGGTCCATCCCTTGGTTCAACGGATACAGCAGTCCCTCCATTCTTTCGCTGATAATGGTTCTCCTGTCAGCTTTCTGTGGGTTCCCGGACATGTAGGAGTGCCTGGGAATGAGGCTGCGGATGCTGCAGCCAAGGCTGCAGTCCTCCTGCCTCGGCCAGCCTCCCATTGTGTCCCATCATCTGACGTTCGTGGGGATGTTTGTAAGAGGCTTGTGTCGTTGTGGTGGGATGCTTGGTCATCCCTCCAAGGAAACAAGCTCCGGGCAGTAAAACCGCTCCCAACTGCTTGGACAACCTCCTCCCGACCATCTCGGCGAGAGGAGGTCCTTCTGACCAGGTTGCGGATTGGGCATTGCCGGTTTAGCCACCGCTACCTGCTCTCCGGTGACCCAGCCCCGCAGTGCCCTTGTGGTCAGGCATTAACTGTGCGCCATGTTTTACTGTCGTGTCCCCGCTTTAGTCAATCTCGTGTTGTCCTGTCCCTGCCATCTACTTTACCGGGTATTTTAGCTGATGACGCTAGAGCAGCTGCTCATGTTCTGCGTTTTATAACTTTGACTGGCTTGTCCAAAGACATCTAACCTTTTTACTTATTTTATCTGCATCTTTGTCAGGTCTTTCTGGTGTCCCCCCCTCCCCTTGAGTTTTACTAGATTCCATGTGCTCTAACAACAGTGACTGGGCGCTAATGATCTCAGTAGTTGAGCGCCCTTAAACCCCACCAAAAAAAAAAAAAAAAAAAAAAAGACACTCAGATCGTTACGAAACGTTGTACGTCGATAGAGTATCCACCAAGACACCGTTATGTGCTGTCGCCCAATAGTACGTGCGTAAACGATAATTAAAAGTATCAACATGATTACAGAGCACACGAAAGGCGTGTCTGTGAAGGACCGATTTGTAGATGTGGCGTGAGTGAGTTTGTAGAACATACGGTCGTCACCAAAGCTATCGCGTTCCACCCCACTAATGACAATACCTTTTTAACCGTTTACACGTGGCTCTGTTATATGGGTAACATTTTCCTGATGTAATAGGACTTTTCGGAGTTTGTAGCCGTTTTCTTTTTGCAGTCTGCTTTCGCCTCATTGTTTGAACTTTATGTACTGATTATTGGTATTTTATTTTGTTTATTATTACTACTGTTTGTTTTATTATTGTCATTATTATTATAATATTATATATTATATATTATAATATATATAAGATGAACAGATAGAGAAAGTGTATGAGGATATTGAAAGGGTAATGCAGTATGTAAAGGGGGACGAAAATCTAATAGTCATGGGCGACTGGAATGCAGTTGTAGGGGAAGGAGTAGAAGAAAAGGTTACAGGAGAATATGGGCTTGGGACAAGGAATGAAAGAGGAGAAAGACTAATTGAGTTCTGTAACAAGTTTCAGCTAGTAATAGCGAATACCCTGTTCAAGAATCACAAGAGGAGGAGGTATACTTGGAAAAGGCCGGGAGATACGGGAAGATTTCAATTAGATTACATTATGGTCAGACAGAGATTCCGAAATCAGATACTGGATTGTAAGGCGTACGCAGGAGCAGATAGAGACTCAGATCACAATATAGTAGTGATGAAGAGTAGGCTGAAGTTCACGACATTAGTCAGGAAGAATCAATACACAAAGAAGTGGGATACGGAAGTACTAAGGAATGACGAGATACGTTTGAAGTTCTCTAACGCTATAGATACAGCATAAGGAATAGTGCAGTAGGCAGTACAGTTGAAGAGGAATGGACTTCCCTAAAAAGGGCCATCACAGAAGTTTGGAAGGAAAACATAGGTACAAAGAAGGTAGCTGCGAAGAAACCATGGGTAACAGGAGAAATACTTCAGTTGATTGATGAAAGGAGGAAGTACAAACATGTTCCGGGAAAATCAGGAATACAGAAATACAAGTCGCTGAGGAATGAAATAAATAGGAAGTGCAGGGAAGCTAAGACGAAATGGCTGCAGGAAAAATGTGAAGACATCGAAAAAGATATGATTGTCGGAAGGACAGACTCAGCATACAGGAAAGTCAAAACAACCTTTGGTGACATTAAAAGCAACGGTGGTAACATTAAGAGTGCAACGGTAATACCACTGTTAAACGCCGAGGAGAGAGCAGATAGGTGGAAAGAATACACTGAAGGCCTCTATGAAGGTGAAGGTTTGTCTGATGTGGTAGAAGAAGAAACAGGAGTCGATTTAGAAGAGATAGGGGATCCAGTATTAGAATCGGAATTTAAAAGAGCTTTGGAGGACTTACGGTCAAATAAGGCAGAAGGGATAGATAACATTCCATCAGACTTTCTAAAATCATTGGGGGAAGTGGCAACAAAATGACTATTCACGTTGGTGTGTAGAATATATGAGTCTGGCGACATACCATCTGAGTTTCGGAAAAGCATCATCCACACAATTCCGAAGACGGCAAGAGCTGACAAGTGCGAGAATTATCGCACAATCAGTTTAACAGCTCACGCATCGAAGCTGCTTACAAGAATAATATACAGAAGAATGGAAAAGAAAATTGAGAATGCGCTAGGTGACGATCAGTTTGGCTTTAGGAAAAGTAAAGGGACGAGAGAGGCAATTCTGACGTTACGGCTACTAATGGAAGCAAGGCTAAAGAAAAATCAAGACACTTTCATAGGATTTGTCGACCTGGAAAAAGCGTTCGACAATATAAAATGGTGCAAGCTGTTCAAATTCTGAAAAAAGTAGGGGTAAGCTATAGGGAGAGACGGGTCATATACAATATGTACAACAACCAAATGGGAATAATAAGAGTGGACGATCAAGAACGAAGTGATCGTATTAAGAATGGTGTAAGACGAGGCTGTAGCCTTTCGCCCCTACTCTTCAATCTGTACATTGAGGAAGCAATGATGGAATGATACGATTCGCTGATGACATTGCTATCCTGAGTGAAAGTGAAGAAGAATTAAATGATCTACTGAACGGAATGAACAGTCTAATGTGTACACAGTATGGTTTGAGAGTAAATCGGAGAAGGACGAAGGTAATGAGAAGTTGTAGAAATGAGAACAGCGAGAAACTTAACATCAGGATTGAGGGTCACGAAGTCAATGAAGTTAAGGAATTCTGCTACCTAGGCAGTAAAATAACCAATGACGGACGGAGCAAGGAGGACATCAAAAGCAGACTCGCTATGGCAAAAAAGGCATTTCTGGCCAAGAGAAGTCTACTAATATCAAATACCGGCCTTAATATGAGGAAGAAATTTCTGAGGATGTACGTCTGGAGTACAGTATTGTATGGTAGTGAAACATGGACTTTGGGAAAACCGGAACAGAAGGGAATCGAAGCGTTTGAGATGTGGTGCTATAGACGAATGTTGAAAATTAGGTGGACTGATAAGGTAAGGAATGAGGAGATTCTACGCAGAATCGGAGGGGAAAGGAATATGTGGAAAACACTAATAAGGAGAAGGTACAGGATGATAGGACATCTGCTAAGACATGAGTGAATGACTTCCATGGTACTAGAGGGAGCTGTAGAGGGCAAAAACTGTAGAGGAAGACAGAGATTGGGATACGTCAAGCAAATAATTCAGGACGTAGGTTGCAAGTGCTACTCTGAGATGAAGAGGTTAGCACAGGAAAGGAATTCGTGGCGGGCCGCATCAAACCAGTCAGTAGATTGATGACAAAAAAAAAAAAACATTAACTTGAGGGGTCAGGTCATGGGTTGACTGAGGCAGGGTGGGCAAGGGTTGCAACACGAGGCTTGTGCAGAATGTCTCTTTCCTCCCGTTTCTACGGATGTGATCCAAGGAAGGAAATGGTTATTTCAGTTTTTACTTTTTTTAGTTTTTATTTCATTTTTTGTGGTTATTGGTTCTTTTGCTTTTTGTAGGTGCAAAACACAGCATGCAGAGACTAAAGTTGCCATTCAACAAAGCCAGAAGAAAAACGTCTCCCGACGCCGTCTAGATTTAAATAATTTAATAACAAAAGAAAAACGGGACACTGCAACGTTCCAGTTAGCGTGTTTCCAGGTAGGCGTCTCGCTAACATAAAAACGATCTATAGTCCCCTGAGTACATCAGCCATGAACGTAAATTCTTGAACTTTGAGCTATCTTCTCATTTCACTCCTCACACACGGAACACACCAGCTAGCGGGAAGGTTCGTGAATAGCAAACCTAAGTAATTGGAAAAAAGTTGTTCTACATTTCACTTATTGCCGCAAGATCACATGTTGTTCTTTCAGTATGTACCAGAAGCTTATGATCTTGTCATCGGTGCGATACAGAAAATACGTCGCCATTCCCCTTATCCAGTTTACGGCGTTTGCCCTAGCGGCGGCAAAGTATATTTTGTCCGAGAACAGTAGGTGGTCAGATTTGATCGCAGTATGCGCCGTAGGCAATAAAAGGACCGGCATTTTGCTTGTTGGAAGGCAACAGTCGATTGCCTTGCCACAAAGCAAACGATGCTCATCGCAGTCAACGATTGCGCAGTGGGGGCATATCGGCGTATCGACTAGGTGAAGAGAGTGCAGTCGTTGACGCTTTGGGAATTGACCGTTCACCACTGCTACCACAACGCACGTACCTCTGTGGGGCAGAGGGAACATTAATCGCTCTCCATACTCTCTGTCACTGTATCGCCAGGTACGTCTGTTCGACCACACTGCGAGATTATTTCTGAAGGAAGCTTCGATATACGTCTTTCGTTGTGGGCAGTCTGGCAAACTGTCCTGGACGTAACTGTAATCGACAAAGAAGTCTCAAAGGTGTGCGAGCGGTGCTGTGTGTGGCCGACGTTGGGTGGTGGATGGAGTAAATTGTGGGCCAACTCGCTGGTCACAGCGCCCATTAAGGTGACGTGCTCGGTTCTTCAATAGCGTTTCCTCGTACTAAGAAATAACGCACGCGCCCAGTTGCTCAAGTTTACGAATCCGGTGGCTCCTCCTCTAGGTGGCAGTGACAATCGTGGTGGATTTTAAAGAAGAGGTCACCACTCACGAAATGTCTTAGCGCCCACTGTTGTCTTGATGCGATCGTGTTGAGCAACGGCACTATGTATGCCAAGTGTCTTATTTTTGGTGCCAAATAGACGTTGACATATAATGTACCCGCTGAAACGTATCTGTGACGCACAGTGCATTTTGTCGTCCTAATGTGCGAGTCTGTTGCAGTAGCCGTCGATAATGATCCGCTGCTGTACCTCGTATGTTTCTATGGAACACCACTCCCAAACACTCAAGAGTGGGGACCTTTGTGATGGACACTGCTGCCCCAGGTGGCAGTCCTCTGCCCACTTCCATACATCGGGTCCTTTGTTGGTTAATGACGCTACTCGCCGACGTTCCATAGCACTGAAGCCATCACACTGTCACCTGGGGTTCACCTCCTGACTTGACCAAAAAAACGACGTCGTCGGCGTATATGCGGTCTTGGAAAGATGCTGTCCGTAGCTGGACGTCTTCAAGGCACCGTCGGAGGGAGCGCCGGATCGTGATAGGTTCTAAGCTAGCGCCGTTCATCAAGACTCCCGAATGCGCACCATGAAGCAGCCTCAATATCTTGTCCACAAACATAAGCGGATTCCAATCCATTCCACGACAGCGCGTAGGAACACATGGTCCACTCAGCCGAAAGCGTGATCGAAATCCACTGCCACTAGGGCGTCTCGTAATATACACGTCGACATCAATGCTATGACAACCATGTATGCTCCTAGTGATGCGTGTGCATTTGCTCTTCCCTACATGTGAGCTAAATTTATTTTGTCCTGTATCACCATTTGAAGGTGGGCACTAAGAGTCATGGAAAAATTTAGTAGTCTCCGTTCACCAATGTGAAAGGTCAGTAGTCTTGTGGTCTACGACCACCACTGTGAACTCGGTAGGGACTCGTAAGGTAGGTGTGAAGAGTTCGTTGTATATCTGTACCCACATCGGTCCCATCAGAGGAGCAAAGGCGCTGTAGAACTCAAGAGGGAGCCCATCCGGTCCAGGAGATTTGCTTAACGCACATTTTAGGGCAGCTTCTACCAGATCCTCTGTGCTGAATTCGCCCATAAGGTAGTCCGTCCACTTCAGTGGGATGTTCGGCCGCTGGCCTTTCGCGAAGCACGTCTGCAAGACCTGCTCTGTCCAGCTGGTCCTCCGCACAGAAACTTCGATAGCGGTGATTAAATTTGTACAGAGACGTACACGCACGTGGCCGATTTTTTTTTTTTTTTTAGTTTTCTGTCCCCAAGTCTTAATACTATTATGAGCGTCCCATAGTGTTGGAAAAGTAATACGTGTGGAGTATGAAACTATATTGCTGGGCGTTACCTATGCTACGTCATGAAGCAAAGCCCGTGGGAGGGCGTTGGTCTGTTGTGAATTTATTATTCTGTTTCCAATATCGGTCGAGGTATCTCACATGACACGCAAGTTACTTGGTCGACTTTCCCGCTTCGCTGACGCAAGCTGCAACCGTCTTCCACTAGAGGGTCCCGTATTGTAGAGTGTAACACGACAATGTGTAACGTAATATTGTCGGAGCCTGAGAAAGAGCGTGCTGTAACCGAGAAAGCGTGACTCCAATTTAAATCGACAGGAGAATGAAAGCTGTGTGTGGTGAAGATTGTATCGACATCGGTTATGCTCGACGTTGGGCTGTTGGCGATCGTAACGATGGAAACGGTGGTGCTAACTGTGGTGTCACCGCCAGACACCACACTTGCTAGGTGGTAGCTTTAAATCGGCTGCGGTCCATTAGTACATGTCGGACCCGCGTGTCGCCACTGTCAGTGATCGCAGACCGAGCGCCACCACACGGCAGGTCTCGAGAGACGGACTAGCACTCGCCCCAGTTGTACGGACGACTTCGCTAGCTATGCACACTGACGAAGCCTCGCTCATTTGCAGAGCAGATAGTTAGAATAGCCTTCAGCTAAGTCCATGGCTACGACCTAGCAAGGCGCCATTAGCCTTACATAGCATGTATCTAAAGAGTCTCACTCGTATCGTCAAGAGCGATGTACAACAAGGATGGATTAAAGTTAAGTATTCCAGAAGCTACGTACTTTTCTTTATAGCATTCATTACGTATCCTGTTTCAGACCTCACGCCATCCTGCGTGAGCTTATAGCGTGCATATCGGTCTCCTCAAACCACACTGTGTCGGCACTTCTGTCGACACATCACTAACGTCAACGTGTGTGTGACACAGCACGGAGCGGACGAGCGCGTACGGCAGCCGACGAGACTCGTCGCCATCGGACTGATGAACTCATCAGAGAAAAGCGTTGGGTAACACAGACACAGCTTTCAGGAACTGGGGAATACCACCAGACCGTGTACGGGCTGTCACTGCAAATCAGCGATACGGAAAGATGCGTGTACGGTGTGTTCCTGACCTGAAACAGAGAAATGCGTCAGCAATTTCTTTTGCGTTTTCAACGTGAGGGTGGTGGGTTTCTTAACGACGTCTTGACAGGTGATGAAAGCCCGTTTCACCACTCTGACACCTCAAACAAAGAGAATATCAATAGAGTTTCTCGCCAAACGATGACGTCAAAAGTATTCAATATAGTGGTATCAGCACGCGAAGTCATGTTCGAGGTGTGGTGCACTAGGAATTCGTGCCTAAAGGCTCCAAAATGAACTCTTTAGGGTGCAGCGAGAATCTAAGAAACCCGAAAGCGCCTGTTCTCCTGAAACATCACCTTAGAAAAATTAATGAATTACTGTGCTGATAAACCCCTTACGTTATTTGATTTTCAAACAGCTGAGCAAAACTGAAAGTACTCAGACATTTCTCTCTTTATTTATTCTGATCATCATTAAACTGACACAAAATATCTTTAGCGCAACGCAGTCTGACTTTCAATAATCCCTCCAAAGAATGGCCCTGACTAACAATAACCTATCATGAATCACTTACCTCACAAAAATCTTCGTTACTCGAACTACTGCAATACAGAGAGCGCCAATACTGCCAGCTAAATAAAAGATTCTAACGACTGAAGGCACTAACTACTGATAGACATAGTTAGCAAATGAAAGATTTTTATAGAGAACAAACAATGTATTTACCTTAATAGTGTTCAACAGTCATAATACATATACCAGTTCATGACATCCAGTCTTACAAATTTACTTTCTCTAATGGACACACGTCCAGATCATCCACTCTCAAAACTCCGCCATCTCACTCCCCACATCCACCACTGCTGGCGGCTCACCTCCAACTGTGCAACGCTACGCGCTGTTCATATCCAACTGCCCAACACTACAATAGCGAATATTACAACAATGCCAACCAGCCACAGACTGCATGCAGCACAGCCAGTGATTTTCATACAGAGCGCTACGTGGCGTTACCAACATAAAAACATAAACAGCCTACTTACACTCCTTCAGCATGACAGTGCGAGAAGACACATGAACGCTGTGACAACTGCCACTATCCGACGTCTTGGTTCCACTGTTATCGATCATCCTCCACAAAGTCCCGACTTGACGCCATCATGTTTTCATCTGTTTCTAAAATATAAAGTACACCTACAAGTATTTCACTTTCGTAGTGATGAACCGGTACAAGCAGGATGGGGTTTTGGTTTTGTTAACAGTGACGGCACCAACAAACTGGTCTTTAGTTGGGAGAGATGTATTCGTCGCGAGGGTGACAGTGTTGGGAAAAAAAAATGTAAACATGAAGGTTAAAGATGTAGAATGATGATAAAGTTTGTTCTATCTAAAAATCTGTAGGAATTTCCTCGTATTGGAGGAACTGCTTTTAAGCGCGGTCCTGTAGAATCGATGGGCTGAGGGAGGCAGCACTGCAGAAACTCAACGGACCCAGGTAGCTAGCGGACGAGACGGAAGACACACGGATAGCCAGGCCTTGCAACATCGTCCATCGGCGCCACGTACCTCGCGTCAGGAATTTGGCTCGTGTGCAGCGCGGCGACGTCCAGAAGACCGCAGAACTGTCAGCACGGAGGCTTCCCTAGACGTGGCGGCAGACCGAGGCGTGCAGACAGTCGCGCTACCAACGACGACATAGAAAGCAAGAGTGGAGCCATGTCGTTTCTTCCGTAAGGGACTCAGGTCTGCATACAGAGCAACAATGGATGTATCCGTGTATGGAGGCTCCGATGAATGCAAACGTTGCAAAGTTGTTTTCATCGACGGCACATGCACTCAGCATCTAGCGTGCCTTTGTGGGGTATCACTGGGTACGCAATACAGTCACCAGTGGTTCTCTTACCTGATGCTGTGAATGCACGTCGTGATACATCTACATCTACGCGGCTACTCTGCAAATCACACTTAAGTACGTGATAGAGGGTTCATCGGACTACATTCACAATACTTCTCTTTATTCTACTCTCGAACATCGAGCGGGAAAAACGAACACCTGTATCTTTCCGTGCGAGCTCTGATTTCCCTTATTTTATTATGATGATCGTTCCTCTCTATGTAGGTAGGCGTCAACAAAATATTTTTGCATTCGAAGGAGGAAGTTGGTGATTGAAATTTCGTGAGAAGATACAGCCGCAACGAGAAACGCCTTTGTTTTAATGATGTCCAACCCGAATCCTGTATCATGTCCGTGACGCTCTCTCCCATATTTCTCGGTAATACAAAACGTGCTGCTCTTCTTTGGACTTCCTCGTTGCGCTCAGTTAATCTGATCCCACAGCGCTCACCAGTACTCCGAAAGAGGTCGGACAAGCATAGTCTAGGCAGTCTTTTTAATAGATCCTTTGCGTTTTCTAAATGTTGTGCCGATAAAACACATCCTTTAGTTCGCCTTCAGAACATTTTATATGTGTTGTTTCCATTTTAAGCTCCTCGTAATCGTTAATTACAATGTATTTAGGTGAATTTAAAGCCTTCAGATTTTATTGATTTATGGGGTAATCGAAGTTTAACGGTTTCCTTTTATCTCTCATGTGGATGACCTCACCCTTTCAATGGTTTAGGGTCCATTGCCAATTTTCGCTCCATACAGACTTCAAAATTGTTTTTCAATTCTTTATGAACTTCTCACGACTGTACTGGGCGAGAAACGGCAGCATCGTCTGCAAACAACATAAGATGGCTGCTCAGAATGTCTCCTAAATCGGTTACATACACGAGGTACAACAGAGGGCCTGTTACACCTGAAATCACTTCTATTTTCGTGAGTTACTACGAACCATTATATAATCTGTCTGATACCTTCCAATATCTCCAGGCTTCTTCCATGTATACAACTTGCTTTTATGAAGTGATTTAACTTGCTTTAATACTCCGAGCATATATATTTGTAAGTTACTAAGGTTGCCAGCTGTTCTGAATTCGAATTGTGGAATATATACTTCTTTTTCTTCGGTGAAGGAATTTCGGAAGGGTGTGTTTAGTAACTCTGCTTTAGCGGCACTGTCATTGATAAAACTTCTACTGCTATCGTCCAGATATGGCATTGACTGTGTTTTACTGCTAGCATACTTTACATACGACCAAAATCTCTTTATATTTTCTGCCAGGTCCGAGACAAAGTTTTGTTTTTAAACAATCATATGCTTCTTGCACTGAAGTCCGAGCTATATTTCGAGCTTCTGTAAAAGATCCCCAATGAAAATGAAAAACGTATATTAAGGTAAGAAAGAGGCAGTGAAAATGAGGGAACGTATTTACAAAAGTCAGACAAAAATGGCTCTGAGCACTATGGGACTTAACTTCTGAGGTCATCAGTCCCCTAGAACTTAGAACTACTTAAACCTAACTAACCTAAGGACATCACACACATCCATGCCCGAGGCAGGATTCGAACCTGCGACTGTAGCGGTCACGCGGTTCCAGAATGTAGCGCCTAGAACCGCTCCGCAACCTGGCCGGCGGGGCTTTTAAATTTGTTTAAATTTGGCAGACTTTTTTCGTTGTTACTGCAACAGAGTTTTGATCTTCTTTGTGTGCTATGATGGATCAGCTCCGTCGAGTGTTAATTTATTTGGTGTAATTCTCTCAATTTCTGTCGATACCGGTAAAGCCGGTGACAGTATACTTACTTCAAAATCTCCATTGGGTTATCCTTCAACACGATAAAGTATATCAGCATAATTCGCCCTCGCTACCGTGACTTATCTCCACTCAAACGACGTTCGACTGTTATTGCAGCCAGCACTTTCTTCACATCCCTGGCCCACTGGAAACACCTGGTCACGGTTGCCAAGTACATCTGGCGTAATGTCGAAACTGCATCGAATGACAAACATGTGTCTGTGTCCAAGCCTTTTCATTCTTGCTACGTGTCGGCCTTAGAAGAGAATTATTGTTTCGGATTTAATCCTGAGTCGTTGCTTTTAAGGGGAGACAGGTGCGAGCCACCTTCCCCATGCCGGCAATGCAAATTTCGGAGGTATTCAGGTCCCATTTCTGAACAAATTATTAACATAGAACATTGAAACTTGGTATGCATATTTTCAGTAATAATTGCTTTAATCTAGCGCAGATTCAGGCACATCGAATTTGTAGAGACAGTTTGATACTTTTTCAAACACTTGGTTTCGTTTTTGATAAAATGTAGAATTGTTTTTGGCCTACCTAAAATGAAATACACGCACAATGCCAAATGTGCATGTATTTGTTCATTTGTTGTCTTGGAACAACTGCACAAAATTTCAACGTACTGTGGCAAACCATTCAGGAAATAATGGTACCTACATGATAAACAATGTAGTTTTGAGAAAACTTGGTTTAAAGCTTTATTTGTGTATTATTTACAGATTTACAGATTTTGTTACAGTACATACAATGTATATTTTTCTGCACCATATTCAGCATCATCTGAATTGTACTCATCCTCCGTTCTTTTATTCTTGGCTCTACTTCTTTTTCTCTCTTCTTTTGTGTAATTGAGAGCAGCTATGTCCGCTTTACGAATTCTGGAAAAATCGATATTACACAACGCCAGTCTAGTGTTTGCACCTGCATTTACTCTAAGTTTCTTCAGTACCTCAATTTTTCTTGATATTACATCATTAAAACACAAAAGAGCGTCTAATACCCCAAATTTTAAACTTTCATAATGTACAAAGACCGTTTTTGGTAGGCGCTTCCAAATTACAGATTTCAAACTTCAATTCAAATTTTGTGTTTTTCCATGACAGTACTTCTTGAGTAGATGAGTACTAGCCAAGTCCCTAAATATAGGTTTTATTGTCTCATAAGTGCTAGAGGTAATGAGTGTTTATAATATTCATCAGAACATAATGCCCGATTATATTTGCACCAAGTTTCAGGACCGTTTGGGAAAAGGCTGTGTTGTGGGTCTTCATCACTTGATACTTTTTGGAAAAATATTGCCCATACAGCTCTTCTCATATTTTCCAAATCATTACAGTTTCTTCTTAAGGCTAACCCATAGTAAACTTGCAGCTTGTCTATTTCACAGTTTGTAAGACGTCCTTTTCCTCCAAGATTTTTTCCAACTTCTAATTTATTTCCTGCCTCTTCCTTTAGAGGCTTTCTCAGCCTTGAGCCAAGTTTTTTCTAACATGTCCGATGCTTTCTAGTTTTGTAATCTGAATGTCGTCCGACCCGATAGCTGAATGGTCAGCGTGACGGACTGCCGTCCTAAGGCGCCCGGGTTGGATTCCCATGCGGCTCACAGGTCGCCCAATGTGGCGTCGAATGTAATAAGACCTGCACCAAGGCGGCTAGACCGGCCTCCCAGCCAATGACGCCAAACGCACATTTCCATCTGTATGTCAGGGCCATATGGGTTTTCTTACAGATTTTTGCGAAGGCTGACAGAGCGCTGAAATATTTTTCGTACTCCAGCCACCTCCATACCCCCAATTGCTCCACTATAATTTTTTTCACATATGTGTTTTGCTCCTGGGTCATTTTGACGAACAAATCAAAATTTACTCATCACTTCTACATCTAAAACTTTTCCAGTGTCAAAAGATGTGACAGCAACGATGCCATTGAGAGACGTGTGCCCTCGTTTCTGCCATGAACCATAAAAAAAGCTGTTACTCGTATTTGTGTGGAATTATCTTCGTTGTTTTCATTTATAACTTGCTCAGCTGTTTCTTTCATTGACAAGTTACACACCTTACTGACAGCAGAAGCAATGATTTTATTACAAACTGAAAATCGCGTGGAAGGCTGAGGAACATCTAAAAGTGCATAGAAAATCTTTCCTGCCAGCGTACCTTTACCTATTGATCTGAGTCCATATACAAGGGTTATATTATTGTCATATAACTTCGTTGGAACTAAGCTAGACGTCTTTATTGCCGCAGTATAATTTGCACTTAGCTCATTCTAAAACTAGCTGAATCGCAATACTCTCGCAAATATTTCTGTTCTCACCCAGAGATATAATACCACCACACTCCTTACATCGTGTATGTGAACTGATAAATTCACTAAGTATCTTCAAGGCAATTATAATATTTCCACTGTCTTCTCTGTTTTGAAGGTTTATGTGACAGTCAAACACAGAATCAAGTTTTACTTTCAACTCCATTCTTGATACACTTACGGGTTGCTTGTTTTAAGTAGGTGAAGGCAGACATTTTTCATGTTTGCTGCTTCTATTACTTGTGTACTGATTTCCTCTGAATCTTTTCTTTGGTGAAAACTTCTTTATTCTCGGCATTTCCTTTGCAGAAATGAATCACAACAGCAGTTCCCACGTGTAAATAAAAAAAAAAAAAAAAAACAAAGTAATCACCGTCTGTTGTCAAATGACATTCAGTTGTTACCCTGATTATAGTCTGGAAAACCATTGAAATGTAAATCGAAGATACTAACATCACAAGGTCATACCACGAGGGCATATACACGAAATATTACAGTAACACGAAAATGGGCGTGGCACTTGACGGACAACGTATTGTAAAATTGATGATATCCCGGAAAATTATCGTTAGATTTTCATGAAACAAAGCTCGTTTTACAAAAAAACTACAAAGCATTTGAAATGACCATATGAGAAATTTCAATTTTTTGAGCCGATTTCGCGCATGTCTCCCCTTAAGCTGTTGATTATTATGATTATTTTTGTTATAATAATAATAATGACAATAATAATATTAATTATTATTATTATTCAGCCTAAATTTACTTTAACTTCAACTGTCTATTGAATTCAATGGAACTCTCCGTAGAAACTGTAGAAAGAAACCCGAAATTTATAACTGCTGCAGCGATGGCCTCGAAGATCTCTTTGATCAGCTGCAGAACTGTTAATGATAGCTCGATCGCCTGGAAAAACGAAAATGATTCTTTACTTCCACTTTAGAACTTTCTGTGACTGTAAGAGTGCAAAGCAGTTCAGATATGAAAAGTAGAGAACCGTCCGTTTGGGTAGGAAATTCACCAAAAGTTATTCACCAGTTAATAAATATTGTTCTCGGTGTATCAACTGTGCCTTCAGAATCGTCAGGGAGCATTCAAAAATCGTTGTACGAAAGCTCTATACCAGTCACTGTCGAACAATATTTTATGTAAATCACTTTAAACAACATGAAATTAGTATTTACCTTGAGACGTAAACTAGTGCATTTACTCAATTATAACACTCTTTGTCAATGAGTGACGTAATTAACGTCGTACAAAATAGCAAATTAAATTCGATAGATTCTAATGGCTGCAAAAAAATGGGCATAATTTCTCCACGAGACCAGCTCTATGAGCATCTTTTATCCTCACGTCTGATTACATAGTGCTATATGCAGCTAATGAGAGGCACTCAAGAATCACTCTACACCCCAATTCTGACCTGGGAAATATGTCACTTCGGTTCTAAAAGTGCACCAGGCTAAAGAGGGCAAGTAAACAAATTAATTGCAACCAATAAAACCTTAGGGTAAAGACCTCACCATTCTAAATCTCATAGACATATCACTATTATAAGCAAAACCCCATTTAAATGAGCAGAAGCTTACAAATGACCAAAAATGGTCAATACTAGAAATGTGCAATGTACCAATACCATGGAGCATATTAAAATGAGCTTCAGAGAGTTCAGAAAATATCATGATCTATGGATCGAACTAGCATTCCCAACAGTGGGACCTACAATATGGCAATTCTGCACAAACCAACTCACCAACTCTAACAAAACACCCTCATAAGGAGAATAAAGGAGAAAAAGACTGCTGATGGAGAATAGTTTAGCATACCGGAAACACTATGGTCAAAGACGCAATATTTTGGATTAATAAGGAATAACATGTGTAAAACAAGAAAACACCCATCAGCCTAAAGAACACAATAAAGTATCATGTGTCAATAAACCCTAATGAAACTTCCTGGCAGATTAAAACTGTGTGCCCGACCGAGACTCGAACTCGGGACCTTTGCCTTTCGCGGGCAAGTGCTCTACCAACTGAGCTACCGAAGCACGACTCACGCCCGGTCCTCACAGCTGTACTTCTGCCAATATCGCGTCTCCTACCTTCCAAACTTTACAGAAGCTCTCCTGCGAACCTTGCAGAACTAGCAGTCGTGAAAGAAAGGATATTGTGGAGACATGGCTTAGCCACAGCCTGGGGGATGTTTCCAGAATGAGATTTTCACTCTGCAGCGGAGTGTGCGCTGATATGAAACTTCCTGAAAGATTAAAACTGTGTTTCATATCAGCGCACACTCCGCTGCAGAGTGAAAATCTCATTCTGGAAACATCCCCCAGGCTGTGGCTAAGCCATGTCTCCACAATATCCTTTCTTTCAGGAGTGCTAGTTCTGCAAGGTTCGCAGGAGAGCTTCTGTAAAGTTTGGAAGGTAGGAGACGAGATACTGGCAGAAGTAAAGCTGTGAGGACCGGGCGTGAGTCGTGCTTCGGTAGCTCAGTTGGTAGAGCACTTGCCCGCGAAAGGCAAAGGTCCCGAGTTCGAGTCTCGGTCGGGCACACAGTTTTAATCTGCCAGGAAGTTTCATATCAGCGCACACTCCGCTGCAGAGTGAAAATCTCATTCTGGAACCCCAATGAAATTAGTAGTATAATGTCAAGGACAGAAACTAAATATCATAACGTCTAGGCAATAAGCTAGATATCACACTCACAGAAAAGACTATACCCGAGTGAATCTGCAGTGAAATATAATATCAGGAAATATGGGTCACCAAGGAAATTAATAATGCACATCCAACAAGTAATAGGAGGTCCATGCACTCCCAAAGCAGACAGTAAAAACCATCGCACACAATCCAAAGTCCAGCAGGTTTTGCCAAGCTGTTAGGTGACAACTACTTGTGTTAAACAATGTACTCTTTGACATCCAACTGACAGAGCCATCTTGGGAAGGATGCAACCACTCTGTAATGAAACAGGATGGTCATAAGTCTGCAAAAAAAAAAAAAAAAAAAAAAAAGAAATGTAAGAAGCCTTGTGAAAAGGTAATAGAATCTAAGGTCGTGTACACTTCAAGGTAGGATGTTCTATATTTCAAATCACAACATGTTATAATGGTACAAGTGTGCAATAAAAGAAGCTCTAGAGTGTCCTGTTATTACTGAAATAAAAGCGTCGTAGTAAACCACCACTAAACTGAGGCAAAACCTGCGGTTTATACAAAAAAATGTTAAAGAAGCAAGTCGGACTAACTTTAAAGCCCTGAGCTATCGAACAAACCGCTTAAAACGAAACTACACAATCGTTATTATAATTGTGGCGATCAGATCAAATCATCCCTGTGGGGAGAGGGGTATGACCGTAAGATAAGAACCATACCACTATATCTTCTTTCTTTTATATTTGATGATAGGATTCCTAAAACATTCGAGGTTATGAAACCGCATGACCCTAGGATAAGAGCAGAAAGGAAGGTGCATAAAAGTAAATGTTCCTCTGGTACCAGTCATTAGTTGTGTAGGGGCTCGAACCTATAAGTTACGCTGCAAGTTATTTGAAATTCATGTTATCAATTACAGAGAAGTTTCCTTGTAAATAATACTTACGATTTAGAGGGTGGATTTAGGGATGTAAAAGCCCAAATTGCCTAAAAATGGGTATCCTTAGATGTAACTATCCACTAATGTGGCCATTATGGAAACCATTGGCCGTGTTAACACTTATTTCCTTAGATTTAAATTGTTGTTAGTAGAGAAAATTAGGAATTTATACGATTACTTGAACTAGTTCTCTGTTGAAACTACTTACACTTCAGTGATCAAATTTTGCAGCGATAAGATGGTTTAGCATTGTTTTTCTGGGATATTATCCAATATTTTTCTCAACCATATTGAAATATCCGCCTTTACACAATACCCACAGTTGAATAACATCATTTTATATTACTATTATCATGTGGACAGTATTATTATGTTATACCAAGAGGATAATTATGGCCTTGATAAAATCCTAGAAATTTTCAACAACTTTCACCAAATCTTAGAATTCACGTTGACACTTCTGTGATGAATAAGTGTTGTGTACATAGTTTTGCTGTTTTCAGAAAGCACCCTACCTCATACACATTTGAGTACGAAAAAAATCTCTTATTCTATAGTCTTGTTAGTTTGTTAAATAAAATCCCTTGGATATTGCAGAAATGCTTATTGATACAGCGGTGAAGAATAATTACTAACACCTGAGAAATTGATAAAATTAAAAACAAATTCTTAGAAAAATCTGCAATTTTCTGCGCAAAATCACGCATAACCGAGTCGAAACAGGAAAAACAATGCACCCAACTATGAAGTTTAAACTTTCCATTCCTTGCAGTGGTACAAAGATCTTCCGTAAAATCAAGCTCAATGCAGGTTTTGCTACCAAAAATACTCTAAGTCACTGATCCATTCCGTCGAAAGACATGGTCTCTAATTGAGTTCTGGGGATCTATAAAATTAAAAGCAGTCCTGTAGTGCAATACATATCGAACAAACTGGTAGGATTTTCAGAGAATTATTTCAGGGGCATAAAGTCCTGCATGTCCTCAAGTATTCTATTTCTATGGAACATCTCGGAAAGGCAAAACATAAGGTCGTTGGAATTAATGGTGATCTAGGGCTATTGCACATAGTGGATAAAGGTGAGACGGTGGAAGTTCCTGAAGACATATAAATCTATGTTCATACGAAAAAGGAACAGGTTTGTTATATTAATAGACTTATCGCCTGACCTTGACGACTTCGCGCAGCTGCGGCCGGCTGACGCAATCGTGGCGGCGCGCCAGCGGGCGCGCACACTCTAGAACACCCAGTATGCGCGTCCGGGATAACGCTCCGCTGGCACTGCGAAAATTTTCTAAGTCCAAGCTATTGCATATACTATAAAAGCGAGCGAGAGCCGCGCAGAGGCTCATTCGCGCTGCTGCTGCTGCACAGGCAACTGCATTGAACGCCGACACGATGCCTTACAGGAGAATTCGTCGTCGTTCTAAACAGACAGTCTATAAAACCGTCTAGAACATCGAGTTCGCCACAACAGCTGGAGACAAGAAGAAATATAATCAAGGAATAAGTTCTTTTTCGAAAATATTAGAAATTTTTTGTGAATTTAGTTCCAGAATCATGATCAGAGTTTGTATGGTTTACCATGTCGATGCTCTAGGGCTTTCTACGACTTGCTTCACCTTCTGATTTGGCCTTTTGAAGTCTTTATTTGGGACTAAATCGCGTGTGTTGTATTTGTTCCGACTCTAAATGGAAATCAGATGGCAAGTCTGTTCTTCCCGTGGTCCGCCTGACCTCTGAGTATCCGTTCATGACGATATGACATACCTATCAATGCCAACGACAGCTATCTTTCATTCTATGACTCTGTTTTGCCATCTTTGACAACTTTCTTCGACTGCTGGTGTGTTCAGTTGTCAAGTCTTCGAAGTACACAGTCCACAAAAGTGAGTTGGCATTCAGTATGTTTGGGTTCGATATTCATCTTGATTTGTAACTGAAGATTAAACTTTTGTGCTTTCGTTTCAGAATTCACGGTATCCAGATGCTCCTGTTTGGCAAGCATCGACGTTCCTGTTTTTCTGTACATGAAGTGTATATCTGAGTCTTTCTCTTGCTGCAATTGTTCGTAAGACAGGCTTTGCAGAGTGGTTATTTTACTTACTGTTTAGATATATTTCGCTACTGGTTTATTGTAAATATAGACGCGGTATCATTATTACCTTACTATAATACATTTCTCGTCATTTTCCTCACAAGGAGGTGTCATTTTCAAATCTTCGTGACAATGCCCTTATTGTAGAGGGACTTTTTGCCTATGTAGTAAATAACATCTTGGTGTGGCACTTATCTGACGATCATACACCTCCCCGCAGGAGTGATTTCATTTGGTAATGTGGCATGATATTAACGGTAGCGTAGTATCCTTTGAAACGGTTTGTGCGACGGCTGAGGACTCTAAACTTAGTTCGTCTTGTTCCTCTTTTACATCTTTTCACAAAAGTCACAGGTCCTGCCACAGTGTAATGATCGTTTACTATCGACTATATTTCAGTAATGATTGGGCATTCAAGCGTTTTTTTACGGCTACTTGGACCACTATATCATGGTGTGGTTTGACATGTAGGACAACCTGTGAGTGTGCTATCTAGGTTTCACATACATATTACTTACCGTACTTACTTATCCTGGCCACACAAACCGCAGCCGGTCCTTGGCCTCACTCAGTCCAGCCTTCCACACTTTCCTGTCATCTGCATCTTCATCTCCCACACCCAGTATCTGCATGTCTCCCATGGTATTATCCTTCCATCTCTTTCTCGCCTGGCCCAGTGATCTCTTTCCTTCAGCTTCTCCATCCATTACAGACTTTATTACCGTGTTCTCCCCTCCCCTCCTCACATGTACATACCATTTTAGTCTCTTAATTTTCACGTTCGCTAAGACGTCAGGCAGTGCATATAATTGTCTACGTTCTCTATTTTTCTTTATTCTCCACTATTCATTTTCTTTCACTGGTCCATATATTTTTCTCAGTACTTTATTTTCAAAAGTGATGAGTTGTTTCTCTGTTTTCTTTGTCAGGGTCCATGTCTCACTTGCATATCACACTATTAGCTTGACGATGGTCTGATATATTCTTATTTTTGTCTGCCTAGATAGTAACTTCGATCGTATGACATCGTGCATAGCTCCTAGACATCTTTCCCCAGCTTGAATTCTTTATACTATCTCTTGTTCTATAAGGTTTTGTTGATTGATATTGACACCGAGATACGTGAATGTGTCTGTCTTCTGTATTGTTAGATTTCCGCTTTTTAGATGGTTTGTACTAAATGAGGTCTTCTTCCTACTACCATAAACTTTGTTTTATTTTCATTTATACTTGGACCTACTTTCTAAGCTTCTTCCATTAGCACAGTCCCCATTTTCTCCAGGTCTTCCATGTTCTTTGCTATCTGTACAGTATCATCCGCAAAAGCCAGAACATTTATCTTTTTGCCTATGGTGACTCCTGCACTTTCACATGTTTCACTCCTCAGGGTGTCGTTGAGGGCCAAATTGAACAGAGTAGGTGATATAATATCGCTCTGTCTCACTCCTGCTTTTACTTCAAAGCTTCTGAGAACTCCCCATTTACTTTCACTCTACACTTTGATTAAATAACACACATTTTAGTTAGCTTTATCAGCTTTTCAGGTATCTCATACTCTGCCATTATCCTCCACATTTCCTCTCATACTATGCTGTCAAGTGTTTGAAATCTATAAATATGCAAAAGGTATCATGATTGTGCTCCCAAATCTTATCTAATATTTGTCTTAGTGTGAATATTTGGTCGATTGTTGATTTACCTTTTCTGAATCCTGCGTGTGCTGTGTCTAATATTTCCTCAATGTATGAGGTGAGCCTGTTCGTTATAATTCTTGATATTACTTTATTGCATGTGCATAGGAGAGATATCGCTCTGTAGTTCTGTGTCAGCATTTTGTCTCCTTTCTCATATATGGGACATACAGCAGTAGTTTTCCATTCCTCTGGCATTACTTCTTTTCTCCATACCTCTTTTATCAGTTCAGCTAACCATTCATGTATCCTCTCTCCCACTTCTTTGATGAGGTCTGCTGATATCATGCTTATGCCAGGGGCCTTACCATTTTTAGTCTTTTTATTGCCTCCTTCACCTCCATCAGAGTTGAGTCTTCGACTAATGGTTGTACGTTCTGATTAATTTCTGCCTTATTTTCATTGTTGTAGGCATCTACCGGTTTGTTCAGCAGTTCTTTGAAGTATTTCCTCCAGTTCTCTAAATTTACTTCATTCGTAGTGATCAGTTTAGCATTCTCCTCCTTCATTATCACTGACTTAGCTCTTTTCTATAGCTATGCATTGTCCTGTAAAACTGTTAACTAATGTTCTGGTCATAGTCCTCCTCAGCCTTCATTATCTGTTTATATACAAGTGCACTTTTCTGTCGCCTTATTATACTCTTCATTTCTCTTATGGCTTTCCTGTGTGTTTTGGTTTTCATGGTTGTTATTGTTCATCATTGCCTGTCTGGCTCTCTTCCTGTCTTGAACTGCTTTTCTAAATGTCTCACTGAACCATAATTTTTGCTTTATATTGCAATTATTATTATTTCCTGAGAGGTCATGCGCTGTCTACCTCATTAGTGTTCTCATCTTCTTCCATTTTGTGTTGATATCTTCATCTTCTTCTCTATTGTTGTCATTGTTTAATTTAGTATATCTATTTTTAAGCTTAATCTTCAACTGTTCATTCACATCCTCCTCTTTTAGCCTTTTCAGATCTACTCTTTGAGTTCTTTTACCACTGTTGTCCTTACTTGGTGATTTTGGTAACGATTGTTTCATCTTTAATAGCACAAGAGAATGGTCTGATCCTATCTCAGCCCCTCTCACTGTTGTAACATCTGTTACTGCCTTTTTATGTTTTTTCTCTATCAAAACATGGTCTGTTTGGTTCCTAGTTAATCCATGTGGTGAGGTCCATGTTGCTTTACGTAGGCCTTTATGGGGGAATGATATACTTGCTATTTTCATGTTTCTATCTGTGGCGAAGTTGATAAGCTTTATACCATTATCATTTGTTTCAGTGCTAAGACTGAACATGCCTATATATGGTTGCCATTGCTGTTCTTGTCCTATTTTGGCATTTCAATCTCATGTCATACTGTGGTAATCTGGAGTTCATCTGGTCTAAGGTATCATAGAATTCGTCTTTTATGTCTTCCTCCTTGTCCTCAGTTGGAGCATGGACACTTACTAATGAGATATTTCTATATTTTCCTTTGATTCTGATATGTCATATTATTTCACTGACATTTTATAGTGCCATCACATTGGCCATTATTTTATTATGAAGCTCAGATCCTGTCCCAAATATATGGCGATCCCGCTGTATATGATCGTGTAGCTTTTTCTCTGTGCATATCTTGTCCAGGCCATCTTATCTCCTGCAGAGCTGTAATATCCATCTTGTATTCTGTTACTTCTGCGTCAAGTATCTTTGTCTGTCCTGCAGTTTACAGTGTTTACACCTTCCATGTACGTATTCATAGTCCTAGGGTCATTTTCCGTTAGATCCATTCCAATCCGAGGCTGGTTGTGAGTGTGTAGGAACACGTCAGTTTTTTTACAGTGTTGGATGGTTATCCCAACAAATTATATTATGTAATTCCCCTGGAACGATTTCTGTCCTTGACACTACACTACCGATTTTATGTGACTGTATTGACCCACTATAGTTTATTGTATTCTTTATCCTGATAGATGTTATCTTCTTTTACAAGTAGTTGCCCACTTTCTAATGAACCCAAGTTAATTATGGAAGTGTGCTGACTCGTCCAGCTGTTACATATTGTAGACCCCCTTTTTAGGTGCACGGGTACAAGACATAGTTCTTAACATTCCTGCAACTCTAAGCATCTTTCTTTACAATACTCCATACAATGAGTATGTCGCACGTTTTTATTACTGGCAGCCTCTGATCATTTGTAAGCTTGTTCTCAACTGAGGTAGGATTTTCCTTATGATAGTGATGTCTATTTGAGATTTAAAACTGTGAAGTGGTTGTTGTTCCCCTACGCTTTGATTTGTGGTAATCAATTTATTTGCATGCCTTTTTTAGCCTGGTACATTTTTAGATCTAAATTAACATATTTCCCAGTTCATAGTTGATGTATTCGGTGTTCTTTGTTTGCGTCTCATTAGTTGGGTTTCGATTTGTTTAGTATAGTTGTAGCTGTGTGACCCTTACTTCACCATACACGTTATGGAGAAATTTATAGTTGTGTTCTTACCATATACACGAATTTTTTGAGTATCAAGAGTTTTGATTGACGTGAACCTGATGATAGCTATGAGTTTTGAGTAAGTTATGTTCCACTGTTTTGAGTCATATGATTTATTATGTGGCTCGAAACCTCTGACATATGTAGTCTCATACTACTACATTGGTTGTAATATTCACTTCATATTCCTGACTATTTACAACGCTCTATTGCTCCATTCGATGACTGGTTTATAGTGTGAGATCGTTTAATAACGCTTATTCCGCTCAAAAATATCACTCCTTTTTTGTACCAGTATGTTCTTCATCTTTGTATTCTTGCTGGTTCTCACACACTCACCCCACTTTTAGCTTGGCCCATTCCCACAGCACCTTTCGCGAAACAGCTTACTGTTTGTTAGTGCGTATGTGGCCGGGTTTAATCATTCTGGTGATATAATACCTTATATTCGCAAAGGAAAAGTAATTGCACAGGCGACTGAGATTTTTGGGGGACACAGCTTTGTTAATATGGTGTTTGGGGTGCGTTTCTGGTGCCTTGATGTTCAAGGGACTACAAGTATAATGATTTTAGTTTTTTATTTTAAATATAGCATCACGTCCTCTAGACATTTTATGGGCATTCCCCGTAAGGTCTTTTCTTACCGTTATTCACTTGGTACTTTGTAAGCCGTTCGTTTTCCTTCTGATTGTGTTTTTTTTTTGCATTTTTACAACTACTTCTGACATATCACAAGTGGTGATATTAACTGGTTGATAGATATGCACGCTGTTGTGTACTTCATATGTCAAATGACGACTTTTGCTTGGAACGAGGACTTTTTTTCTAAGAAATATGATTATTTTCATCTATTCGAGATATGGCTTTTTTTTTTTAAAAAGAAAGAGACTACGCAAGCTATATTCGTTTGTGTATCCGAGATTTATAGTGTCTAAATTGTTGTTTGTAATGTCTGGCACGTTCTATCGTTACTCCGTTATGACAAAGTAGTTAGTTTCGATACTAACCAGTATGTGTCCATTCTATACGTTGTTCTTTGTTTGCACAGGTGCTCTTCTTTAAGCTGCCGTTGCATTTTGTGGGTTTTAGGTAATTCTACTATTACACTTCATTTTCTGTAATGTCGGCAAGTGGTATACCTTGACATATACACATTGTTTTTAACGTGCGGGGGCCTGAAGGTGACGGAATGAGATGCCGAAATAGGTCATGTAAATAAAATAACAACTTGTTAAGACACACGGCTGTTGGTTATTTGGTGATTTATCTTTGTTCCATGTTAATGACTGAGTCTACCATGAGCAGTTGCATAGGGAAAGCTTGACACGATTCGTCGACATTAGAACGTCAGTTAATGCATTATGTTTTAAGATGCCTGAGTAAGAGATTGCTAACATTGTTGTAGAGGGGATGCATCCTGTGGAACAGTCTCGAGAGCTCTTTGCAAATAAACCACAATGCTGTTACGATTTAGAAAGGTTACTAGCAAATATTGAGAGGTTTTTTTTTTTTAGTGACAAGAAGCGTGATCCTATTGTTCTTAACACTTGTTTGGTGGGTGGAAAACTCCCAATAGGCAACGTGCACTATGATATAGACCAAGCAGGGCAGGGGGTGTTTCTGACGCAAGCTAGAGGGATTTTCTTATACCGTGAGAGAGGATATCAAAGCTGATGCCAGATGGGGTGGGGGCTTAACCGATTGAGCAAAAAAACTAGGAATATCGGAGCGTGCTCCCAAACCAATTTCTCATTTGTTTGTGTCACTATAGGCCCCCGAAAATATTTCGGCACCTATTTCTAGAGTTGTATCCTGGTATCGCACGTTTAGCTGTCGGAGCGTCAGTGGGGTCTCATTTCCGTTGTCTGGAAAGTGGTGCTTTATCTAAGAATTTAGCAGTGGTCACGGTCAATTGAGTTCACTGTGCGATTTCTTTTTAACATGCGGGGTGTCTTTTGAATGCTGTTGATCAGGAAGCTATGTTTAAATTTTGAACTGAGCGGAAATATCATTTGTGTGACCATAAGCATCATGGAGAAGTGTGTTCAGTTGTAGAGACAGGGTCTCTTATTCAGTTGCCTCACTTGAATTCGAAGCAGGCTATTGCCTTATTACAAATTTTTTGAGAAATATCCCGAGGTTTTGACGAACAGATCTGTTGTCACCAATAAAATGGAACGTAGTATTCAGTTGATAGACAGGGTACCGGTATGTCAGGCGCCTTACAAACCATCACCCTTAAAATGAACACTTAGAAAGATAATACACCATCAACTGGCGGACGGCGTAATAGATCCAGCCATACCGTATTATGGGCCCCAAAAAGCGCACGAAAGCCATCCAACAGTTTCCAGGGCAAAGGAATAAGAATGAAACTGAGAGGTTTATCGACATGGCCAAATTTTTTTGGAAACTCATCTAGAACTTCGCCGAATGGTCAGCTCCCCTTAACTGAGCCAAAATGGAGGGACTGTTAAGCATATACTGACTGAATTAATTAACCCCTGAGACCATGCAATAACAATAACTATAAATTCCAAACGACTGCAAGATGGGAGAATCCAGCAGTACACAAAGTGTAATTTACTCAAACATTACGAACATGTCCTGAGTATCTCCACAATTGACCGATGAAAGCTTCACAAATGTTGTTACTCTCAGAGCAATTTGAACCATTTTAATGACGTGATGTGCGAGGGCGTACGTAAAAGGTATGCCCACGAACTTTCTATTGTTTTCCCAATACCGATTGATGTATTCCATGCCTATTACTCGGTCTGCTTTCAATGTTTCTCTGACAGCATTTGCTATCAGAGTTCCTTAACTTCATCTACTTCTTGGTCTCCAAACCTGGTCTTAAGTTGCTCGTTGTTCTCATTTCTTTACTTCTATTACTTCCGTCCTTTTTCGATTTACTCTCAAGCCAGCAAATCGTTGTTGCTCTTCGACTCGACTCTTATTTTTACCTCCTGGCACTTCTACATATTATGTATTACCCGTTTTTCCGTACAGCTTACCCTATTTTTCTCGTAACTTCAAACATCTAGCACCATCTGACACTGTCTAAATCTCCACCTCGGCAGATCTTGTGAAAGTGTTTTGATTTTTCTATAGACTTGCTTCCATTATTAACTGCAACGTCAGAACTGCCTCTCTCACGCTTTTACGTTTCTAAAGCCAAACCGGTCATCATCCAACACATCCACAATTTTCGTTTCCGTTTTTCTATATATTATTTTTGTCAGCAACTTTGATGGGATAAGCTGTTAGCTGATTGTGCGATTATTCTGGCACTTGGCAACTCTTGCAACCTCCGGAATTGTGTTTATGTTGTTTCTCTGAAAGTCTGATGATATATAGAAAGTCTAAGACATCCTACACCAACATTGACGGTCATCTTGAGCCCCCAACGATTTTAGAATGTTATCTATAACTTCTGTCTTATTTGATTTTAAGGTTTAGAAAACTTTTTTTAATTCTGATTCCAATACTGGATTCTCTGTCTGTTCTATATCGTCTCCCGTTTCTCCTACTATCACCTCATTTGACACACATTTCAGTGTACTCTTTCGACCCATCCGCTTCCACCTCTGCATTTAACAGTTCAATTCCCATAGCACTCGTAATAGTACCACTCAGAACTCTCTCCGTCCGAACAGACCTTGCAAGGCCCAACGGTACCGACCGGCTGTGTGTCATCCTCAGCCCACAGGCGTCACTGGATGCGGATGTGGAGGGCACGCGGTCAGCACACAGCTCTCCCAGCTCTCCCGGTCGTACGTCAGTTTACGAGACCGGAGCCGCTACTTCTCAATGAAGTAACTCCTCGGATTGTCTCACATGGGCTGAGTCCACCCTGTTTGCCAACACCACTCGGCAGACCGGATACTCACCCATCCCGGTACTAGACCAGCCCGACAGCTAAAATCGCCTTGCAAATCAGACTTCCTATGCACCGCTACCATATTATCCGTTATTTGGCTGTAATATGGGGCTTTGCCAGACACGCCTCTTCGGGCCGTATGTCAGTTTACGAGACTGGAGCCGCCACTTCTCAATCAAGAAACTCCTCGGGTTGTCTCACAAGGGCTGAGTCCACCCTGCTTGCCAACAGCGCTCGGCAGACCGGATGGTCACCCATCCCAGAACTAGACCAGCCCGACAGCTAAAATCGCCTTGCAAATCAGACCTACTGTGCACCACTATCATGTTACCCGTTATTTGGTTATAATTCGGGGCGTTACCAGAACACGTCAACGATTTAAAACTACAAATAGGGAAACAGATACACTGTATCCTGGAAATACAGTGAAGGCCATAGCAGGACTGGAGCCTTTAATAGCAGAGATATTGCCTATCACATCATTCAAGAAAACGAGGTGTACAACCTGGTGATTGGTCGGTCTTATTTCACGTCAAATATGTCCATTGTTGTGAGAACCAGGAATCCCCGTAAAATAAATAAGTGTGAGTCTGTCGCGGTATGGTTTAAAGTCCAAGGAAATTGTGCAAAAATTAAAGTCACTGGTGATCTTGCCTTTCATTATAGAATATCAAATAAAGTATCTATTTCTTCATTATATCCTGTGAGATCTCCATGCTTCTGTCTGAGCGTTATTATCTAGGGATTAAAGTGGAAATTGTTTCTTTTCCCTGAGTACTGCTCCAGAGCTTCTTAAGATTCATTTTTATGCAGCATAGCGATTGTCGGAATTGAATTGTAAGTTACATCCCAAAAATATATGCAATTACGACTTCCTCCGCCGCCATTATCACTTTGCCAGATATTTGGCTGCCGAAATTGAGATCTTCGTATTTCCTGACATGAACAGCACGCTCTAGAGTATGAAACATGTTCAAAGATATCGGAAACCCCTCTGCCTCACTCTCAGTTAACCGGTACTCGCCTGAAAATGTCCGTATTCTCCAGAGGGCTGAATCTCTGCCTTTCTGTACCCGTCAAGGTAAAAATTAAACCCTATTGAAAACCTGTGGGTTATTATGCCTCTACAAATAACTCTCCTGTACATGAAAGGGCAGTTCGCGTCATTGTTATTTGTTTGGTTTTCTGAAGAAGTTGCAATAAAAAGAGAATATTCTTTGGACTTACCGTTTCTCTTCTGTTGTTAGGACGTTAAACATGTTATACCATGGAGGCATGCAGGCATCAGAGCTGTTCCATTGTCTACATTAAGTCCATCACAGCAATACACATCAGCAAGTCAATACGGTGGCGCAATCTGCTATGGTGGTTTTGATCTTTGGCCTGCAGATCACTACATCATTTTCTGCCGTTTACAGCGCAATGTCAGTGGGACTTGGTGTCAATAATCGGTCACCGAGATAAAGCTTAACAAAAATCTTGTGGCCCTGTATTTAAGGTACTTTTACTGCACAACAACCCGTTGTTTCTAATGAAGATCATAACGTGACAGCCAAGATTTCCCAACAGTCCTCGTAACTACATCTCTCAAAATCGCAAATATGTGTCTAATCGTCACACATAACGCTAGAAGGAAAATTCTGGCCGCTCCTGGCCGAGTTCCAGAATGTAGCTTTTAACGTTATGACGCGGGTGGACATATTTGATTCATTACAGCGATGCGTTTCCGCCATTTTGTGCGAATAATCTTTGGTTCTCTACGTTTAACCAACGGCTATTTAGAAACGTTTTTCTGTCACTTTAGTGTTTCCTGAATGTTTCTGCACACTGTATGTGCTTCGACGACTTTTAAGCACCTAGCACAACGTTTATGTATTCTTTTGGTGTCCAAACTCGGGTGGGTTCGATAAAAGATCCAAAAACACGCATTGTACTCCCGTTAGTTGGACGAGAACTGTATACGACGTTTCCCTCTCAGGCTACGCCATTGTTTCCGAATCTCAAGTAAACACCGAGGACTTGATTACGACTATGTTTCTGGATAGCACGCTATTCCATCGATAACGATTTAAATAACAAACGTTTTGCATCAAGTTTACACAAGTGTATTCCAAAACGAAAATGCGCCTCTGATCTAGGGTTGGAGCTTCTATTAGTAATCTAAAAGTCGTCCGACCTGGTTTCGAAACACGGTAATGTGAAAAAAGGGAAGGAAAACTTTACCAATAACGGAGCGAGATAACAATTACAATGGCAATGATCTTGCTTACCTGGTAAATAAATTCCGGTACAATTAGGAGCATTTTAATGGACTGTATAGTGTTAGCGTGATGTTAGCGTGATTCAAGAAGATTTTCATCCATGTTAGCGATCGTGTAGCCTTCCATTACCTCCATCAAGCGAAATTTCTACTTTCTAGCGTTCTTCGCCTCTAATTGCTGGTTATCAGAAATTATAAAACGCGAAACTGATCATTTTTAATTCCCAATTGTTTTTCTCTTCTCGTGGCTTATCGACTTGAGATCCTCTTACCCAAATGTGTTTGCTAAACTGCGTACTACTGGGGTCGTGAAGAACCCAAGAAATTTACACGGAGTATATTAATAGTATTTTAATGAAATAACATGGAAACATACATTACAGCTGTTAAAACGTAAGTCACATTCCCAATGTCTGAGATGCTATATTCAAGATATGAAAAGAAACTGAGATTGGTGTCATATTGACCCCAGTGATCCTCAGTGGAAACACCACTCTTAAATAGTGGTGTGGTGTAAATATAAAACTGAACGGAACTTCACTGGATAATAATGACTGCGAGGGATAAACGCATGAGGTTCCAAAATAACGGGTTTGAAAACAAGTGTGATATGTTTCAAATTGCTTATGCGATCATATTGACCCAATGGTACAAGTAAGGTTACAGGTGTATGCATTTGTTCACTAAATTAATGCTGTTACTAACTGATATTCATAAGTCAGTGTCTGTAAATCAAAAATCACTTCAATCAACGAAATAAACAGTTACTGTGCAAAATGGTTTCGCACTTGATAAGAAATAATATATTACTGATAAAGAAGTGATATGAGATGGCGTGCTATTAGGTAGGCTTACGAACTTTATATTGTGTTTAGAGTACCAGTTGCTGTATTACATGCCATGCATGTTACTTAGTCGACTTTTTCGTTTCTCTGACGCAAGTTGCAAACCTCTTCTGGTAGAGGTCCCCTAAACGCAGCGTGTAGAATGGCTGAGTGCTACATAGCTATCTCGACGAGTGAGAAGCAGCGTTTTGGAATCCTTCATAAAACTGAAAACACGAATTCGAAGAGTTCTTCCAAACATGGAGCACGCTTTCTTTTGGCATGAGGATATCTGTGACAGTCCGACACCTTGGGTTCAAATCATCATTCATCCTCCATATACTCCCGGCTTGGCTTCATCCGATTTTCTTTTGGTTCCAGAGCTTTAAGAACTCTTTTAGCGATTTCACATTGACAGTGACGAGGCAGTGCAGTCAGAGGTAACGTTTTGGCTCTTTTAACAAAGTCAGGCATTCTACAATGGCGGTATCAAGAAACCGGTGTCTCGTTCGGAGAAATTTGTTCGTCGCTATGGTGATAATGACGCGATATAAGTATGAAGACTGGAGAATGAAGATGAAAATTGATAATAAAGTTTATTGTATTTAAAAAGCTTTTAGATTTTTCACATGTATAATTCGTAGGCAGTGGTTTTTAGCACGCCTTGGTATTTATATTTCAGTCTAGAAGAGGCAGAGACTGAGACGGTACACGATCACTTTTTTGACAGCGATAATGCAACCTGCATCTTGGCGTGGTATTTCACAGATTCCTTTGCGTCATAGCTTGCAATAAAACTGTATTGCATTCCGCCTTGGGCCGCCATATACAGGGTGAGTCACCTAACGTTACCGCTGGATATATTTCGTAAATCACATCAAATATTGACGAACCGATTCCACAGACCGAACGTGAGGAGAGGGGCTAGTGTAATTGTTTAATACAAACCATACAAAAATGCACGAAAGTATGTTTTTTAACACAAACCTACGTTTTTTAAAATGGAACCACGTTAGTTTTGTTAGCACATCTGAATGTTTAAACAAATACGTAATGAGTGCCGTTTGTTGCATTGTAAAATGTTTGTGTTAAAAAACATACTTCCGTGCATTTTTGTATGGTTTGTATTAAAGAATTACACTAGCTCCTCTCCATGCGTTCGGTCTGTGGAATCGGTTCGTCAGTATTTGATGTGGTTTACGAAATATATCCAGCGGTAACGTCAGGTGACTCACCCTGTATAACAGCCAGAGAAGACACCATGTATTCTGTGCTGCAAGTATTTCAAACTTTATCCAGGAAAGACAAGGACAAGCCACTCTGTCAGTAGCAAGTCTCTGATGTGTCCACCGGTGTCGTCGTTTCAGTCAACGTGTTAGGGCGGGAATTGGGTATTGGGATGGTACGAGATTAGCATGAATGGATGAATTGCGTTTTGTATGATTAATATACAGTCATAATTTTCCAATAATTATGTGAAGCTGCAGGTAAGGAAATGTATTCAACGACAGAATGATAACTGTTGACGACATGAAACTACAGTTTTATTGCGTCAGTATAAAACTATTAAAAGGCCAACAGAAAAAAACTGGAAAAACAATGTTTTTAAACACACGTTTTTGGAATCAGTTTCTCGCCTAAATGTAATGCTGGTGTGGTTTATTGCATATCGTGAAACAATCACAAACAATGATGAAAGAGGATTAGTCGATTCCTCCAGTTTTTTTGCTAGAAAAAGAGGTAAGTTCTGACGCTCTTGGGATTTCTTGATTTCTCAGAATATTGTAGATGTCTTCAGCCAGCAGGCCAGCCATCTGGTCTTCACCCAATCGCAGAGGAGTTAGTCTCTTCAAGCTGAACCAACAGACTTGCAATAGTCCTAGTTCTTGGGACAGTCTGACAGGGTTGGTTTGCAGAGACTCTTTGGTTTCACCACGTAAACTACAACAAACAGAGGGAAACATGTTTTATCAGAGTTAGAAACTATGAACGGAATTGTATACTGTTTGATAGTTACTACTGATAACACTGTGATATGTTATCACTTTTTTTACATGGCTTAAATTTCGTTTTCAGCACTGTGAAAATATGAGAGACCTCTGGTAATAGATGCACTACAGAGAGTGTCGGTTCCACATGTACCAGTGATAGGTCGTCGGGATTTCGTATTCATTTTGCACCTCCCCAGAACAGTAACTACCTTTTTTTTTTTGTTCATGCGTCTTGAATAGGCTTTCCTTCAATGGACTGTGAAGTACCCTGTCCGATCTGGACCCTATTTTTAGGAAGACATGTTTTAATAGGCGGTGACTATTTTTACGAGTACTGTGAAACTGGAGCAAGCGTCCTAACTGCTGACAAGCGCCCTGTGTTAGCGACTTCCTATCCTTACTGGCATTATTGTAGACGGCTCTTTAGCAGATGGAAAATGCGAGTAAATCTGAAGCTTGGTGCATTTCGAGAGAGTTAGGATGTCACTAGAAAGAAGTTCTTCAAAGTGGGTAATTGCTGCTCAGGTGCGCGGCATTCAATAATCCAGATATCTATCCTGTGACATGACAAATGATCACCACCTCAGGGCCTCAGTTTCGCATACAGGGAAAGGATTTGGCCAACCCTGCATTTGGGACTTGGGGAGTGGTGAGCACCGCCAGCCACAAATTATATCCCATGTCTTTCTGTGCTGCAAGTCTAAACTCGATTGCTTCCCTCGTCGGCTCAACCAGTAATGGCAGGGTAGGGGTGTGACGGTCTCGGGGTTACCTAGCTGGGTGTTCACCAGCGTCGCGAGTCATCAGTTGCCATAACTTCTGAGCGTACCTCAACGACTACAGTTGTGATGAAGTAGGCACGTTGTGTGTCACACAAGACGGACATCTCGGCTTAACGGCGCGGCTTGCGACATGGGTCCTAACCATAAATTTAAACAAAGTAAGAATAAGCAGTCTACAGGCGTGGTTCGTTCCCAAGAGTCAAATGAAAGCTGAGGCGAGGCAGTCGACCTTAAGAAAACTTGTCATACGCGACGTCTTCAGCAGAAATGTATTTTGTCCTGATGGACTGTATCGACCCATCTGTACTTGAAAAAATAACGTTGTTTTCCGTTTCTCAATCTAGCAATTCTCAAAGTGGTTCTTTGACCAAAAGAGATGAAAATACCCAAATAAGAAATTTGAGGTAGATAGTGCTCCCGATCAAGTGTCTCTGGGAGAATATTACATCACTTAATACAGAAAATTTTTACAGTAACAATAGATATGTTTGATAATTTGTCAGTGTTTTGTATACGTAAATGATTCAACAGTTTGGATGGCACACGTAAATCTGTTAAACGGCAAAGAATGATACTCTTTTCGTCGACACGAAAATAGGTCACCAAGTGCCAAACATGACAAAAAGTATAGAACTTCGAGAACATCCACTCCAGGTGGATCTGCACTTACAAAATTGTTCATTCAATTACAAATGTGGTGGCATAGTGAGACACAATGAACATATGCACAGAGACATTGCAGAAAGAATGACTATAGCGCGAATGTACGCAATGTAATGACATGACAGAGGAAACAGTCACATATGCGTTGACTTAGAGTACGTCGTTCGGCCATAGTCTTTTGAAGCTGCATAGAGGAAGAAGCTGAGTTTTAAGTTGAACAAGAAAAGGAATACAGCCATCCATTCATATTGATGAATGAGAAATACAAGGAGTTTTCACCTTCTCGCATTGACCTTCCTGAACAGAAGTTATTTTCTCTGTAGCTTCGGACACGTACTGTGGGATCGTATTCTTCAAGTAAAGGCTGTACCAAGATTATGTTTTTGACATCGCCATTAACAGCATAATGTCCACAGCTATAATTTCAGGAATGCACCCATGTTCTAGGTGTAGCGTCTTTCATTAATAATCAAAACGTTTCTCTTACCGTGTTAGATTCGTTCTCACTGCTTAAATTTAGAATAAAACTCTTCAGAAATAGTGGCCGAAGACATCCGGCGTAAAGTCACCCTCACCCTGCCAACGGCTTTGTCAAAGAGAGCGGAAGTGCCGACAGAGCTTCAGATCTTTCTCTTTCCCTTATAGTGGCAAACTGCCCCTAGAAGGCGGAAGACTCAGTAATGTTGAGTGGCATGATGATGCAGAAGACAATGAGAACCACTGCGTTAAGGACAGATAATGCGTATCTGCAAGACAGGTGACCTGTAACTGAGAAATTGCCCTGATGACCTCTCCAGTGGGAAAACATTACTAACAAGTACCGCATTCAGATCTCTGGGAGGGGACTCCGAAATGAGAGGAGAGTTTATCAAATGATTCAAAAACCAAAGAAAGAATAACATTTCACGAATCTGGACGTGGAATGGTGGAAGTTTCAACATGGTAGGGAAGCTAGAAAATGTGAAAACGGAAATGCTAAGGCTCATTATGGATCAGTGGGCATCACTGATGTGAAATGTGACGAGACATATCCTTTCTGGTCAGATGAGTATACAGTAATATGGAAAGATGCAGAAAATGGTATTACTGGATTAGAATTTGTTATGAATGGGATGGTTGGACAACGAGTGAGTTACTGCGAACGTTTCACTGATGGGGTTGCTCTCATCAGATTAGACAGCAAACCAACACTGACAACAATAGTTTGTTTATGCATGCTTCATCGCAAAGAGATGAAGAGGTAGAGAAATTATATTAGGATTTAACGGATAATTCAGTATGTAAAGGTATATGAAAATCTTGTAGTCATGGGGGATTGGAAAGTGGTTGTGCAGGAAGGGGTATAGGATAGGTTTACATTAAAAAATGAACTTGGTAGTACGAATGAGACCGGGGAAAGATTAATATGTTCTGCAATAGGTTTTAGATGGTAATAACGTAAACACTCTACAATAATCACACAAGGAGGAGGTAAACTTTGAGAAGGCTGCGAGATACATGAAGATTTCAGTTAGTGACATACGGAAGTAGCAAGGAGTGAAGAGACACATCTGAACCTCTTTGAGGCTATAGATACAGCCATAATTAATACCTTACCAGGCAGTTCAGCTGAAGAGTAATAGACATCTCTGAAAGGGGCAGTCGCAAAATTTGAAGATAGAAACGTAGGTAAAAGGAATGTAACTGCGAAGAAACAGTGGATAAGAAAAGAAATACTTCCGCTGATCGACGAAAGAAAGAATTAAAAATCCGATCAGTGAAATTCAGAAATACAAGTCACTCAGGAATGAGCCAAATAGAATATGCAGGGAACAGAAGGGAATATAAGCATTTGTGATGTGGTGCTACTGAAGAATGTTTAAAATTAGGTGGGCTGAAAAAGTAAGACATGAGGGGGCTCTCCCCAGAATATGCCAATAAAGGAATGTATGGGAAACACTGAAAAGAAAGAAGACGGAATGATAGAACATCTGCTAAGACATCAGACAGTAACTCTTATGTTACTGGATGGAGCTATAGAAGATACAAACTGTAGGTGTAGACAAAGGTTGGGATACAACCAGCAAATAACTGAGGACGTAGGTTGGAAGTGCTACTCTGAGACGAAAAGTTGGGCAAAAGAGAGAAAATGGTGGCTGACCGCAACGAACCAGTCAGAAGACTGATGAGTAAAAAAAAAAATCCAGGTTAGTGCTCCCTGTTCGTGGCGTATTTCTTAATTTTTGTTCGTCATAAAGTCTCAGCTCGACACAGTGTCTAAATCTTTGTAGAGAAACATTTTTATAGACTACAATTCTTCATATTGTCTTTTTAATTGAACTGAATTATTTCTACTCTAGATTACTGTAGCAAATCAGTTACATTACTGAGCCAGCTTTTTGGTGATAAATGGAGATGTCTGGAACATGTCAGGGATGTGAAAGCAAGGTGCCAGGAAACACATAAAATCATAAAGTACCTAACTGCCTACAGTCCTCGAGTCCTGCAGCTTTACATTACATTTCTTCGGTTCTGTCTTGGATACAACTGCCCTGTATATGGACTAGCAAGGCAGACATATATGAATTAGACGTTGTCCATAATGAGATAATGAGATCGTCATTATGTATCTAAAGAACCAGCTTGATTTCTAACATACGCGACAAGGCTGCGGAGTCATGCTCTCCACACGTCTGCATTTTCTCATCGTGAGACATGTCGTGTAGATAACGGAAACATTACCATTGAATAAAGGAGTTAATTCACATTTTGATCGTCTGTGCAGAAACTGGCAGCACACAAAAGTATTCACGGTGCCTGAGTAAGAGGAGACGTGTTCATACCTCTCTTCCAAATACACAGTTTTATTTGCCTTCTTATAGTGCAGTCAACAGCGTTCACAATACAGCTCTTCTGGGAATGACATGCTGACTAACAACCGCCAATTTGAGCCCTTTAAAAATACCATCATCGCATTCCTCATCATGTCATGCTCTCCACACGTCTGCATTTTCTCATCGTGAGACATGTCGTGTAGATAACGGAAACATTACCATTGAATAAAGGAGTTAATTCACATTTTGATCGTCTGTGCAGAAACTGGCAGCACACAAAAGTATTCACGGTGCCTGAGTAAGAGGAGACGTGTTCATACCTCTCTTCCAAATACACAGTTTTATTTGCCTTCTTATAGTGCAGTCAACAGCGTTCACAATACAGCTCTTCTGGGAATGACATGCTGACTAACAACCGCCAATTTGAGCCCTTTAAAAATACCATCATCGCATTCCTCATCATGTCATGCTCTCCACACGTCTGCATTTTCTCATCGTGAGACATGTCGTGTAGATAACGGAAACATTACCATTGAATAAAGGAGTTAATTCACATTTTAATCGTCTGTGCAGAAACTGGCAGCACACAAAAGTATTCACGGTGCCTGAGTAAGAGGAGACGTGTTCATACCTCTCTTCCAAATACACAGTTTTATTTGCCTTCTTATAGTGCAGTCAACAGCGTTCACAATACAGCTCTTCTGGGAATGACATGCTGACTAACAACCGCCAATTTGAGCCCTTTAAAAATACCATCATCGCATTCCTCATCATGTCAGCTTATGCACGGACCGGTACTCTGTCCGGACGTGATTGGATATCAGCTGTATTTTGCAATTGGATGGCATATACTCATCGAAAGCTCCGGCGTCTGTGTTAGCCTGTTGTTCAGTTACAGACTCTGAGAAGTATATAAACAATGCTTCCGTAACCTCAATATTGCCCAGGACACTATGCGTGAAAAAAACAAGATAACCAAAATGTTAATAGTTTGGAGAGAGAGTCAAAGATATGTAATGGTGAGCCCCCTCACCTTCATCTGCTCTAGTAGATTCCGATTTTACTAGAGTTTTAGGAATTATTCTCTGTATCGTGTGCCACTATTGCTCTGTGCGATTCCTGTCGAAGTTAACTGACTGTTGTGATGTGAGGTGACCTTCTGTTTATTAGTCGATGCCAATATTATTGTTCCTGGGAGTGAAGGCGCTTCAGTCAGCTTATCGTGAGATTTTATCGTAATATTTCACGAGGACACTATGAACCACTTGAGATTATACGCACAGCTGTGCTGAAATGCATTTTTCTTAGCCATCCCTGTACTTGTTTACTGTGAGGTCACCGCCTCTTTCCGGTGGCGGCCACGGAAAGCCAAGTGCAATAATATCGTGGTTGTGTTGTAACAGATTCAGTACATATGTAAACTTCTTCGCTTGATTTGTATACATGTCCATCTTCATATTCATTATGCTACGAGAACATCAGGAACGGTTCAGGTCAATATGTGCTCATATCTGTTTGTCTTCATTGGCCACTTGTTAGTTCAATAATATCTGTTCTACGATGCTTTTACACATATGATTACTAAGCAAGATTGTTGGTATTCCTATGACTGCTTAGGCCTCTAAATACTCGACACAACTTCGAAGGACACATACACATGAACTAATTTTCATCTTAAGTTACTTCAGGTGAATACAGGGTCATAAATACAAAATCAGATAGGGGTAATGAAGGAGTAGGTTTAATAATGAATAAAAAAAGGAGTGCTGGTAAGCTACTACCAACAGCATAGTCAACGCATTATTGTGGCCAAGATAGACACGAAACCCATGCCTACTACAGCAGAACAAGTATATATGCCTACTAGCTCTGCAGACGATGAAGAAATTGATGAAATGTATTATGAGATAAAAGAAATTATTCAGGTAGTGAAGGGAGACGAAAATTTAATAGTCATGGGTGACTGGAATTCGAGAGTAGAAAAAAGGAAAGAAGGAAACATAGTAGGTGAATATGGATTGGGGGAGAGAAATGAAAGAGGAAGCTGTCTGGTAGAATTTTGCACAGAGCATAAATTAATCATAGCTAACACTTGATTCAAGAATCATAAAAGAAGGTTGTATACATGGAAGAATCGTGGAGATACTAGAAGGTATCAGACAGATTATATAATGGTAAGACAGAAATTTAGGAACCAGGTTTTAAATTGTAAGACATCTCCAGGGGCAGATGTGGACTCTGACCACAACTTATTGGTTATGAACTGTAGATTAAAACTGAAGAAACTGCAAAAAGATGGGCATTTCAGGAGTTGGGACCTGGATAAACTGACTAAACCAGAGGTTGTACAGAGTTTCAGGGAGAGCATAAGGTTCAAATGGCTCTGAGCACTATGGGACTCAACTGCTGAGGTCATTAGTCCCCTAGAACTTAGAACTAGTTAAACCTAACTAACCTAAGACATCACAAACATCCATGCCCGAGGCAGGATTCGAACCTGCGACCGTAGCGGTCTTGCGGTTCCAGACTGCAGCGCCTTTAACCGCACGGCCACTTCGGCCGGCGAGAGCATAAGGGAATAATTGACAGGAATGGGGGAAAGAAATACAGTAGAAGAAGAATGGGTAGCGCTGAGGGATGAAGTAGTGAAGGCAGCAGAGGATCAAGTAGGTAAAAAGCAATATTCAATTCAATCGATGAATGGAGAAAATATAAAAATGCAGTAAATGAAGCAGGCAAAAGGGAATACAAACGTCTCAAAAATGAAATCGACAGGAAGTGCAAAATGGCTAAGCAGGGATGGCTAGAGGACAAATGTAAGAATGTAGAGGCTTATCTCACTAGGGGTAAGATAGATACTGCCTAGAGGAATATTAAAGAGACCTTTGGAGAAAAGAGAGCCACTTGTATGAATATCAAGAGCTCAGATGGAAACCCAGTTCTAAGCAAAGAAGGGAAAGGCCAAAGGTAGAAGGAGTATATAGAGGGTCTATACAAGGGCGATGCACTTGAGGACAATATTATGGAAATGGAAGAGGATGTAGATGCAGATGAAATTGGAGATACGATACTGCATGAAGAGTTTGACAGAGCACTGAAAGACCTGAGTCGAAACAAGGCCCCGAGAGTAGACAACATTCCATTGGAACTACTGACGGCCTTGGGAGAGCCAGTCCTGACAAAACTCTACCATCTGGTGAGCAAGATGTATGAGACAGGCTAATTACCCTCAGACTTCAAAAAGAATATAATAATCCCAATCCCAAAGAAAGCAGGTGTTGTCAGATGTGAAAATTACCGAACTATCAGTTTAATAAGTCACAGCTGCAAAATACTAACGCGAATTCTTTACAGACGAATGGAAAAACTGGTAGAAGCCGACCTCGGGGAAGACAAGTTTGGATTCCGCAGAAATGTTGGAACACGTGAGGCAATACTGACCCTACGACTTATCTTAGAAGAAAGATTAAGGAAAGACAAACCTACATTTCTAGCATTTGTGGACTTAGAGAAAGCTTTTGACAATGTTGACTGGAATACTCTCTTTCAAATTCTAAAGGTGGCAGGGGTAAAATACAGGGAGGGAAAGGCTATTTACAATTTGTACAGAAACCAGATGGCAGTTATAAGAGTCGAGGGGCATGAAAGGGAAGCAGCGGTTGGGAAGGGAGTGAGGCAGGGTTGTCGCCTGTCCCGGTGTTATTCAATCTGTACATTGAGCAAGCAGTAAAGGAAACAAAAGAAAAATTCGGATTAGGTATTAAAGTCCATGGAGAAGAAATAAAAACTTTGACGTTCGCCAATGACATTGTAATTCTGTCGGAGACAGCAAAGGACTTGGAAGAGCAGTTGAACGGAATGGACAGTGTCTTGAAAGGAGGATATAAGATGAACATCAACAAAAGCAAAACGAGGATAATGGAATGTAGACAAATTAAGTCGGGTGATGCTGAGGGAATTAGATTAGGAAATGAGACACTTAAAGTAGTAAAGGTGTTTTGCTATTTGGGGAGCAAAATAACTGATGATGGTCGAAGTAGAGAGGATATAAAATGTAGACTGGCAATGGCAAGGAAAGCTTTGTGATGAAGAGAAATTTGTTAACATCGAGTATAGATTTCAGTGTCAGGAAGTCGTTTCTGAAAGTATTTGTATGGAAGTGAAACATGGACGATCAGTAGTTTGGACAAGAGGAGAACAGAAGGTTTCGAAATGTGGTGCTACAGAAGAATTCTGAAGATTAGATGGGTAGATCACATAACTAATGAGGAGATATTGAATAGACCTGGGGCCGGCCGCTGGTGGCCGAGCGTTTCTAGGCGTTACAGTCTGGAACCGCGCGACCGCAGGTTCGAATCCTGCCTCGGGCATGGATGTGTGTGTTGTCCTTAGGTTAGTTAGGTGTAAGTATTTCTAAGTGCTAGGGGACTTATGACCTCAGCAGTTGAGTCCCATAGTGCTCAGAGCCATTTGAACCATTTGAACCAATAGAATTGGGGAGAAGAGGAGTTTGTGGCACAACTTGACAAGAAGAAGGGACCGGTTGGTAGGACATGTTCTGAGGCATCAAGGGATCACAAATTTAGCATTGGAGGGCAGCTTGGAGGGTAAAAATCGTAGAGGGAGACCAAGAGATGAATACACTAAGCAGATTCAGAAGGATGTCGGTTGCAGTAAGTACTGGGAGATGAAGAAGCTTGCACAGGATAGAGTAGCATGGAGAGCTGCATGAAACCAGTCTCAGGATTGAAGACAACAACAACAAATTACTTCTACAGGCGTATCTATAAGCCATTAGAAGGATATACTTGCGCTTTTTGGCTTACGCATAACCTTTACTTTCGTGCTAATCAACGCATTGCCAACACAATTTCTGACTCGATGGAAATGTCAACTAGTACTACGACTACGCTATTTTCCACTCCTTCTACCTCGATATTCTGGTCTGACACAGTTAACTAGCTTTTACCAAGTTCTGCTTTCACGCTTCACTGGCTCCCAAATACGATGTGTGGGCTGCTGCTCTTTATAAATGCTTCAAATTCGGGGTAATTTTTACAATGCTTGTGCGGTTGATTACTAATATGGGGTATCATCGCCTGTCTTAGGCACACAGCACACTGTAGATATGTGTCGTTGCGCTTTCTATGAGTTGTTCATGAATTTTAATGACAAAATGATCTACAGTACAAGGTGACGTCCGGTACATTAGCTTAGTATTGTCCGGTCCACCTAATTTCTCGGGTCTTGGTTCGTGGCTAAATTTGGAACTTTTCCAATCTTGTACCCTATTTCTATTTTTTCATGAACGTACAACGAGTAGTGTTGATGTACACTACTTCTTCTGTCGACCTTCAACAAAGTACAATGAAAAGTGCGCCCTGCCCATCATTTTACAACGTTTTACTGTATCTAGATCTAGGTACAAAGCTAGCAACATACTTACTTCAAAATAAACGACTCGGTACTGGTGCTAACAACCGTCGCCCATTAAAGTATCTCTTCGCTAAATGTTGAGACTATAGCCCATGGAAAACTTTATGTCGCGTTATACAACATAATACAAATAAAAGAACTCAGTTTCTGAACTGTAGAAAGTTAAAAAATTCAGCAGATTTAAGGGTATGACATGTAAATGGAAAAAGAGAATTAAATATGTGCAGGAAATTGCTTTGAATAGTTTTGGTGAAGATTTAGATGAGTTTGCAATATCGTAAAGTGCAGAATCTTGCATTGTTCACGAGGAGGTTACAATTTACTGTTTCTCTAGATGGTTTGATTTAACTCATATTCTCACATTCACTTTGGAATACTTCACGAAATATTATGCTTAACAGTCCGTGGTTATCTCGTCAATCATGAATAGAAAATCTTGTTATTCAAAGTAACGTACCCTTCGGTAGCAGGTTGTAGCAAGAATACAGCTTCAGTGAATTAGCATACAAGTAGAACTTGTTGTCTGCCTGGACACAAATGGTATCCTCGTCTTCTTCCGCGTACGACGCCGCCACCAATGTTCACACAGCCGGGTTGGTGGCGGACGGCTGTTCCTCACCCTGGCTGGCAGCATTGGTCGACTCTTCTGGTTGTCCTTGGACCACCGCAACTGCGACCAGTGCTGTATTACAGCTCGTAACTTTGTCCACTGCCTGTTAGTTCGACTTCACCATCTAGCACTCTGATACAACTGTCTGGTACTGTGACTCTGGCAGGTGCTAGTTTTACAATAGTCTGCTGACTCATGCCACAACTCGGGAACTTGCTAATGTATTTTCTCTGGATGGTAATGGTACTCTGTTGTCTGTTAGTCCCTAAGTTGTACATGAAACCCAATGTAACTGATATTAGGGAAGCTATGGTAGGAGGGTACCTCATATTTGTAACAATTATGTCGAATGTTTTAAGACAAGTGTACCAAAACAAGGGACTGTTTTCTGTAGCTGACTGCAGATATAACTCAAGATATCGCTCTTAATGGAACAAAATCGATAATTGGAAAAATAATATGAAAGGTACGACGAGGAAGTGTCACATGGCCACTACTGCTCGCGATGTACACGGTGTAAAACAAAAAGTATTGCATATTTTGAGAGGTTGCCGTTCGGATAAAACCATGAGAAATGCCCTGTAAAAATGGGATCTAATACGCTTACCTTAAGAGCTTTGAGCAGTTGTTGAAACTGTAAACCGTATTCGCAGTTCTGGGTAAGTGCACTTACATTAACTCTAACAGGTCCACTATGTATTGTGAACAGCTTGTAGTTTTTTCTGCAATTTCCAGCATAATGGAAGCCTGTTATTACAGACGGTGAACAGCAAACACCATTTCGAGCACGTCCTTTAGCGGCGTCTCACAATATCAGGTCGTATGTAATACCCGATGTCTCATGTATTTTTCAGCTACCGCCTGCGTTTATAATCATTTCTTGTAACTGTATGTCTTTATGAATTTTGTCATTAAGTGGATTTTATCAAAAGGTAATATAAGCTGGGTGAATAAATAAGACATAAAAAATACTAATTGCATTAAATACGCTGGCAGTGTCAAGGGAATTATATTGACCTATTACGAAGAATATATTTCATGGAAAGATAACGACGTTGGCGCGAGAGCATTCAGTCCAAGAACTAAGCCAGAGATGAGTTGCGAAGCATCTCTTGTGTGATAGAGACGTGTGTGTTGGCGCGCAAATGCCAAAAGGAGATTGTTATGGAAATTGTGATATGGACACAGAACATGATCACAAGAAAATGTTGGAATTAATGAAGACTGCTGTGTGCATATATTTTATTCAGTTTGCTCACTCATCAATAAGAGTCTACCGCCAGTAATCAATTTCGTAATAAGCATTACATCGTGCCAGATGCAACTCATCGCAAAGTATTTTTATTGCTGTGTAATAGACAAGCCAGTGTAATAGTAAATTTTTGAGACATTGTTCAATGCAAACTTTACAGACTCAGGTCGTTAACCACGAACAGCGTATTGCCCTCAAACCATAGCTTCCGAGAAAATAGAGGGTACAAGAAATAGTTAAAAGAAATTCGATTCAGTTAAAGTTACAACAGATTTCCAATAAAATAATCATTGTAATAAAAAGCAGTGGTATCTACATTTGTTCATAGAGTGGTGCACAACTATGGTAATGCAGACAAGCGGTTCACTATACGAGTAATTCATACGCAACTTGTATTTTATTGACAAAAGTAAGCTGGTTATATTACAGTCAAAGAAATTTTACTATTTAATGTTATGTTTTGTAAATGAGATTACGTGCATACATCTACCTAACATTAGGATTCCCAAATAATAGTCGCCATAAATGACGGTTTCTACGGCATCATTTGCGAGGTAACCGGCAAAGAATATTTCCCTGTCCTAGACAGGATTAAACATATTTTCAAACAGACAGCATTTTCATGAGTTACGTAGTACAGTGTTGTTTCTATGGAGTGTTGCTAGTCATTGCAGAATTATAATTAACGTTATTTGAGGCTAGATTGACGTCTTAAGTGCTCATTTTACACGTGTTCCTAACATTGAAGCTTGCGTGAATGCATTTTATTTATTTTCGCATTACTTTTCTTGCCAAATTTTTGGGTGATTGGCTATTTACCAAATTTAACTTTTGCCCGTTTTGAATCTTGTGACCTAATTCATTCAGACGACACTGGCATACCAGATTACGCCTAACTACAGTAAAACATTATTTATTTCAGTTCTCTTACATTTATATCGTTGCCTCACACTGTAAACAATCGTGTGATAACGATCAGGTCGCAACTCTCTATACTGTATCGGTAAACAGCGATATTCGGATTAGAAGCCTTGTTTCCATTTACTATGGGAAAGCAGGTACATAAGTCACATAAAAATATTTTTTTAGTCCAGGCACTATATGTAGATTATATGCTGCTATACAACAACAAAATAATGTCATCTCATTTGATTACTTATTAGCTTATTGCATTCTGTGGATGATCGAGACAGCATCTAGGTTAAGTAGACTTGATGTGTTTCACAGTAGTGAAGATGAACAAGTGCTCATGCTTGTTAAGGTGTGCATTTCAAAGACCAAATCATCTCTCCAAAGATGGAATACTTTCTTTTAACATCCTGTATATAAATGATCTAGTTATAATGACGTAAGTTCTATGAGATATTTCGCAGTGACGCTGTAGTATGTAGCGATGCTGCAACGTCACACGGCTGTAGGGCATTGGAAATCTGCAGGGGATCGACAGTTGGTGGAGGTCCTCTAAGTTAATCTTGTAGTAACTAAGTATAATGCATTGCAACTAAACAAGTGACGCGATCCATTGCTGTTCAATTACACTATTAGCGATCCATCACAGGAACCACAACATGTGTAGGAGTAATTTCCCGAAGCGACCTGAAATGGAAATGACCCCAGAAAATCGGTTGCAGCGAAAGCGGTTGCCAGTCTCAGATCTTAGGAAACCTCTTACGGCAATACAGGATCAAATCGCGTTACATAACTTGTAGGAACATGAAACGTATTGACCTTGACGCTCTAACAGCCGATTGCTCAGAAATCTCATGGCATCAAATAATCAGAAAACCCACAATCGACGGCAAAATTAATGAACTTGGTGATAAACTCACTGCTCTCTATGACAGACATGCACCTGTGCGCACAATCCGTGTAAGAAAATCTCCTGCTCCATGGCTGACAGCTGAATTACGTCAAATGATGACTAATAGGGATGCTGCCCACAGGCGTTTCAAGGCAGATCCGAAACCCGAGCGTTTCGAAGAATATAGAAAGCTACGGAACAGAGTGAAACAATGCATTCGCAATGCTAAAATCAGGCACGCTCGCTCCCTTGTATGCAGCGATCTGACGCCCACGACTCTATGGAAGAATCTCCGTAGCTTGGGGGTCGGAAAGGCAAAATCGGAAACCACTTTTCATGTGTCAGCTAACGAATTAAATGAATTCTTCTCTGCACCTCTGAATACCAGCACAGCTGATAATTACCGTCCACAAGAATCCCTAAACAGGATAACTAACAACGATACCTTCCATCTAAAACATGTAACAACAAATACGGCAAGAAAAGCAATAATGAGAATCTCTTCTGATGCAATAGGCAACGACAGTATCGGTATAACCATGATTAAGAATGTTGCCGATATCTTAGTGCCTGTCTTAACTGACATATTTAATTTTTCCCTCGTGAACGGAATATATCCCACTGCATGGAAAAGAAGCCTAATTCGACCCATCCCTAAGATCGAAAACCCGCAACTGCCTAGTGATTACCGACCAATTAGCATACTGCCTGCTGTTTCCAAAGCACTTGAATATATTGTTCATGACCAAATCACTGAACACTTGCATGAATTCAGCCTATATGACAAATTTCAATCCGGTTTCCGTAAACATCACAGCACAAACACTGCTCTAATTAAAGTAACTGATGACCTGAAATATGCCATCGACAATCGAAAGGCAACAATATTGACGCTACTGGACTTCAGCAAAGCTTTTGACACTGTTAACTTTGACATAATGCTCAGAAAAATGCAGCAGCTTAATTTCTCTGAAAGTGCAATGAGATGGTTTGAAAGCTACTTAAAAGACAGACAGCAATGTGTTGTCTGCGTAAATGAAAAATCTTCCTGGAAACATGTTTCCTCGGGAGTGCCACAAGGATCAGTCTTAGGACCACTTTTGTTTTCTTTATATGTCAACGATATTTCATCGGTTCTGTCCTCCTGTAAATATCATTTCTATGCCGACGACCTCCAGCTCTATCTAAGCGTCAGACCTGAAGATGTAAACACTGCAATCGCTCAGATGAATGATGATCTGTCTTCAGTAGTGACATGGGCGAAAAACCTGGGGCTTAAACTAAATGCAAAAAAGACGCAAGTAATCTTAATAGCCCATCAGAAATTAATAAGTTCAGATTTCCGCGAACGGCTACCTCCTATTCTGCTCGACGGTACTCCAATACCATATCAGAAAACAGTGAAGAACTTGGGTGTAACTTTGGATGAGCATCTCAACTGGGCGGAGAATACAGTCGCAGTGTGCCGAAAGACGTCTGCTTGTCTCTATGCTCTCAAAAAGTTTCGGAACATATTTCCACAGGACTTGAAACGCAGGCTCGTGCAAGCACGCGTTCTACCGAACCTCCACTATTGTGATGTGATTCAACAAGGCATGAGCAGTGAAAACAAAAGACGGCTAGAGCTAACCATGAATGCCTGTGTGCGTTACACCTGCAACATTCGCCGATACGATCATGTTAGTGCTTCATACTCCCAGCTAGGGTGGCTGCGGCCGGACAAATTGCGCGACTACCACACTCTATGTCTACTCCACCGACTCCTCGAGGCGCAAACACCCCAGTACCTTGCTTCAGAGATTAAAAACCTGTCATGTCATCATAATCGAAACACGAGGTCACTCTTATTTGGTATCCTAACTGTGCCCACACACAAAACAAAAACTTTTGCAAACTCCTTCTCAGTTGCCGCTGTCCGCCTCTGGAACAAACTGCCCCTTACCTTGCGCAAAATTCAATCTCCTGCTGCTTTTAAGAAGAAGTTGAAGCATTTCCTACTATCATCCTCATAAAGTTCTCCACAAAATTAATGTACAAGGACAATCCCCTCATCTGTCAAATAGCAAAGCTAGCGTCTCCTATGTTGCTCCTGAGATGCCTTCCACTTCATCCATCTCTATTAGCCACGCAATATTCTTTTCCTTTATATTTCCTTAATTATGTTTCATCATGTCTCTCTATTCTTCTCCTCCCTTCACCATGAGTCTCCCTCATACTCCCTGCTGCCAGCACTCCTATCTCAAATCTGTCTGTCCAATAATGTCTAATTATAACAGTACTTGTGATCTAAGAATATAAACTCTATATGTATGTAATTTTCCAGGTGTACCTTTCAAATTGTTTATTTCACTTTTTGTACTAGATGTAGTTTAACATGCCTACTAAAACATATGAATGTAAAATAAGTAGAATGCCTGGTTAGATGTAAGAGAGGGCCTGATGGCCCTAATCTTGCCAGGTTAAATAAATAAATAAATAAATAAATAAATAAATAAATAAATAAATAAATAAAATTCTTCCACGAAAGAGGTACCTTAGCAAAACTCGCTCAACAGTTTCGCGAGTTCTGCTCGCCCGTCTGCCATCGAAAGAGAAGACAAAGAAAACATAGAAGACGCAAAGAAGATCGGCGCGTTGGTAATTGTGGGAGCTTAAGAAGATACTGGAGAAACTTCATCTCCTTATCGTCAAACTGATAATTAGAAACTAAGACAATATTACTACGGCTATAACTGACTCTGTGATATAACATGATGGGTTTGGTTTCCCTCACTGCGTTTCTGTTTGCGCTTTTTAAGACTAGATAGTATTTCGTCCAGCATACAGTAAGAGATTACTTCTCTCATTATCTGATATGCCGTTCGTTAATTTCTTTATTCAAAGCTTAGTCACTCCATTGGTTTGGAATCCTTCATCTCTCCTTATCTTGTGTTATCCTTTTCGTTTTGCAATCCTGTAAAATGCAGTATAGTCTGTTTCCCGTTATTTTTATCTTCATGTGGCACTGCTAGTCTTCCCGTCTATTACTTGTTACGATTGTTAGTTAGCTACTCTTGTGTAAATAAGTGCTAGGCTGTGGCGCTTTACATTCGTAATCACTCGAGACGTACTCTCAGACGACTGAAATTGTTGATATAGACGACGCGAACACTTTTCGTCGAGTATCTATGCGCTAACACAGATCGAGACCACAATCAAATGGAAAAATCTTCCTAGAACCATCTCAATACTCAAAACTGTTTCCCATTTCTATTTCGTCGCTAATTGAGGCAGTGAAGAATTATCCACCGAGTGTAGAAATAGATTTTCACGCGAATTACTACCTCAGGAATTGTATAAAAGAAAGGTAAGAAAAAAAGTTAATCGTGAACAAAAATTTATAAATTATGCCAATACTTACCAGCAGCCGGCCGCGGTGGTCTAGTGGTTCTAGGCGCGCAGTCCGGAACCGCGGGACTCCTACGGTCGCAGGGGACTGATGACCACAGATGTTAAGTCCCATAGTGCTCAGAGCCATTTGACCATTTGAACTTACCAGCAACAAACAACAGAGCAGCCTTCATTGTACTCGCTAAGAAATACTACTGCTATCGGTCTTACATTTTCATTTATATATATTTAAACACCCTATGACATCATCGAATGTTATCGTACCGTTCCTTTCTGATTTTCCCTTCCAGGAACTGTGGTTGCTGCAACAAGTAGCAGATTGACTTTCCTTGTTTTTGTCAAGCTACATTGTCGTTCGCTCTGTCACATTTATTACTAACGCTATTTCAACAACCTTGTCAAAAAGACGGGTTATCATACTGCACCGTTCACTTCCTTCTCATTCGATGTAGCATCACGGGGTAGGCGTGCGGTCTGAGTCGCCGTGTCACGGTCCGTGCGGCTACCCCCGTCGGAGGTTCGAGTCCTACCGTTGGCATGGATGTGTATGTTGTCCGAAGCGTAAGTTAGTTTAAGTAGTGTGTAGGCTTAGGGACCGATGACCTCAGTAGTTTGGTCCCATAAGACCTCTTCACAAATTTCCAAATTTCATTCGATCTCATTGTAAAAAGACGAGTGTCCTTCACTTTCTTCTCATTCGGCGCCATTGTAGTAGAGCCGAGAAAACAATAAGCCGGATGTCCTGGTAAGTTAACTGCCACGGCTCACCAACACAGCTGAGTAGACCTGTCACACACGTCTTAGGGGTTGTATTTGTTAAATTTGCCGAACAAACGAGAAAGTGCGAGTAAAAAAGTGAGTTCCTAGAAATAGCTCACAACCTTCTTAAAAATTAGAAAAACACTATTTAGACGCAGGCTCGAAATGAAGATTTTTTTTTCTATCGAAAAAGCCTATGATAAAGAATTACGGTTCAAATCCTGATGCAAGGAGATCTAGTCATGCCATTGATAATTTCTACTACTCATTTTGCAATCCAAACAGCTTTTCATTTTTTAGGGGAAAGTCTTGTACATAGAGGAAGGTATTATTTTGTATGTGACGGGAATGATACAGACGCTTTTTCGACGCTATGCGACGCGTGGAACTCGCGACGACTACTTGCTTGGGCTGTACAACTACACAATCAAACACGAAACTGCAAATACCTGCTGGAACGCCGGAGAAAATGCTCGTGACGACTTTTCGGAGATCAGTTATATGCAGACTTTACGTGTCCTATTCAATTGAGCACACCACAGATTTAATCTAGTGCGACATTCGTTTTAACGATATGTGTCAACATGGACACTGAAACTCGAAGAATAGTAAGTGCTTGAGCAGCGACAGCATGGCCCTGTCATGATTGGTGTCCGCGGTGGTCACAGGAATGAACGCTCGTAAAGAGATTAGGTTGCTGACCATCGTGTTTGGCGTATGGCTGTGGCATCGTACTATATCTGCGTCTGCAGCTGCAATTTGACAGTGTGTATCGCAGTGGTACAGCGAACTGTTACAAATCAATTACTTAAAGAATAGCTCCGAGAAAGACGCCCTCTAACGTCGATTCCTTTGAACCCAAAAAACTGTCATTACCGAAATCAGTGGTGTGAAGCGAGAGGTTACTGAGCGAAGGATGCAGGTCTGTTACGTTTTCTGATGAAAGCTGGTTGTGCCTAGCTGACGGTGAATGCCCTTGCCAACCTGTATGCGTGCTAAACACACTGGGTCGATACTGGAAGTTATGGTCAGGGGTGTGAGTTCGAATGATTGCGGAAGCACTCTCACGATTCGCCCACGCATCCTGAATGGAAACTTCTAGGTGATTTGTTGATTTGACTCGATGTGCTGCCATTTATGAACAGCATTCCAGTGTGTGATTTCCAACAGAATAATGCTTACCTACATACCGCTTATGCACCCCAGCATACTATACATACTGCCGCCTTGGCCTGGTCTATCAACATATCTGTCTCCAGTCGAGCACCATCGGAAGGCAACATCAACTTCTTCCACAGCCTGCAATAACTGTCCCTGTACTGAGGGACCAAGTGGAACAGGCATTGAACACCATCGCACATACTGACATACGGCACCTGTACAACACAATGCATGGAAGTTTGTATGCTCGCATTCAACATTCTAGAGGTTACACCGGTTATTAATGTACCAGAATTTCTTATATGTAGTGCCTTACGTCGTTCTTGGTTAATCTGTGATCTTTCAAAGACAATTGCTTACATATGTTGCCTAGTCAAATGTAGTCCAGAAATTTTATTACTCTGAGGTTAATTATTTTTGGTGATGCGATTTGTTTCCCTTAGTGTATATTACAAGCTAGTCCAACAGTAGATCACTGCCGTGTATATACTTTGGAAGAGCGCGGATTTTGTTATTCACTTAAATACAAGTATTTACCATTCCATTCATGGACGGAGCATAGGCGGACGATCGCTCGTATGTACCTGCGCCAGAAGTCATGAGCTTAATTTTATGTTCATAGTGTCTACCACGATGCATAAAGGGATGAAAGGTTTTCTCAGATTCTGTTCTTGCGGGGTGTAGGAATGTCTAGGCTTCCACGGAATGTCTGATTTCTGGCGTCCTTGTAACAACATTTGCTACTGGAGTCTCGTCCATGACGTTTAGGAATTCCCTGACTATGTACACCACCCTTTCGTTTATGTAGTGTATTCGTTAGACGTCGTTCGGTAGGACGACCTGTTTTGAATTCCACAGGCTTCAGCAATATTGTAGGACACACTGCACGAGATTTCTATGAGCAATGAACAGCGTAGATAACATCGTTCGAGGAACTGTGGTTGCAGCAGTTTGACATTCTTTGTACTTGAAAAGCTGTATTATCGTTCGCTTTGTCATATTCATTATCAACGCTATTTTAACAAACGTTGTCAAAAACACTGTTTACTATACTACACCGCTCACTTCTTTCTCACTGTAGTAGATCCGAGGAAACGGATAGAGGGGTGTCCACGTAAGTTAACTGACATGACTCACCAAAACAGCTGAGTTGAAATGTCACATACGTCTGAGGTCAGTACTTGTTAAAAGTGCAGTGAGAAGAGAAAGCTCTAGTAAGAAAGTGAGTACCTACAAATAGTACATAGCGCTTGATGTAAAAAATTTGTACAACATAATTTAGGCAGAGGGTCGAAATAAAGCTTCTCTTTCTATTAAGAAAGCCTCTGATAATGCAGTACGGCTCAAATCCTGATGAATAAAAATGTATAGATGCCACTGATCGTTTATACTATTCACTCTGCAGTCCAAACAACTTTTCAGTTCGAAGGAGAGAGTCCTGTTCCTAGAGGATAGTACATCTAGGACCTAGGTGGGGTGCGATATTAAATATATCGACTGAATCGCCGAAGAAACTGACATAGGCATATTCAGATAGAGAGATTTGTAAACAGGCAGAATACAGCACAACGCCTATATAAGAAAACAAGTGTCTGATGCAGTTGTTAGATCGGTTAGTGCTGTTAAAATGGAAGGTTATCAAGAATTAAGTGAGTTTGTACTTTCTGTTATAGTCGGCGCACGAACGATGGGACACAGCTTCTCCAAGGTACGAACATTTCACGAGTGTACCGGGTAAAACATCAAATCTGCGAAATCGCGGCAGCCGTAAAAGGATCTTGTAATAACGGAACCAAAGACGACTGAAGAGACTCTTTGAACGTGAGAGAACTTCAAAACTTCCACAAATTGCTGCAGATTTCGGTGAAGAGCGAGCGAATCATTCATGCAGCAACATCAACATGGGCTTTCGTTGCCGAAGGCCCATTCATGTACCCTGATGGCTGCACGACACAAAGCTTTACGCCTCACCTGGGGCCGTCAACACCGAATTTGGGCTGCTGATTACTGGAAACATGTAGTCTGGATGGACCACTATCGTTAAAATTGTATCGGCCGTATGGACGTGTACGGGTATGGAGACAACCTCCGGCATCCATAGACCCTGCATCGCAGCATGAGACTGTTCTAGCTGTATTTAATACATTTATTTCGATGTCAGCCTTTCTTCGTTCGTGCGAGGATTTAGAGAAGGAACTGCAGTGCGGTCTTCCTCTGTGAAACAGCATTGGAAAAATGTGTTTAATATTTCAGCTTTACGCGTGTCATCCTCTGTTTCAGTGCCATTATCATCCCAGAGAGTCTGTATATGCTATTTCGATCCAATTACTGATTTAACGTAAGACCAGAACTTTCAAGGATTTTCTGTCAAGTCGTTACATAGAATTTTACTTTCGAATTCACTGAACGCCGAAGATGCTGAATATAACAAAACGATGTGCAGAAAAATGTAGTTTTTTTCCGTGTTCGCGCTTCGATCGGTCTCCAAGGCAAGCCCATCTCCAAGTAGTGCACCCAACCACGAGCATCAGCCATCATCAGCACACTGTCTTGTGCCCACACTGAGGTAATAGAAACAGATTCTGTCTGTGGAGTTTCATTTGACTTTTCGGCATCCCAAAATTCGAACTGAGGGTTCTCAATGGTAGCACCCGTAGAACTACTTTGACTCCTTAGATAAAATCATGGTACTGCATCCCAATAATTGATTGTTTATCGATATTATGTGTTTTTCCTTTTCGCTCTACTCCCCCTTCTCGTAATAGAGAAGTCTCGTTGTACTACGTACTTGCGAAAACTTCGTTTACATTAGTATACATGATTGTTCCTTGCACAAATTCATGATCATTTTCGCGTTTCTTTTAAAGGAAATAAATGTAAATGAAACATGGGACTCAGGGAAGGTAGGATTCGGTGAGGACGGGGCCTTATTCAGTTACCGTTGGTTGCTCAGTTTAAAAAAATCACTCCACTCAAACGTCCTGGGTCCGGTGGACAACAAGGTTGTGGCCCTCGCAACTACAGCCCCTCGATCCGGCAATGCCTGCATGCCGCCAGCGGTCCTGGTATGTCCTCACGCTGCTGGACCTACCTGCTGCTTCGTCCCAACCTAACTGGTCACACCCAAGTCTGAAATCACTCACGTCCTTCCAAAGATAGTACCACGGTACTAGGTATTGATAAACGCTGCTGCTGCCACTCAAGGAGAGACAACGCTAGCAAACATAGTTGCACCATTAAACGCAAGCAGAAAACGAGACGCCACAATCCCTATTACACGATGCCAATCTACAAACGGCTCATAATTGTAAACTGAATCATTTCCCTTCATCGTTTTTGGAGGGAACTTTGAACATTAATTTGACAGATCACACATACCAAATATACAGCCAGTTTCCAAGTGTACTTACAGGCTTGTGAAGTCTGCATGGATCGATGGTAAGGTACTATTTCATGTTTGTAATGATTGACTTAAATACTCAATATATACGATTGGCTACTACATTCCCTCCTCCCATCCAGCCATGTAAAATATAGATCTTGTTGTTGATGGGGTGGCTTCCGATTCCAGCAGTACAGATAGCTTTAAATAGGTGCAAAAACATTGGGTCGTTATCTGTTGAAAGATCAAACGAACCTGTGGTTCCTGATGAGGGGAAGCAACCTGTTGTATTTTGCAGGGAAAAGGACATTGGGAAAATATTTTAAATTGGAACACGTTTTCAGGGGCAAATGTGGACTCCGGCCACTATTTATTAGTTGTGAACTGTAGATTAAAGCGAAGGAAATTGCAAAAAAGGTCGAAATTTAAGGAGATGACAACTCGAAATTTCTGAAAGAACCATAGGTTGTTCATAGGTTCAGAGGGAGCGCTTTATTGAGCATTAGGCAACGATTGACTAGAACAGAGAAAAGGAATGCAGGAGAAGACGAATGGTTAGCGTTGAGAGATGAAATAATGAAGCTCAGGATACAGTAAGTAAAAAGACAATGCCTAGCAGAAATCCTTAGATAACGAAGAAGTTACTGAATTTATTTGATGAAAGGAGAAAATAAAAAAATGCAGCAAGTGAAGCAGGCGAATGGGAATACAAATGTCTAAAAAATGAGTACGACGGGAAGTGCAAAATAACTAAGGAGGAATTTCTAGAGGAAAAATGTAAGGATTTATTAGCACGTTTCACTTGGGAGGGACAGATATCGCCTACAGAAAAATTAAAGAGGCCTTTGGAGAACAGGGAAGCATCTGTATGAATATCAAGATCTCATATGGAAAACCAGTCACAAACGAAGAAGGGAAACTAGGACGATGGAAGGATTATAAAGAGGATTTATAGAAGGGAGACAAACTAGCAGGAAATATTATAGAATTGGAAGAGGATGTCGATGAAGATATGGGAGATACGATACTGCGAGAATAATTTGACTGAAACTTGAAAGACCTAAGTGGAAACAACGCCTCAGGAGTAGAAGCATTCTGTCAGAATAAGTGATAACCTAGGGAGAGCCAGCCATGACACCAGGCTTCCATGTGGTACGCTGCATGCGACATGTGAGTATCCCCAGACTTCAAGAAAAAGACTAACACAAAATGTTTAGAGAAAAATGGAAAATCCAGTAGAAGCTGACTTCTGAGATCGGTTTGTATTCCAGAGCACCGACCCACCGATTTAGAACATAGCTTAAATTGGCTATGTTGACTGGATTACAGCAAACGGCTGTTCGCAATTGTACAAAAACGAGCGAGCATGTTAAGACCGGAGTGAGACAGGGTTGCAGCTTGTCCTCGATGTTATTCAATCTGTACATTGATCACGCAATAAAAGGAAACCAAACAAAAGAATTAGAGGAAGGAATTAAAGTTCAGGAAGAAGTAACAAAAAAAGCTTTGAGATTTGACGATATGTAACTCTGTCAGTCAACCAAGGACCAAGAAGAGCAGTCGAACAGAATGGACTGTGTCTTGAAAGGTGCATAAAAAATGAACATCGACAAAAGTAAAAAAAAGGAAAATTGAATGAACTCGAATTAAATCTGACGATGATAAGGGAATTATATTAGAAAATGAGACAATGTGGTAGATCAGTTTAGCCATTTTAGCAGCAAAATAACTGATGATGTCCTAAATAGAGAGGATATAAAATGTGGACTGGCAACAGAAAGATAATCTTTTCTGAAGAAGAGGAATTTGTTAACATCTGATGTAGACTTCAGCGTTAAGAAATCTTTGCTGAAAGAATTTGTATGGTGTGTATCATGTCTCAGAATGTGTCCTATCAACTGAGCCCTTCTTTTAGCCAAATTCTGACATAAATTTCTTTTTTCCCCAATTCTGTTCTTCAACTCCTCATAGTTACGTGTTGGACCTATCAAATTTTCAGCATTCTTCTGTAGTGCCATGCTTCAAAAGCTTCAATTGTCTTATTGTCTAGACTATTTATGGTACATGTTTTACTTCTATACACAACCCGAATGGAAGAAGGGATATTTGATAGGACACATTTGGAGGCATGAAGGGTTTACCAATTTATTACTGGAGGGATTTGTGGAAGTAAAATTGTAGATGGAGACGAATACAGTAAGCAGATTTAGATTGATATAAGTTGCAGTAGTTATTGAGATATGATGGGGCTGGCACAGGATTGGGTAGCATGGAGAGCTGCACCAAACCAGTCTCCGGACTGACGACCACAACAACAGCTTCCACTCTTTTTTGAAAGCATTTGGAATACGCAGTTACTGTTATTACATACTCACGATGGTTAACGTGCTTACTCAATATGTAGGTCGAAGAAAAAATGTCAGCATGTGAGTCCTCATTCAGATTCAAATAAAAAGTGTGTCTATCAGAATCAGACTGGGTGCATTTACAAAACATACGTATGAAAATGATGAGCTGGCGATACAATCACATTGTTCAGTGCATCAGAATGTTCATAGGAATGTGTATCACACCACAGAAACCGTACCAACCGTCGTAGGTCACTGAATAGTATGCTGGAACATCAAACCAACATCCACCACAGAGCTATGGTTCGACTCCACACCAGGTTGTTGTTCTCTTATTTTAGACATCTGTTCCCCAATTATTGTTATTAAAAAGCTGGACATAGTTTGGCCCTTGACAATAGCCTACCTCTTCGCAGTGGGATCCATTCAAGTGTAAGATTATGTCCACTAACCACGCAGTGCCCAACCATTACTGGTCTTATCAAGTTAATACAGAGCAGTTTCTCGACTGCAATACACAAACGAAGAACACGTTGTCATAATTTTTTCTTTTTGTTGGCCTCAGCAACACCTTTGGAAAACTGGTAATCTTCGTCCATAACTAACGGACAGAGGTCGTCCAGGTACTAAACATACTCTACAAAAAGAGGATGCAATTCTTGATCCATTCGCCAACCACCTGGGAAAAGTACTCTTGATACTGCAAGGCACTTTCAGATGTGTCAAAGACTGGCCTCTGAAGTGTTACATGACAAACTGCTTTCATATCTCAACACGTTAATTCAATACCCAGCGACCAAACGATCACTTCGACAAGTGCACTTTTGTGAATGACATTTACACCAAGTGTAAGATGATGGACATTTTATTAATAAAGTGATATGAACTGACATTACTGATCGGAATACAGCCTACATGTCACCTGTGAATGTGGCTTTCAGGCAGCAACCTATTGGCTATCGTCATGGGAGTATTTCTTTCGGGCCCTTACCTATTGATGGACAAGATGAATGTGCCCATCTGTCGTACAACTTTTTAGAACACACTGCCTGACGCGTTAGAAAACTTTCCACTTGGTGTTCGACAACAGGTACGATTTCAGTATAATGATGCACTGCTACACTTTGGGAATGTACATAATTATTTAAATGAAAGATTTCCAGGTGAACGTGTTGGTCATACAGATCCAGTCTTCTGGCCTCCACATTCCCCGTTTGTTTATCGAGTAGGATTTTACTAGTATGGACACTTACAGGAACACGTTTCTGGGTGTCGTAGGGTCGAACAAAGTAAGATCCAGGGAGTGGTGAATTGCACGTTATTGCGAGATGGTCGCATTGAACGTTGCTCACATGTGTTCATACTGGCACTGTGAAGATAAGCCTGGATGTCAAATGTACTGAATAGAGTTATTATGTGTATCGAAATGTGCAGTCTAGCCTATATTGTTTCCTGTGCTTCATTAATACAGACGACGTTACTGTATCCGCTAATACTTTGTATTGGCTCTATTTGTTTCATGAACGAAACAAAGCGGTCGTTTGCATTTGTAAGAAGTTGAAGCAAGAAGAACTACAATCACAATGGTCTTGCTTAGCTGGAAAAGAAATTCCGCGGGAATTAGAGTCGTTATAATACCCTATAATGTTTTAGCACGATTCACGAAGGTTTCCATCTCTGTTAGCGATCGTGTAGGATTCCACTTGCCCTACAAAGCGTAGTTTCTACCCTATACTTGATGCTTATCACAAATTATAGCGTATGATTATGGTCATTTTTAACTCCTCCCATTCGGAATTCTTTTTGTAGTGGTTGACCGAGCGAAATATCTCACGAAATAAGCGCCAAACGAAAAAACTACAAAGAACGAAACTTGTCTAGCTTGAAGGGGGAAACCAGATGGCGCTATGGTTGGCCCGCTAGATAGCACTGCCATAGGTCTAACGGATATTAACTGCGTTTCTTTTTTAAGTGGGAACCCCCATTTTTATTACATATTCGTGTAGTACGTAAAGAAATATGAATGTTTTAGTTGGACTACTTTTTTCGCTTTGTGATAGATGGCGCTGTAATAGCCACAAACGTATAAGTACGTGGTATCACGTAACATTCCGCCAGTGCGGATAGTATTTCACATAAAAATGGCTCTGAGCACTATGGGACTTAACTTCTGAGGTCATCAGTCCCCTAGAACGTAGAACTACTTCACCCTAACCAACCTAAGGACATCACACACATCCATGCCCGAGGCAGGATTCGAACCTGCGACCCTAGCTGTCGCGCGGTTCCAGACTGTAGCGCCCAGAAACGCTCGGGCACTCCGGCCGGCGCGGACGGTATTTGCTTCGTGATACATCACCCGCGTTAAAATCGACCGTTTGCCAATTGATGTATGGCTATTGAGATCAAAATCCCCAACGGGCATGTACTATGTATGCTGCTATGTATCCCGGACGACATCATCGAATCGTGCGGAGCGTTCGCCGGATAGTTACGTTATTTAAGGAAACAGGAAGTGTTCAGCCACACGTGAAACGCCAACCACGACCTGCAACAAATGATGATGCCCAAGTAGGTGTTTTAGCTGCTGTCGCTGCTAATGCGCACATCAGTAGCAGACTAATTTCGCGAGAATCGGGAATCACAGAAACGTCGGTATTGAGAATGCTACATCAACATCGATTGCACCCGTACCATATTTCTATGCACTTTGAACGTCGTATACAGTTCTGCCACTGGACACAAGAGTAATTACGGGACGATGACAGATTTTTTGCACGCGTTCTGTTTAGCGACGAAGCGTCATTCACCAACAGCAGTAACGTAAGCCGGAATAATATGCACTATTGAGCAACGGAAAATCCACGACGGCTGCGACAAGTGGAACATCAGCGACCTTAGCGGGTTAATGTATGGCGAGGATTTATGGGAGGTGTGGTGCCATTTTATCGATGGCAATCTATATGGTGCAATGTTGATTTCCTACGTAATGTTCTACCGATGTTACTACAAGATGTTTCACTGCATGACAGAATGGTGATGCACTTCCAACATGAAAATTCCTGACTGATTAAAACTGTGTGGGGGACCGAGACTCGAAATCGGGACCTTTGCCTTTCGCGGGCAAGGTCCCGAGTTCGAGTCTCGGTCCGGCACACAGTTTTAATCTGCCAGGAAGTTTCATATCAGCGCACACTCCGCTGCAGAACGAAAATCTCATTCTACTTCCAACATGATGGATCTCCGGTACATAGCTCGCGTGCGGTTGAAGCGGTACTGAATAGCATATTCCATGACAGGTGGATTGGTTGCCGCACGTTCACCGGATCTGACGTCCTAAGATTTCTTTCTGTGGGGAAAGTTGAAGGATATTTGCCATCGTGATCCATCGACAACGCCTGACAACATGCGTCAGCGCACTCTCAATGCATGTGCGAACATTACGGAAGGCGAACTACTCGCTGCTGAGAGGAATGTCGTTACACGTATTGCCAATTTGATAAGTTCTCAAAGGAACATGTATGACATTAGAACAACCGAAATAAAATTTTCAAACGTACCTACGTTCTATATTTTAATTTAAAAAACCTACCTGTTACCAACTGTTCGTCTAAAATTGTGAGCCATATGATTGTGGCTGTTACAGCACCATCTGTCACAAAGCGAAAAAAGTGGTCCAACTAAAACATTTATATTTCCATAAGTACTACACGAATATGTAATAAAAATGGGGGTTCCTATTTAAAAAAACGCAGTTCATATCCGTTTGACCTATAGCAGCGCCATCTAGCGCGCCAACCATAGCGCCATCTGATTTCCCCCTTCAAGCTAGACAAGTTTCGTTCTTTGTAGTTTTTTCCTGTGACGCTTATTTCGTGAGATATTTAGCCCAGTCACGACCAATGGACCACCCTGTGCACTTGTTCACTAGCTTAAAGCTATTTGTAACTGAGATTCATAAAACAGAGTTTATTAATCGAAAAATCACTGTAATCAATCAAATTAACAGTTATTGTGCAAAATGGTTTCGCACTTGATATGAAATAATACGTTACTGATAATGACGTGATGTGCGAGGGCATGCGTAAAAGGTATGCCCACGAACTTTCTATTGTTTTACCAATACCGTTTGCTGTATTCCTTACATATTACTCGGTCGACTTTCGAGCTGTTCTGACACCAGTTGCTATCAGAGTTCCTTAACTTCATCTACCTGGTCTTAAGTTGCTCGTTTTTCTCATTTCTTCTACTTTTATTACTTCCGTCCTTCTTCGATTTACTCTCAAGCCAGCAATTCGTTATTGGTCTTCGACTCTTATTTTCATCTGTTGGGACACCTACATATTATATATTACCCGTCTTTCCGCACAGCTTACCCTTACTTTTCTTGTAAGTTCCAACGTCTAGCACCATCTGACACTGTCGAACACTATCTCTATCTAGGCAGATCTTGTGAAAGTGTTTTGATTTTTCTGCAGTCTTGCTTCTTTTATTAACTGCAACGTCAGAACTGCCTCCCTCAGGCTTTTACCTTTATAAAGCCAAACTGGTCGTCATCTAACACATCCACAATTTTCCTTTCCTTTTTCTATATATTATTTTTTTCAGCAACTTTGATGCGATAAACTGTTAGCTGATTGTGCGATTATTCTCGCATTTGGCAACTCTTGCAACCTTCGGAATTCAGTTTATGTTGTTTCTCTAAAAGTCTGATGATATATCGAAAGTCTAATGCATCTTACACCAACATTGACGGTCATCTTGTGCCCCCAACGATTTTAGAATGTTATCTATAACTTCTGTCTTATTTGATTTTAAGCCTTAGAAAGTTTTTTTAAATTCTGATTCCAATACTGGATTCTCTGTCTCTTCTATATCGTCTCCCGTTTCTCCTACAATCACCTCATTTGACACTTACTCATTTCAGTGTACTCTTTCGACCCATCCGCTTCCACCTCTGCATTTAACAGTTGAATTCCCATAGCACTCGTAATAGTACCACTCCCTCCGAACTCTCTCCGTCCGAACAGGCCTCGCAAGGCCCAACGGTACCGACCGGCCGCGTGTCACCCTCTCCCCACAGGCGTCGCTGGATGCGGATGTGGAGGGCACGCGGTCAGCACACAGCTCTCCCGGCCGTACGTCAGTTTACGAGACCGGAGCCGCTACTTCTCAATCAAGAAACTCCTCGGGTTGTCTCACAAGGGCTGAGTCCACCCTGCTTGCCAACACCACTCGGTAGACCGGATGGTCACCCATCCCGGTACTAGACCAGCCCAACAGCTAAAATCGCCTTTCAAATCAGACTTCCTATGCACCGCTACCATATTATCCGTTATTTGGCTGTAATATGGGGCTTTGCCAGAACACGTCTCTTCGGGCCGTATGTCAGTTTACGAGACCGGAGCCGCTACTTCTCAATCAAGAAACTCCTCGGGTTGCCTCACAAGGGCTGAGTCCACCTTGCTTGCCAACAGCGCTCGGCAGACCGGATGGTCACCCATCCCAGAACTAGACCAGCCCGACAGCTAAAATCGCCTTGCAAATCAGACCTCCTGTGCACCACTATCATGTTACCCGTTATTTGGCTGTAATATGGGGCTTTACCAGAACACGTCAACGATTCTAAATTACAAATATGTAAACAGAAACACTGTATCCTGGAAATACAATGAAGGCCATTGCAGGACTGGAGCCTTTAATAGCAAAGACATTATTGCTTATAACATCTTTCAAGAAAACGAAGTGTACAACGAGGTCATGGGTCGGTCCTTTTTCACGTCAAATATGTCCATGGTTATTAGGACCAGGAATCCCAGTATATTAAATAAGTGTGAGTCTGTCGCGATATGGTTTAAAGTCCAAGGAAATTGAGCAAAAATTAAAGTGACTGCCTTTCCTTATAGACTCTCATATAAAGTATTTATCCCTTCCTTATATCCTGTGAGATCTCCATGCTTCTGTCTGAGCGTTATTATCTGGGCATTAAAGTGGAAATTGTCTCTTTTCCCTGAGTCCTGCTCCAGAGCTTCTTAATATTCACCTTTATGTAGCATAGCGATTGTCGGAATTGAATTGTAAGTAAAATCTGGTGGCCCCGTATTTAAGGTACTTTTACTGCACAACAACCCGTTGTTTCTAATGAAGATCATAACGTGACAGCGAAGATTCCCCAACAGTCATCGTAACTACAACTCTCAAAATCGCAAATATGTGTCGGTGCCATGACCCATGATTGTCTAATCGTCACACATAACGCTAGAAGGAAAATTCTGGCCGCTCCTGGCCGAGTTCCAGAATGTAGCTGTTAGCGTTATGACGCGGGTGGACATATTTGATTCATTGCAGCGATGCGTTTCCGCTATTTTGTGCGAATAGCCTTTGGTACTCTACATTTAACCAACGGCTATTTAGAAACGTTTTTCTGTCACTCTAGTGTTTCCTGAATGTTTCTGCACACTGTATGTGCTTCGACGACTTCTAAGCACCTAGCACAACGTTTGTATATTCTTTTGGTGTCCAGACTCGGGTGGGTTCGATAAAAGATCCAAAAACACGCATTGTACTCACGTTAGTTGGACGAGAACTGTATACAACGTTTTCCTCTCAGGCTACGCCATTTTTTCCGAATCTCAAGTAAACATCGAGGACTTGATTACGACTATGTTTCTGGATAGCACGCTATTCCATCGATAACGATTTAAATAACAAACGTTTTGCATCAAGTTTACACAAGTGTATTCCAAAACGAAAATGCGCCTCTGATCTAGGGTTGGAGCTCCTATTAGTAATCTAAAAGTCGTCCGACCTGGTTTCGAAACACGGTAATATGAAAAAAAGGGAAGGAAAACTTTACCAATAACGGAGCGAGAACAAGTACATTGGAATTGGTCTTGCTTACCTGGTAAATAAATTCCGGTACAATTAGGGGCATTTTAATGGACTGTATCGTGTTAGCGTGATTCACGAAGTTTTTCATCCATGTTAGCGATCGTGTAGCCTTCCATTACCTCTATCAAGAGAAATTTCTACTTTCTAGCGTTCTTCGCCTCTAATTGCTGGTTATCAGAAATAATAAAACGTAAAAGTGATCAATTTTATTCCCAATTGTTTTTCTCTTCTCGTGGCTTCTCGACTTGAGTTCCTCTTACCCAAATGTGTTTGCTTCACTGCGTACTACTGGGGTCGTGAAGAACCCAAGAAATTTATACAGGGTATATTAATAGTATTTTAATGAAATAACATGGAAACATACATTACAGCTGTTCCAACGTAAGACACATTCCCAATGTCTGAGATGCTATATTCAAGATATGAAAAGAAACTGAGATTGGTGTTATATTGACCCCAGTGATCCTCAGTGGAAACACCACTCTTAAATAGTGGTGTGGTGTAAATATAAAACTGAACGGAACTTCACTGGATAATAATGACTGCGAGGGACAAAGGCTTGAGGTTCCAAAATAACAGGTTTGAAAACAAGTGTGATATGTTTCACATTGCTTATGCGATCATATTGTCCCAATGGTTCAAGTAGGGTTACAGGTGTATGCATTTGTTCACTAAATTAATGCTGTTACTAACTGATATTCATAAGTCAGTGTCTGTAAATCAAAAACCACTTCAATCAACGAAATAAACAGTTACTGTGCAAAATGGTTTCGCACTTGATAAGAAATAATATATTACTGATAAAGAAGTGATGTGAGATGGCGTGCTATTAGGTAGGCTTACGAACTTTATATTGTGTTCAGAGTACCAGTTGCTGTATTACATGCTATGCATATTACTTAGTCGACTTTTACGTTTCTCTGACGCAAGTTGTATTCCTCTTCTGGTAGAGGTCCCCTAAACGCAGCGTGTAGAATTGCTGAGTGCTACATAGCTATGTCGGCGAGTGAGAAGCAGCGCTTTGGAATCCTTCATAAAACTGAAAACACGAATTGGAAGAGTTCTTCCAAACATGGAGCACGCTTTCTTTTGGCATGAGGATATCTGTGACAGTCGGACACCTTGGGTTCAAATCATCATTCATCCTCCATATACACCCGGCTTGGCTTCATCCGATTTTCTTTTGGTTCCAGAGCTTTAAGAATTCTTTTAGCGATTTCACATTGACAGTGACGAGGCATATAAGTATGAAGACTGGAGAATGAAGATGAAAACTGATTATAAAGTTTATTGTATTTAAAAAGCTTTTAAATTTTTCACATGCATAATTCGTAGGCATTGGTTTTTAGCACGCCTTGGTATTTATATTTCAGTCTAGAAGAGCCAGAGACTGAGACGGTACACGATCACTTTTTTGACAGCGATAATGCAAATTTGTATCTTGGCGTGGTATTTCACAGATCCCTTTGTGTCATAGCTTGCAATAAAACTGTTTTGCTTTCCGCCTTGGACCGCCATATAGAACAACCTGAGAAGACACCATGTATTCTGTGCTGCAAGTATTTCACACTTTATCCAGGAAAGACAAGGACAAGCCACTGTGTCAGTCGTAAGTCTCAGATGTGTGCTCCGGTGTCGTCGTTCCAGTGACCGTGTTAGAGCGGGAATTGGGTATTGGCATGGTACGAGGTTAGCATGAATGGATGAATTGTGTTTTGTATGATTAATATACAGTTATAATTTGCCAATAATTATGTGAAGCTGCAGATAAGAAAATGTATTCAAGGACTGAATTATAACAGTTGACGACATGAAACTACAATTTTATTGCGTCAGAAAGATAAAAATCATGTTTTTAAACACATGTTTTTGGAGTCAGTGTTTCGCCTAAATGTAATGCTGGTGTGATTTATTGCATGTCTTGAAGCAATCAGAAACTATCGTGAAACAGGATTAGTCGATTCCTCCAGTTCTTGTTGCTAGAAAAAGAGGTAAGTTCTGACGCTCTTGGGATATCTTGCTTTCTCAGAATATTGTAGATGTCTTCAGTCAGCAGGCCAGCCATCTGGTCTTCACTCAATCGCAGACGAGTCAGTCTCTTCATGCAGAGCCAACGGACTTGAAATAGTCCTACTACTGGGGACAGTCTGACAGGGTTGGGTTACAGAGACTCTTTGGTTTCACCACGTAAACTACAACAAACAGAAGGAAACATGTTTTATTAGAGTTAGAAACTATGAATACAAATGTATATTATTTGATAATTACTACTGATAACACTAATAGGTTATCACCTTTTTAAATGGCACGAATTTCATTTTCAGCACTGTGAAAAGATTATGTTAAGGTCGCATAACGGTGAAAATATGAGACACCTCTGGTAGCAGATGCACTACAGAGAGTGTCGATTCCACATGTACCAGTGATAGGTCGTCGGGATCTCGTATTCATTTTGCACCTCCCCAGAACAGTAACTACCTTTTTTTTGTTCATGCGTGTTGAATAGGCTTTCCTTCAATGCACTGTGAACTAACTTGTCCGATCTGGACCCTATTATTACGAAGACATGTTTTAATAGGCGGTGACTGTTGTTGCGAGTACTGTGGAACTGGAGCAAGCGTCCTAACTGCTGACAAGCGCCCTGTGTTAGCGACTTCCTATCCTTACTGGCATTATAGGATACGGCTCTTTAGCAGATGGACAATGCGAGTAAATCTGAAACTTGGTGCATTTCGAGAGAGTTAGGATGTCACTAGAAAGAAGTTCTTCAAAGTGGGTAATTGCTGCTCAGGTGCGCGGCATTCAATAATCCAGATATCTATCCTGTGACATGACAAATGATCACCACCTCAGGGCCTCAGTTTCGCATACAGGGAGAGGATTTTGCGAACCCGGCGTTTGGGACTTGGGGAGTAGTGAGCGCCGCCAGTTCCTTATAACCATAACGCCTTGCTCCACGTGAACGATCTGATGTGGTATTAAACCGTCCTAGAGTGATCAAACGTGAAGCAGTGCAAAGCGGTTACTGTGTTCTACGCGTGCAGCGCAGCCACGATATTCCCCCGTCCGCACACCCGCCCACCCAGTTCAGTATATTCACTGTGGACTGACGAAAAAATTTGATGATAAAGTTGTTACAATTTCTGAAAAAAAGTTAGTAACTGAACGGATATGTACTGAAAGAGAATATATTATATTTCACCAATGAAATACAGAGGTTTATTTGTGTGTGTGTGTGTGTGTGTGTAGGTCTTGATTTTAAGACTTCTCATCGTTTTCTAACTTACGTGACCTGCAACTGATGGACACAGTTTTACATTTCAAATGTTCTGTGGAGTTTTTGGGTCCCACATTTGATTCAAAGTAATCGTGCGGGCCAAAAATGAGCCTATGTTACTGTCACAAATTATATCCCATGTCTTTCTGTGCTGCAAGTCTAAACTCGATTGCTTCCCTCGGTGGCTCAACCAGTAATGGCAGGGTAGGGGTGTGACGGTCTCGGGGTTACCTAGCTGGGTGTTCACAAGCGTTGCCATACCTTCTGAGCGTGCCTCATCGACTACAATAGTGCTGAAGGAGGCACGTTGTATGTCACACAAGGCGGACATCTCGGCTTAAAGGCGCGGCTTGCGACATGGGTCCTAACCATAAATTTAAACAAAGTAAGAATAAGCAGTCTACAGGCGTGGTACGTTACCAAGAGTCAGATGAAAGCTGAGGCGAGGCAGTCGACCTCCAGAAAACTTGTCATACGCGATATCTTCAGCAGCAAATCGGTATTTTGTCCTGATGGACTGTATCGAGCCATCGGTACTTGAGAAAATAACGCTGATTTCCATTTCTCAATCTAGCAATTCTCAAAGTGGGTTGTTCGAGCAGAAGAGATAAAAATACCCAAATAAGAAAGGTGAGGTAGATAGTGCTCCCAATAAAGTGTCTCCGGCAGAATATAATATAAAACATCACTTAAAACAGAAAATTTTTAACTAATAGAAGATTCGTTTGCTAATTTGTCACTGGTATGTGTACGTAAACGTTTTAACAGTTTGGATGGAACACGTAAATCTGTTAATCGACAAAGGAAAATACTCTTCTCGTCCACACGAAAATAGGTCACCAAGTGCCAAACACGACAAAAAGTACAGAACTTCGAGAACATCCACTACAGGTAGATCTGTACTTAAAAAATTATTCATTCAATTACAAATGTGTGGCATAGTGAGACACAGTGAACCTAGGCACAGAGAAATTGCAGAAAGAATAACTATGTTGCGAATGTACGCAATGTAATGACATAAGCTGATGGTGTTCTAGAAGAAAAGTCACATATGCGTTGACTTGGAGTATATCGTTCGGCCATAGTCCTGTGAAGCAGCAGAGAGGTAGAAGCTGTGTTTTAAGTTGAACGAGAAAAGGAATACAGCCAACCATTCATATTCATGAGTGAGAAATACGAGGAGTTTTCACCTTCTCGCGCTGCCCTTACTGGACAGAAGTTATTCTCTCTGTAGCTTCGGACACGTACTGTGGGATAGTATTCTTCAAGTAAAGGCTGTACCAGGAGGATGTTTTTGACATCGCCATTAACAGCATAATGTCCACAGCTATAATTTCAGGAATGCACCCATGTTCTAGGTGTAGCGTCTTTCATTAATAATCAAAACGTTTCTCGTATCGTGTTCGAATCGTCCTCGCTGCTTAAATTTAGAATAAAAATCTTCTGCAAAAGCGACCGAAGACGTACGGCGTAAAGTCACCCTCATCCTGCCAGCGGCTTTGTCAAAGAGAGCGGAGGTGCCGACAGAGCTTCAGATCTCTCTCTTTCCATTATAGTGGCAAACTGCCCCTACAAGGCGGAAGACTCAGTAATGCTGAGTGGCATGATGATGCAGAAAACAATGGGAACCACTCCATTAAGGGCACCATAATGCATATCTGCAAGATATGTGGCCGGTAACTGAGAAAGTGCCCTGGTGAGCTCTGCATTAGGAAAAGATTCCTAACAAGTACCACGTTCACATCTCTGGGAGGGGACTCCGAAATGGGAGGCGACCTGGACAAATGATAGAAAAACCAAAGAAAGAATGGCGTTTCACGAATCTGGACGTGGAATGACGGCAGTTTCAACATGGTAGGGAAGCTAGAAAATCTGAAAACGGAAATGCTAAGGCTCATTATAGAACAGTGGGCGTCACTGATGTGAAATGGGAATAGACATACGCTTTCTGGTCAGATGAGTATACAGTAATACGAAAAGATGCAGAAAATGGTATTAGAATTTGTTATGAATGGGATGGTTGGACAACGAGTGAGTTACTGCGAACATTTCACTGATGTATTTGCTCTCTTCAGATTCGACAGCAAACCACCACTGACAAAAATAGTTTCGATACGCATGCTTCGTCGCAAACAGGTGAATGAAAATCATGTAGTCATGGGGGATTGGAAAGTGGTTGTGCAGGAAGGCGTATAGGATAGGTTTACGGTTAAAATGAGCTTGGTAGTAGGAACGAGACCGGAGAAAGATTAATATGTTCTGCAATAGGTTTAATAACGTAAACACCGTACAAGGAGGAGGTAAACTTTGAGAGGGCTGGGAGATGCATGAAGATTTCAGTTAAATTACGTCATGGTCAGGCAGATATATCGAATTCAGATATTGGATCGTAAAGCGTAATAATGACGATGAGTTGGCTAAAGTTGAAGAGATAGGTCAGGAAGGAGCAGTGCACAAGTAAGTGACATACAGAAGTAATAAGGAGGGAAGAGACACATCTGAAGTTCTTTGAGGCTATAGCTACTGCCATAATTAATACCTCACTAGGCAGTTCAGCTGAAGAGTGATTGACATCTCTGAAAGGGGCAGTCGCAAAATTTGAAAAGAGAAACGCGGGGTAAAGGATGGTAACTGCGGAGAAACAGTGGGTAACAAAAGAAGTACTTCCGCTGATCGACGAAAGAAAGAATTAAAAATTTGTTCAGTGAAATTCAGAAATAGAAGTAACTTAGCAATGAACCAAATAGAATATGCAGGGAAGCTAAGGCAAAATACCTGCATGAAAGAGGTGAAGAAATCAAAAAAAGAAACGTTTGTTGGAACGATTGACTCAACTTTGGCGGAAGGATTGACTCAACCTATAGAAAAGTAAAAACAACTTTCAGTGAAATAAAAGAAGCGTGGCAACGTTAAGAGTGCAACAGGTATTCTGCTGTTAAATGAAGAGGAGAGAGCGGATAGATGGAAAGAGTACGCAGAGGGCATCTATGAGCAGGAGGACTCACGTAATGAAAAAACAGGGAAAGGAACAGAATCGATAGGGAAGGCTTAGGGGATAGAATATTAGAAATTATAATGACTTTGGAAGACGTAAATCAGATGAGGCAGAAGGGATAGATATAATTATATCAGTATGTGTACGAGTATTATAAGGAGATTGGTGATGTACCATCAGACTTTCCGAAAAAAACTATCCAAACAGTTCCCAAGATTGTTAGAGCCGACAAGTGCTGCAATTGCCACACAATCAGCTTAACAGCTCATGCACTCAAGTAGCTGACAGGAATAACATACAGAAGAGTGGAAAAGAAGACTGAGGATTTGTTAGATTACGATCAGTGTGCATTTAGGAAAGGTAAAGAGGGCAGAGATGGCTGAGGTTGTGGTTGACAATAGAGGTAAGCTCGTAGAAAAATTAAGACATGTTCGTAGGATTTGTCAACGTGGTAAAAGCGTTCGACATGTTAAACGGTGCAAGATGCATCAAATCCTGAGAAGGAAAGGGATAAGCTACAGGGAAATATGGGAATATACAAGTACAAGAACAGTAAGAATGGAAGACGAGGAACAAAGCGCTCGGATTGAAGAGGATGTAAGAGGAAGGGGTAATCTTTCACCCCATCTGTCCAAGATGCAAGACGGAAATAAAAGGAAGGCTCATGCGTTGGATTAAAATTTAAGGTGACAGGATATAAATAATAAGATTCACTGACGACATTGCTATTCTCATTTAAAATGATGAAGAATTACAGGAACTGTTGAATTGAACCAACGGTGTAATGAATGCAGATTATCGATTGACAGTATTTTGCTAATCAGTCAGCAAAATAACACGTGACGGAAGAGAGAATGAGGACACAAGAAGGAGACTAGCGCTGATAAAAGGGCATTCTTGGCCAAAAATCTCCCAGTTTCAGGGGCTAATTTAGGGAAGAAATTTCTGAGAAAGTACATTTTGAGCACAGCATTCTGTAGCAGTGAGAGCTGAACTGTGAGAAAACCGGGACAGAAGGGAATATAGGCATTTGTGATGTGGTGCTACTGAAGAATGTTGAAAATTAGGTGGGCTGATAAAGTAAGACATGAGGGGGTTCTCCCCAGAATATGCGAATAAAGGAATGTATGGGAAACACTGAAAAGAAAAACAACGGAATGATAGAACATCTGCTAAGACATCAAGGTGTAGACAAAGTTTGGGATACGTCCAGCAAATAACTGAGGACATAGGTTGAAAGTGCTACTCTGTGATGAAAAGATGGACAAAGGTGAGAACCAGTCAGAAGACTGATGAGTCAAAAGAAATCCAGTTTAGTGCTCCCTGTTCGTGGCTTATTTCTCAATTTTCTGTTCGTCATGAAGTCTCAGCTCGACACAGTGTCTAAATCTTTGTAGAGAAACATTTTTATAGACTACAATTCTTCATATTGTCTTTTTAATTGAACTGAATTATTTCTACTCTAGATTACTGTAGGAAATCAGTTACATTACTGAGCCAGCTTTTTGGTGATAATTGGAGATGTCTGGAACATGTTAGGGATGTGAAAGCAAGGTGCCATGAAGCACATAATATCATAAAGTGAGTAAATACAGTTCTCGAGTCCTGCAGCTTTACATTGCATTTCTTTGGTTTGGCTTGGATACGACTGCCCTGAATATGGACTAGCAAGGCAGACATATATAAAGTTAGACGTTGTCCGCAATGTGTTAATGAGATCTTCATTATGTATCTAAAGAACCAGCTTGATTTCTATCATACGCGACAAGGCTGAGGAGCCATGCTCTCCACAAGTCTGCAATTTCTCATCGTGACACATGCCGTGTAGATAACGGAAACATTGCCGTTGAATAAAGGAGTTAATTCAAATTTTGATCGTCTGTACAGAAACTGGCAGCACACAAAAGTATTCGCTGTGCCTGAGTAAGAGGAGACGTGTTCATACCTCTATTCCAAATACACAGTTTTATTTGCCTTCTTATAGTTCAGTCTACAGCGTTCACAATTCACCTATTCTTGGAATGGCATGCTGACTAACAACCTCCAATTTGAGCCCTTTGAATATACCATCATCGTATTCCTCATCATGTCAGCTTATGCACCGATCGGTACTCTCTCCGGACGTGATTGGATATCAGCTGTATTTTGCAATCGGATGGCATATACTAATCGAAAGCTTCGGCGTCTGTGTTAGCCTGTTGTTCAGTTACAGACTCTGAGAGGTATGTAAACAATGCTTCCGTGACCTCAATCCATTGCTCAGGATACTATGTGTGAAAAGAACAAGATAACCAAAATGTTAATAGTTTGGAGAGAGAGTCAAAGGTATGTAATGGTGAGCCCTCTCATCTTCATCTGCTCTAGAAGATTCCGATTTTACTAGAGTTTTAGGAATTATTCTCTGTATCTTGTGCCACTATTGCTCTGTGCGATTCCTGTCGAAGTTAACTGACTGTTGTGATGTGAGGTGACCGTCTGTTTATTAGTCGACGCCAATATTATTGTTCCTGGGAGTGAAGGCGCTTCGGTCAGCTTATCATGAGATTTTATCGTAAAATTTCACGAGGACACTATGAACTACTTGGAGTATACGCACAGCTGTGCTGAAATACGTTTGCCTTAGCCATCCCTGTACTTGTTTACTGTAAGGTCGACGCCTCTTTCCGGTGGCGGCCACGGAATGCCAAGTGCAATAACATCGTGGTTGTGTTGTAACAGATTCAGTACATATGTAAACTTCTTCGCTTGATTTGTATACATGTCCATCTTCATATTCATTATGCTACGAGCACATCAGGATCGGTAAGGCAATGGTACAGCTAAATATGTGCTCATATCTGTTAGTCTACATCTACCACTTGTTAGTTCAATAATATCTATTCTACGATGCTTTTACATAAATGATTACTAAGCAAGATGGTTGGTATTCTTATGACTGCTTAAGCCTCTAAATACTCGACACAACTTCGAAGGACACATATACATGAACTAATTATTCGTCTTCTACAGGCGAATCTATAAGCCATTAGAAGGATATACTTGCGCTTTTTGGCTTACGCATAACCGTTACTTTCGCGCTAATCAACGCATTGCCGACACAATTTCTGACTCGATGGAAATCTCAAGTAGTACTACGACTACGCTGTTTTCCACTCCTTCTACCTCGATATTCTGGTGTGACATAATTAACTCGCTTTTACCAAGTTCTGCTTTCACGCTTCACTGGCTCCCAAATACTATGTGTGGGCTGCTGCTCTTTATAAATGCCTCAAATTCGGGGTAATTTTTACAATGCTTGTGCGGTTGATTACTAATAGGGCGTATCATCGCCTGTCTTAGGCACACAGCACACTGGAGATACGTGTCGTTGCGCTTTCTATGAGTTGTTCATGAATTTAATGACACGATGATCTATAGTACAAGGTGACGTCCGGTACATTAGCTTAGTATTGTCTGGTCCACCTAATTTCTCGTCTCTAGGTCTGTTGATGGCTAAATTTTGAACTTTCCCAATCTTGTACCCTATTTCTATTTTTTCATGAACATATAACGAGTATTGTTGATGTACACTACTTCCTGTGTCGGCCATCAACAAAGTACAATGAAAAGTGTGCCTTGCCTATCATTTTACAATGTTTTACTGTATCTAGATCTAGGTACAAAGCTAGCAACATATTTACTTCAAAATAAACCACATGGTACTCAGGCTAACATCCGTCGCCCATTAAAGTATCTCTTCGCTAAATGTTGAGACTATATCCCATTGAGAAATTCATGTCGCGTTATACAACATAATCCAAACAAAAGAACTCAGTTTCTAAACTTCAGAAAGTTAAAAAGTTCAGAAGATTTAAGGTTATAACATGTAAATGGAAAAAGAGAATTAAATATATGCAGGAAATTGCCTTGAATAGTTTTGGTGAAGATTTCGATGAGTTTGCAATTTCGTTAAGTGCAGAATCTTGCATTGTTCACGGGGAGGTACAGTTTGCTGTTTCCCTAGATGATTTGATTTAACTCATATTCTCACATTCACTTTGGAATACTTCACGAAATATTAAACTTAACAGTCCGTGGTTATCCTGTCAGTCATGAATAGAAAATTTTGTTATTTAAAGTAACGTACCCTTCGGTTGCAGGCTGTAGCAAGAATACAGCTTCAGTGAATTGGCATACAAGTAGGTCTGGTTGTCTGCCTGGACACAAATGGTATCCTCGTCTCCTTCCGCGGACGACGCCTTACCGTGGCTGGCGACGGTGGTCGACTCTTCTGGTTGTCCCTGGACCACCGCAACTGCGGCCAATGCTGCAGGAAACAGTGAACAGTATTACAGCTAATAGCATTGTCCACTGCCTGTTAGTGCAACTTCACTACCTAGCGCTCTGATACTACTGCCTGGTATTGACTCTGGCAGACAATACTCTGCTGACTCATGCCACAACTCAGCCACTTGCTAATGTATTTTCTCTGGATGTTAATGGTACACTATTGTCTGTTAGTCTCTAAGTTGTACATGAAATCCAATGTAATTGATATTAGGGAAGCTATAGTGGGAGAATACAGCGTATTTGTGACATTTGTGTTAAATGTTTTAAGACATACTGTACCAAAAGAAGCGACTGTTTTCGGTACCTAACTGCATTTATAACTCAAGATATCGCTATTAATGGAAAAAAAATTGATGATTGGAAATGTCATATGGCCACTACTGGTCACAATACAAACAGTGTAAAAGATAAAGTATTACGTATTTTGAGAGATTGTAGTTCGGACCAAACCATGAGAAATGTCCAGTACAAATGGGGTTAAAACGCTTACCATAAGAGCTCTGAACAGTTGTTGAAACTGTAAACCGTATTCACAGTTCTGGGGAAGTGCACTTACATTAATTCTAACACAACCAGTATGTACTGTGAGAAGCTTATGAAAACCATCTACTTTGTAGTTTTTTCTGCAATTGCCACCATAATGGAAGCCTGTTATTAGAGACGGTGAACAGCAAACACCATTTTGAGCACGTCCTTTAGCGACGACTCACAAAATCAGGTCGTATGTAATACCCGATGTCTCATGTGTTTTTCAGCTACCGCCTGAGTCTATAATCGTTTCTTGTAACTGTATGTACTTATGAATTTTGTCATTAATCAGATTTTATCAAAATGTAATATATGCTGGGTGAATCAATAAGAAATGAAAAAAAAACATTTACTGTATTAAGCACGCCGGCAGTGTCAAGGGAATAATATTGAAATAATACAAAGAATATATTTCATGGAACGATAACGACGTTGGCGCGAGAGCATGAAGTCCTAGGACTAAGGGCAGGGATGAGTTGCGAAGCATCTCTTGTGTGGTACAGACGTGTGTGATGGCGCGCAAATACCAAACGGAGATTATTGTGGAAATTATGTTATAATTTGTATGTGGCAACGCGAAATATAACTATGCCAGCACATGTATGGACACGGAAAATGATCACAAGAAATTGTTGGAATTAATGAAGACTGCTGTGTGCATAAATTTTATTCAAACTGCTCACTAATCAAGAGGGGTCTACCGCCAATAATGAATTTCGTAATAAGCATTACATCGTACCAGAAGCAACTCATCGCAACGCAAAATCTAGCCAGTATTCTTATAGCTCTGTAACAGGCATGCCAGCGTAATAGTAAATTTGTGGGACATTGGTCAATGCAAACTTTAAAGATCCAGGTCGTTAACCATGAACAGAAAGAAATACTTAAAAGAAAATTGAACAGCGTACTGCCCTCAAACCATGGCTTCCCAGAAAGTAGTAAGTAAAAGAAATAGTTGAAATAAATTCGATTCAGTTAAAGTTACAACTGATTTTCAATAAAACAATCATTGTAATAAAAATAGTTGTATCTACATTTGTTCATACAGTGGTGCACCACTATGGTAATGCAGACAAGGAGTTCAAACTACAAGTGATTCATATGAAACTCGTATTTTATTGACAAACGTATGCTGGTTATCTTACAGTCAAAGAAATTTTACGATTTTATGTTGTGTTCTGTATATGACATTACGTGCATACGTCAACGTAACATTAGGATTCGCAAATAATAGTTGCCATAAATGACGGTTTCTACGGCAACATTTGCGAGGTAACCGGTAAAGAATACTTCCCTGTCCTGGACAGGATTAAACATATTTTCAAACAGACAGCATTTTCATGAGTTACGTAATATAGCGTAATTTCTATGGTGTGTAGCCAGTCATTGCAAAATTGTAATTAACATTATTGCAGGCTAGATTGACGTCTTCAGTGTTCATGTCACACGTGTTCTCTACATTTATGGTCACGAGAATGCATTTTATTTATTTGCCGCATTACTTTTCTTGCCCAATTTTTGGGTGATTGGCTATTTACCAAATTTATGTGACCACTCTATTATGCAATCGATATTCGTTCAGACAACACTGGCATACCAAATTGCGGCTAACTACAGTAAAACTTTAATTATTCCAGGTCTTTTACATTTATATCGTTGCTGCACACAGTAAACACTCGTGTGGTACTCTCGTGTGGTAACGATCTGGTCGTAACTCTCTATACTGTATCGGTAAGCAGTGATATTCTGATTAGAAGCCTTGTTTCCATTTACGATGGAAAAGTAGGTACATAAGTCACACAAAAACAATTTTTTAGTCAAGGCACGATATGAGGATTATATGCTGCTATACAACAACAAAATAATGTGGACTCATTTTTCTACTTGTTAGTTTATTGCATTCGGTGGATGATTCGAGATAGCAACCAGCTTAAGTAGACTTGACGTGTTTCACAGTAGTGAAGAAGAACAAGTGATCATGTCTGTTAAGGTAGGCATCTCAGAGACCATGTGCAAACAATTTTTTCTTGTTTTCGTGCTCAAATCATCTCTAAAAACAAGGAATACTTTCTTTTAACATGCTGTATATAAGTGATGTAGTGGTAATGATGGTAGCTCCATGAGATTTTGCGCAGTGACGCTGTAGTCTGTAGCGATGCTGCAACGTCACAAGACTGTAGGGCATTTGAAATCTGCAGGGGATCGACAGTTGGTGGACGTGTTGGAAATTGACCTTGAAGTAACTTAGTATAATCCATTGCGCATAAAAACTTGAAGATATCCCCTACTGTTCAATTACACTATTAGGAACCCATCACTGGAACCAGAACATACATGGCAGTAACTTTCCGAAGTGACCTGAAATGGAAATGACCCCAGAAAACCGGTTGCAGTGAAAGCGGTTGCCAGTCTCAGATCTTAGGAAACCTCTTACGGCAATAAAATTCTTCCACGAAAGTGTTACCTTAGCAATACTCGCTCAACAGATTCGCGAGTTCTGCTCTTCCGTCTGGCGTCGAAAGAGAAGACAAAGAAAACAGAGAAGACGTAAGGAAGAGCGGCGCGTTTGGTTAGTAAGTGCGAGAGCTTAAGAAGATACTGGAAAAACTTCACCTCCTTATCGTCAATCTGATAATTAGCAACTAAAACAAGATTACTACGTTTATAACTAACTATGTGATATAACAGGATGGGTTTCGTTTCCCTCACTGCCTTTACGTTTACTCTTTTTAAGACTAGATAGTATTTCGTCCACGAAGTGAATTTTTCTTTATGTGGAACGGACTTTCTCTAGAGTTATCTTTGGTATAGACGAGTAATTGCTCAGTATACAGTAAGAGATTATTTCTGTCATTGTCTGAAATGTCGTTCGTTAAATCCTGTATTCAAAGCTCAGTCATTCCATTGGTTTGGTATCCTTCATCTCTCCTTATCTTGTGTTATCCTTTTCGCCTAGCAATCCCGTAAAATGCGGGATAGTCTGTTTCGCGTTATTTTATCTTCACGTGGCAACACTAGTCCACCCGTCTATTGCTCTTTACAATTCCTAGTTAGCTAGTGATGTGTATATAAGTACTAAGCTGTGACGCTTAACATTCGCAATCACTTGAGACATACTCTCAGACGACTGAAATTGTTGATGTAGACAACACGAACACTTTCGTCGAGTATCTATGCGCTAGCAATGATCGAGACCACAAGCAAATGGAAAAATCTTCCTAGAACCATTCAATACTCAGAATTGTTTCCCATTTCTAATACGTCGCTAATTGCGGCTGCATCAAATTCTCCGCCGAGCGTAGAAATAGATTTTCACACGAATTACTACCTCAGGAATTATATAAAGAAAAAGTAAGAAAAAAAGTTAATCGTGAACGAAAATTTATAAATTCTGCCAATACTTACCAGCAACAAACAACAGAGCAGCCTTCATTGTACTCGCTAAGAAATACTACTGCTTTCGGTCTTACATTTTCATTTATATATGTTTAAACACCCGATGACATCATCGAATGTTATTGTACCTTTCCTTTCTGATTTTCCGTTCCAGGAACTGTGGTTGCTGCAACAAGTAGCAGATTGACTTTCCTTGTTCTTGTCAAGCTACATTGTCGTTCGCTCTGTCATATTTATTACTAACGCTATTTCAACAACCTTGTTAAGAAGACAGGTTATCATACTGCACCGTTCACTTCCTTCTCATTCGATGTAGCATCACGGGGTAGGCGCGCGGTCTGAGTCGCCTTGTCACGGTCCGTGCGGCTCCCCCCCGTCGGAGGTTCGAGTCCTACCGTAGGCATGGATGTGTGTGTCTCTGATAAAGAAGTACGGCTCAAATCCTGATGCAAGGAGATCTAGTCATGCCATTGATAATTTCTACTACTCATTTTGCAATCCAAACAGCTTTTCATTTTTAAGGGGAAAGTCTTGTACATAGAGGAAGGTATTATTTTGTATGTGACGGGAATGATACAGACGTTTTTTCGACGCTATGCGACGCATGGAAGTCGCGACGACTACTTGCTTGGGCTGTCCAACTACACAATCAAACACGAAACTGCAAATACCTGCTGGAACGCCGGAGAAAATGCTCGTGACGACTTTTCGGAGATCAGTCATATGCAGGCTTTACGTGTCCTATTCAATTGAGCACTCCACAGATTTAATCTAGTGCGACATTCGTTTTAACGTTATGTGTCAACAGGGACAGTGAAACTCGAAGAATAGCGAGTGCCTGAGCAGCGACAGCATGGCCCTGTCATGATTGGTGGCCGCGGTGGTCACGGGAATGAACGCTCGTAAGGAGACTAGGTTCCTGACCATCGTGTTTGGCGTATGGCTGGGGCATCGTACTATATCTGCGTCTGCAGCTGCAATTTGACATTTTGTATCGCAGTGTTACAACGAACTATTACAAATCAATTACTTAAAGAATAGCTCCGAGAAAGACGCCCTCTAACGTCGATTCCATTGAACCCAAAACACTGTCATTACCGAAATCAGAGGTGTGAAGCGAGAGGTAACTGAACGCAGGATGCAGGTCTGTTACGTTTTCTGATGAAAGCTGGTTGTGCCTAGCTGACGGTGAATGCCCTTGCCAACCTGTATGCGTGCTAAACACACTGGGTCGATACTGGAAGTTATGGTCAGGGGTGTGAGTTCGAATGATAGCGGAAGCACTCTCACGATTCGCCCACGCATCCTGAATGGAAACTTCTAGGTGATTTGTTGATTTGACTCGATGTGCTGCCATTTATGAACAGCATTCCAGTGTGTGATTTCCAACAGAATAATGCTTACCTACATACCGCTTATGCACCCCAGCATACTATACATACTGCCGCCTTGGCCTGGTCTATCAACATATCTGTCTCCAGTCGAGCACCATCGGACGACAACTCCAGCTTCTTCCACAGCCAGCATTAGCTGTCCCTGTGCTGAGGGACCAAGTGGAACAGGCATTGAACACCATCGCACACACTGACATACGGCACCTGTATAAAACAATGCATGGAAGTTTGTATGCTCGCATTCAACAATCTAGAGGTTACACCGGTTATTAATGCAGCAGCATTTCTTATTTATAGTGCCTTACGTCGCGCTTGTGTTAATCTGTGATCTCACAAAGACAATTGCTTACATATGTTGCCTAGTCAAATGTAGTCCCGAAATTTTATCACTCTGAGGTTGATTATTTTTGGTGATGCGATTTCTTTCCCTTAGTGTATATTAGAAGCTAGTCCAACAGTAGATCACTGTCTTGTATATACTTTGGAAGAGCGCGGATTTTGTTATTCACTTAAATACAAGTATTTACCATTCCATTCATGGATGAAGCATAGGCGGATGATCGCTCGTATGTACCTGCGCCAGAAGCCATGAGCTTAATTTTATGTTCATAGTGTCTACCACGATGCATAAAGGGATGAAAGGTTTTCTCAGATTCTGTTCTTGCGGGGTGTAGGAATGTCTAGGCTTCCACGGAATTTCTGGCGTCCTTGTAACAACATTTGCTACTGGAGTCTCGTCCATGACGTTTAGGAATTCCCTGAGTATGTACACCACCCTTTCGTTTATGTAGTGTATTCGTTAGATGTCGTTGGGTAGGACGTCCTGTTTTGAATTCCACAGGCTTCAGCAATATTATAGGACACACTGCACGAGATTTCTATGAGCAATGAGCAGCGTAGATAACATCGTTCGAGGAACTGTGGTTGCAGCAGTTTGACATTCTTTGTACTTGAAAAGCTGTATTATCGTTCGCTTTGTCATATTCATTATCAACGCTATTTTAACAAATGTTGTCAAAAACACTGTTTACTATACTACACCGCTCACTTCTTTCTCACTGTAGTAGATCCGAGGAAACGTATAGAGGGGTGTCCACGTAAGTTAACTGACATGACTCACCAAAACAGCTGAGTTGAAATGTCACATACGTCTGAGGTCAGTACTTGTTAAAAGTGCAGTGAGAAGAGAAAGCTCTAGTAAGAAAGTGAGTACCTACAAATAGTACATAGCGCTCTTTGTAAAAAATTAGTACAACAAAATTTGGGCAGAGGCTCGAAATAAAGATTCTCTTTCTCTTAAGACACCTCTGATAATGCAGTACAGCTCAAATCCTGATGAATGGAAGTGTATAGATGCCACTGATCGTTTATACTATTCACTCTGCAGTCCAAACAACTTTTCAGTTCGAAGGGGAGAGTCCTGTTCCTAGAGGATAGTACATCTAGGACCTAGGTGGGGTGCGATATTAAATATATCGACTGAATCGCCGAAGAAACTGACATAGGCATATTCAAATAGAGAGATTTGTAAACAGGCAGAATACAACACAACGCCTATATAAGAAAACAAGTGTCTGATGCAGTTGTTAGATAGGTTACTGCTGTTAAAATGGAAGGTTATCAAGAATTAAGTGAGTTTGTACTTGGTGTTACTGTCGGCGCACGAACGATGTGACACAGCTTCTCCAAGGTACGAACATTTCACGAGTGTACCGGGTAAAACATCAAATCTGCGACATCGCGGCAGCCGTAAAAGGATCCTGCAATAACGGAACCAATGACGACTGAAGAGACTCTTTCAACGTGGCAGAAATGCAAAACTTCCGCAGATTGCTGCAGATTTCGGTGAAGAGCGAGCGAACCATTCACGCTGCTTTCGTAGCTGAAGGCCCATTGGTGTACCCTGATGGCTGCACTACATAAAGCTTTACGCCTCACCTGGGGCCGTCAACACCGAATTTGTGCTGCTGATTACTGGAAACATGTAGCCTGGATGGACCACTCTCGTTAAAATTGTTTCGGGCGTATGGACGTGTACGGGTATGGAGACAATCTCCTGCATCCATAGACCCTGCATGTCAGCATGGAACTATTCAGGCTGATGGACACTCTGTAATGTAGTGGAGCATGTGCAGTTGGGGTGATATGGGACCCCTGATACTTCTAGATACGACTCTGACGTTAACACGTACGTAAGCATACTGTCTCATCACCTGCAACCATTCATGTCCATTGTGTATTCCGACGGACTTACGTAATTCCAGCAGGACGATGCGACTCAACACACGTCCAGAATGGCTACAGAGTGAATATAAGAACACTCTTCTGAATTTAAACCCTTCCGGTGGCCACCAACCTCCCTGGAACTGAACGTTATTGAGCATACCTAGGATTTCTTGCAACGTGCTGTCGAGAATGGGTCTCCAGGCCCTCGTATTCTTACAGATTTATGGGCAGTTCAGCAGGATTCATGGTGTTACTTCCCTCCAGCACTACCCAGACATTAGTCGATTCAATGCCACGCCGTGTTGCTGCACTTTATATATCTGGAGTGCTGTGTTCGATGGAAAATTGAAATTCGTTTTAAACACTCATTTTGTTTGTAACGGGAATGAAACAAACGCTTTCTGTCGACACTAGGCGTCACTTGAAAATCGAGACGAGTACTAGTGTTTTGTAGTCCAGCTACACAATCAAAAACGAAACTACAAATATCAGCTGAAACGCCGGAGAAAACGCTCCTGACGACTGTTTGGAGATGAGTTATGTATACATTTTACGTGCCCAATTCGATAGAGCACTCCCAGATTGAATCTAGTGCGGCATTCCTTTTAACGATATGTGTTAACAGGGACAGTGAAATTCTAAGTATAGATAGTGCTTGAGCAGCGACAGGGTGGCCGAAGCATGACTGCTGGCCTCGGCGGTCACGGGAATGTGCGGTCGCAAAGAGATGGTTTCCAGGGTACATGAAACTATCGAGAGGGGGGACAATCCTGTTCGACGTATGGCTGTGGCATCGGACTGTATCTGCGTCTGAAGTAGAAATTTGAGCGGCAGTTTTCACCACAGTGGTACAACGAACTGTTACAAATGAGTTACTTCAACAATAGCTCCGCTCTAGACGCCATCTAGCGTAATTCCACTCATCCCAAACCACTGTCGTTTCGTATTGTGGTATGAAGCGAGAGCTAATTGGAGATAAGGAAGCTTGTCTGTTATGTTTTATGGCGAAAGCTGGTTGTGCATCGCTGACGGTGGTGGCGTTTGAGGGAATGCAATCAACCTGTATGAGTGCTAAACACACTGGACCTATACCGGGAGTTATGGTCAGAGGTGCGATTTCGCGTGACGGCGGGAGCATTATCGCGGTTATCCCACGCAAACTAAATGAAAATTTGTACGTTGATCTGTTGTTTCACCTTGCTGTGCTGCCATTAATAAACAGCAACCCAGTCGGTGATTTCCAACAGAATAACGCGTACTCACCACTATAGCAATCCAATATGTCGACATGTTGCCTTGGCCTGTTCTATTACCAGATCTGTCTCCAATCGAACAACATCGGACGACAACTTCAGCTTCTTCCACAGCATTAACTGTCCCTGTACTGTCGGACCACGAGTAGCAGGCATGGAACTCCATCCCACAAATTGACGTCCGGCACCTGTACAACACAGTGCATGCACGTTTGCATGCTTGCATTCAACATTCTGGGTGTTACAGATTTTATTAATGTGCCAGTATTTCAAATTTGCAATGCTTTATGTCGCCTTTACGTTAACATGTGATCTTACGAAGACAGTCACTTACATACGTAGTATAGTCAAATGTATTCCTGAAATTTCATTCTACGTTTTTTGTGGTGTTGCGATTTTTTCCCTCATTGTGTATTAGGTGCTAACGAATCAGTACTTTGTATATAGCGTGGAAGAGCGCGGATTTTGGTATTCGCTTATGTACAGGTCTTTTCCATTTCATTCGTGTATGGAGCATAGGCGGATGATTGCTCGTATGTATCTGTGCCAGCAGGAAAGAGCTTAATTTTATATTAAAAGTGTCTACAAAGATACGTAACGGGATGAAAGGTATTCACAGATTCTGTACTGCTCATAGGAATGACTAGGTTTCTACGGAATATCTGGCGTCATTGTCAAAACACTTGCCAGTGAAGACTCGTCCACGAGCTTTAGGTATTATCTATTTACACTACCCTTTCGTTTATGTGATCTATACGTTAGACGTCGTCTGGTAGGACCACCTATTTTGAATTCCAGAGGCTTGTGCAAAATTTTAATATACACTGTACGAGATTTCTATGAGCAATCAATAGTGTACAGCGGACCAATAATTCAAAGTCCATTATTCTCCGCACCGATAAATGAGCCAATGTCATAGACCATACAGGTTCTACTGCTATTATATCATGTCATGTTATAACCCATTAAGTTTTTAATCTAAAATTACGTTTTGTGAATTGCATCCCCAGGGGGTTCACAAACCCTTTTGTGAATAAGTGACTGGCAATCGTGGAGGCCCGAACCCTTGCAGTACTACCGGTACTTCTAGGCATGCTTCAGCATCTGACGTTGTGGCCGACGGCGATGTATGCCAGACACTGAGCAGAAAGCTGTTTTATCGCCTGGATTGCGAAGTAAATTCAAACCTCCATAAAACTCGACTTTAATATGTACTAAATGACGATGAGATAGGTGAATGTTAAAGCGAAACATTTGTTAGTAACTAACAGCCGTGGAACTTGCCGCATTTCAGGTACGTTGGGCTCTGCCCAGGTGTACTCTGTATTTTCGTATCTGTTCGTGAGAACAACGTGATCCTCGACTTCTCAATCAACAACACCCCCAGCAAGGAGTGCAAACAGTCATATAAACTGTAAACCTACGCTACATAGTTCTCCTTACCGAGCTTCTCTCTGAGATCCTGACAGAAGACGTCTTGTAATGCATACCAAGTTTACAGTAATAAAATGTGAAAACGTGCAAAATTATCTTTAGTTTCACCGTTCTACACAAACAAAGATTTTGAGGGTGTTCCTAGAATGCTTAAATCAATTAATTGATTAAAACTGTTCTCTACAGTACAGATAACAAACTAGCTAGTAATGAGCTTTGAAAGTTCTGTTAATCTCTACTTGTAAGAAACACATTTTTCAAAAACAATTTTGTGTCATGTTGACATATAAAGTTGTAGACAAGCGCAATATTCCTTACATAACTGCAAGCAGAATTGCAACGAAAAAGTTTGATGGTATGCTAGAGAAAACTGAAGTGTTTCAGTTATCTTCCATTACAGTAGGGCAAGCTTTACTTGACGGAAAGGAATGAGTTTGTATGCTAAATCCTCATCAATGTTTCAATTAGCTTACGACACAAAGCCGTTAGAAATACGGAACATCCGGTGTCTCTGTCCATGAACCAGAAAAGTCGTTATCGTCCTCACCAAAGTGAATTTACTGCACAGCTATACATCTTATCTGGAGCTGGGAATGTCTAAAAGAAGGGCATCCTGAAATTTAACGTAACTTGTTCGGTATCTTAGAATACGCTTAACAGAATATAACCTGCCTACTTCAGCACTTTATATGCATCGACATTCTTTAGATCAACAGTGGGGACGGATGCTTCAAATCAAGTAAAGGAGTGTTATCCTGCCACCAAAACCTATCTGTAAAGATGCAAAGGTCAGGTTGCATTTTTTTAAAAATCCATGGGCAATTCTACACTAAGTCAGGGAACTAACTAGACTCGTCAGTCCATGGCTATGGCTCTATCAAACCCCTCTCTCTCCCGCCAACTGCACCTCCCCCCTTCCCACCTCCCCGATATCGTCACCACCATAGCAATCGGCTGCAGTCTGATTTAAATCTGGGTCTGCATAAAGTGAAAGTCAGCTGATCTGATCCATCAACAATCTCCGAACCCTTTCTGCAGGCTCACAACAGTAACTGAGTGGAAGAAGGATGTCACCCATATTTAACAGTGATCTGGATGACTACAGGACTGAAATAGAAAAATTAAAAGTCTTAGTACATACAAAAACTATCTACATATGTCAACCGGGTAGACACTTCAAGCCCTTGGCAACCTAATGCTAAGCACGACGCTATGGTGGAACGTCAGAGTGGAGTTGCTGTGCTCTGTAGTGAATTATCAGTCACCACACATCACCCTTAGCATTTGACTACAAAGTGTAGCTGTAGGGGCCCATGTATTCCAAATGAAAAAATAAGTATACTGTATCTACTTTCGCCAACGGCCTTGCCGCAGTGATAACACCGGTTCCCGCCAGATCACCGAAGTTAAGCGCTGTCGGGCTGGGCTAGCACTTGGATGGGTGACCATCCGGTCTGCCGAGCGCTGTTGGCAAGTGGGGTGCACTCAGCTCTTGTGAGGCAAACTGAGGAGCTACTTGATTGAGAAGTAGCGGCTCCGGTCTCGGAAACTGACATATGGCTGGGAGAGCGGTGTGCTGGCCACATGGCCCTCCGTATCCTCATCCAGTGACGCCTGTGGGATGACACGGCGGCCGGTCGGTATCCCCTTGGGCCTTCGTGGCCTGTTCGGACGGGGTTTAGTTTCAGTTTTAGTATCTACTTTTGCCATCATAAACAACTCAAAAATCAAGTGATCTCACACCTTATTCAAGACCTTCCGCTGTTATTTCTCTTTCTTGGAAACATCAGTGCACACACATCATGTTCACCTCCGGCACCTGTCTCCAACGTCAATGAAAACTGTTTACGAGAAAGGAATTAATTCGTCTGAGTAAGAGTACACGTTCATAGTCAGCAAGGCGGCTGATAATCACGCAGCAGTCGATACGTTGCAGATGTGGTAGCGCAATCAGGATGACTTCCTTAGTCACACGATCACCATTGGTCCAGGGACAAAGCAGCAATGCAAGGTACGGATTCACCCACAGCTAAAAAAGTGATATCCAGCCATCATCTGGCAAGGTTTTGCCGAACCTGTTTTGAAACTAACACGCTGTGAATTATGTAATGCATCACCTTTCTTCCCCCTAAATGGGTTTTGTTGTTTTAGATTTGTCCATGAGACTAAAATGTTGTCGAAGGAAGGACACAGCTCATTGTCAATAAGAAAAGAGAAAGTGTAATCATAAAAACTACTTATTTCTTCGCTTCACTTTACCGTCTTTCTCATTTGATTGTAAGGAAATTATTCAGTAAAAAACATGAAAAGACACAAATCTTATAGCAACTGCTGTATAATGAACTGTTTCCTTTCCTTCATTCTGGTGGTACTCCCGAGTAAAGTAAAACTTTGCGCATGTCTCGAGAAGTCAATAGTGAATAATTAAGTTGTAGCCTGCAGTTTACATTTTGTTCGTTTCGTGGAATTCATTACTGCATACCAACTATAGCTAACATCTCGAAATTGTTTTTAACGGTGGGAAGGACAGCCATACCTTTTTCCATAATCGAGACAACAAATTGGAGGTTTGTCCGACAAGGTTGGTAGCTACGCTCCACACGCAACGCTATTGCCGCTTGCTGTGGCCTGCTGTGTGGAGAGCAGAGTTGCCTAGTGTTTCTCTTTCATGTGTTGCCAGTACAAGTTTACTGAAATGAAAATTAAGCGGGAGTCATCAGCCGATAATATTAATTTGATTTTTTTCATTCTACACTTTTTGATTTCAGGAGTAAAAGAGACTGAAAGCTAAATTTTGAGCAACTGGACGAAGCCGAGGCAGACACGCCCGGATTTTTCTTATGTTCATGGGCTTCTTCCACTTCTTCAAACTCCTTTTCTGCACAGAGCTCACCACCCACTTTTGCTGTATCAACGATGACTGATCTCACTTAAGATTCAGCAATGTTTCTTCCGACTACTTCTCAAGCGCATTGTATCCTTTACTTACGTATATAACACAACGAATGAAATTCCATAATAGGTGGTCTTACAAAATTAAGTTGTTCATGGCGGCATATTTAATGTAATTGACACATTTTGCCAACTAACTTGACTGTAATGAATAACTTTTCGGTTAGAGGAAGAGGAAGTCGAAAATTTTGTTTTGCCAAATCAGTGTAAATAAATACGTCTTTAGACATTGTCTTTATTTTTGATTTCGTTTTCTGACACAGGTAGCATGGTGTAATTAAAATATAACATGTAGCATAAGCACAAATACAAAACGATTACAGTTCATATTTTATAACAAACTTAGGATATGTTGTCGAGTGGTTCTGCTGATGAAGACGACGCAAGAATTATATTTAACATCTTACACAGATTGTGCTGGAAGAAGCGTCACTGGTAACACACAAGTATGTTTTCAAATAAATATAGCAATAACAAAGAACGACTTAAGTAAAAGAAATGGATCCATGAGCATCTTGAGCAGACACCTTCATAGCACTGCATAGCGTACAGCACTCTACAATTGAAACAGTCATTTATCGCTTTGATCAAAAAGTTTTTTCAGGCAGTTGTCAACAGGATCGATATACTTGCTGTAATGCATGATGCACACTTTGCTATCTTACAATACATTTATTCACTACCAGCTTCCAAGATGGAACACCTTCACATTGGGAAAATATCTACTTTAACATCACTGGTTAAACAGCAAGCATGTCATCTGAAGTTGTTACAATAGATATTTTACCACTGTTGGGATCTACATCTACTTCTACATCCATACTCCGCAAACCACCTGACGGTGTGTGGCGGAGGGTACCTTGAGTACCTCTATCGGTTCTCCCTTCTATTCCAGTCTCGTATTGTTCGTGGAAAGAAGGATTTTCGGTATGCCTCTGTGTGGGCTCTAATCTCTCTGATTTTATCCTCATGGTCTCTTCACGAGATATAAGTAGGAGGGAGCAATATACTGCTTGACTCCTCGTGAAGGTATGTTCTCGAAACTTCAACAAAAGCCCGTACCGAGCTACTGAGCGTCTCTCCTGCAGAGTCTTCCACTGGAGTTTATCTATCATCTCCGTAACGCTTTCGTGATTACTAAATGATCCTGTAACGAAGCGCGCTGCTCTCCGTTGGATCTTCTCTATCCCTTCTATCAACCCTATCTGCTACGGATCCCACACTGCTGAGCAGTATTCAAGCAATGGGCGAACAAGCGTACTGTATCCTACTTCCTTTGTTTTCGAATTGCATTTCCTTAGGATTCTTCCAATGAATCTCTGTCTGGCACCTGCTTTACCGACGATCAACTTTATATGATCATTCCATTTTAAATCACTCATAATGCCTACTCCCAGATAATTTATGGAATTAACTGCTTCCAGTTGCTGACCTGCTATATTGTCGCTAAATGATAAGGGACCTTTCTGTCTATGTATTCGTAGCACATTACACTTGTCTACATTGAGATTCAATTACCATTCCCAGCACCATGCATTTCAGTACAATTTTCCATTGTTACAACCTCTCGGTATACCACAGCATCATCCGCAAAAAGCCTCAGTGAACTTCCTATGTCATACACAAGGTCATTTATGTATATTGTGAGTAGCAACGGTCCTACGACACTCCCCTGCGGCACACCTGAAATCACTATTACTTCGGAAGACTTCTCTCCATTGAGAATGACATGCTGCGTTTCGTTATCTAGGAACTCTTCAATCTAATCACACAATTGGTCCGATAGTCCATATGCTCGTACTTTGTTCATTAAACGACTGTGGGGAACTGTATCGAACGCCTTGCGGAAGTCAAGAAACACGGGATCTATCTGGGAACCCGTGTCTATGGCCGTCTGAAACTCGTGGACGAATAGCGCGAGTTGGGTTACACACGATCGTCTTTTTCGAAACCCATATTGATTCCTACAGAGTAGATTTCTACTCTCCAGAAAAGTCATTATACTCGAACATAGTAAGTGTTCCAAAATTCTACAACTGATCGACTTTAGAGATATAGGTCTATAGTTCTGCACATCTGTTCGGCGTCCCTTCTTGAAAACGGGGATGACCTGTGCCCTTTTCCAATCCTTTGGAACGCTACGCTCTTCTAGAGACCAACGGTACATCGCTGCAAGAAGGGGGGCAAGTTCCTTCGCGATGATACATGATCAGAGCTGGCAAATGTGTAACATGCTTTGTTCATCGCTATGAATCAGCAGTGAAGGTCAATAGTAATATCGTGAAATTAATGTTCACAACATGCATCGAGACAGTGTCTCTCTTTTTTCATCTAAATTTCCAGTACAGTTCAGACAATAACGACCACGCACACAGCACTTCACATCGACAATTAAGTCGCAGATGCGATCGGCAGTAGTAGTGGAATAAAGCTAAACCTGGACCATTTTGTCTGAGCAGATTGCATACATTCAGAATCAAGTATACAGTCCAGGGTGAATTATCCTCCACCCCTTCCTCTTAAGCTATAATTATAAAAATTGATTTATGAACCCCCAGAGTTGATTTATGGCCCCTCAGGGAGAATTTACCCTTCTGAGGAACCCCCACCCAAGCCCCTCTCTCTTCTCCTCTCACAGACTCTGAGAATAGCGACACATTTTTATCAACCTTCCCCAGTTCAGTTCAGAGTCACTTTTCCACTGTTCTCCCACCATCCCCCTGGGAAACCACCAGACATACCAGACAACTCCTTATTCCCCTCTTCTGCCCTGTCATGATGTTGGTGGGAAAAAGACTCACTTTATTCTGAGAGAGGGACATAAGGTAGTGACTTCATTTATTACTTTATTTTTGAGGGTGTTGGATTGACATCCACAATCCACTCCACCCTCCCCACCCTCACATTTCCCAATAACATGTGTATGTGTTGCCTCAGATTTGAAGAGTGACTACTGTGGTCCACAAACAGCCCACCCCATCTCTGCCACCATTTGAATGGGCAGGAAGAAGGTTGGAGTGGAAGGTACTGTCTTTACTTTTGGTGGGAAATGTATTCAGTTAACGAGGTGTTGGACAGTGAGGATTCAATGTAAGCATACGCTTCAGGACTGCATCAAAAATGGCTCAAATGGCTCTGAGCACTATGGGACTTAACATCTGTGGTCATCAGTCCCCTAGAACTTAGAACTATTTAAACCTAACTAACCTAAGGACATCACACACATCCATGCCAGAGGCAGGATTCGAACCTGCGACCGGAGCGGTCACGCGGTTCCAGACTGAAGCGCCTACAACCGCACTGCCACACTGGCCGGCTCAGGACTGCATCCTTAGCCTCCTACAAAAGAGATGGAAAGAACTGAAAATAGATGAGCATAGGTGGAATACTTTTTAGCAGGATAGAGTTGCTGCTCGTGTTTTTTAAATGGCCAGTCAGTCCACAGTGAATGAGACAGCGTTGTCCTATTCCACAACCACAGATTGAAAGTACTCACCTGGGTGGAAGGGCTCAACTCAGGATGCTTGAAACGGCTTTTGCTCCCCTTTCTGCAAATACGTTCATTTTGCTGTGAGGTGTAGTGCTCATTACCACCCGAAATTGATGGAGAACTGTCCTAAAGCCACTGTCAGAATAACTGCCTCCTACCGATCTCGAATTGTATACCTGCAGTGGATGTTGTATACAGACACATGCGTAAGTGCTAAGAACGGACAGAACAGTCAACTGTCACTGAAGTGTAGGAACAGTGGCCTCCTACCGATCTGCAACTGTATAACTGCTCAGAAACTTGCGTACATCTACATGGTAAGCCGCGCTGGATTAGCCGAGCGGTCTTAAGCGCTGCAGTTATGGACTGTGTGGCTGGTCCCGGCGGAGGTTCGAGTCCTCCCTCGGGTATGGGTGTGTGTGTTTGTCCTTAGGATAATTTTGGTTAAGTAGTGTGTAAACTTGGGGACTAATGACCTTAGCAGTTAAGTCCCATAAGATTTCACACACACCTGAACATTTTTTTTTTCTATATGGTAAGAAGGGACACGTCAGCAAACAATCACTGATGTGTAGGAAGGCGAATATACGAAACCACAACTCTTGAAAAATGCGTCACTGCTCTAAATGCACATCGAAATTGTCATAAAAAACCATCCCTTATTAACGACAGGTGTTAATACAATAACCACACTAAGAGTTGAAAAAAATCATTGAAATAACACAACTGCTCCAATAACTGATCCTAAAATATCTCACCAGGAGAGACTGGCAGCAGCTGCATATGTGTTCACCTGGATGTGTGCATACGGGCTGAGCATTTTAGAAGCAATCCTATCGCCTCTCCTACTCGCTCCCCCCTCCCCTCCAACTCCTCGTTCCATAGGTATGCGTACCTGTTACCCAGCCCTGTTGCTGGCAGTACACAAAGAAATTCAAGTGAGACTCTTTATAAATATGTAATGTGTGATTACACAAGCACCCTCCGCCACTCGCTGCTCGTTCTCCTCACGGCTGCAATGCACCAAGTCTGAGATCATAGCAATTGCGATATCAAAACTGGATGGAATAGTCCATTTTCACCTCCTTATAAAATTCATTGTTTACAAATTTACAGGACGCAAAGGAATCACTCGAAACTCTCCCCACCACCTTAGAAACATTCTTCTTTGTAATAATATATTATCTGAGATAGTGAAATTTATGAATGACACATACACACTTTACAAATGAAGTAATTAAATTTCTATCAGAAATAAATTGTATTGCTAAGTATATCCAAGGTTTTGTAAGCACGGACGTTAGAGAACACGGTCAACCACCTCCCCTTCCCCCACGACGTTTCCAGTAAACATATCTGCCGAAAATAAACTTCTAGATTGAACGCACTCGTGATCATTAAGTACGCAGTGTCACAATTTATTGTAGCGCTAAATATATTCAAGGTCTTGTAAGCACTGACATTAGAGAACACAGTTCGGCCCGCGCTCCCCCCCCCCTCCCCTGCCCCCCCCCCCCCGCCCCTACGACGTTTCCAGATAGCAACCTTCTGATCGCACTCACACGTGGTAATATAGTATGCAGTGTCATAAATGGTTCAAATGGCTCTGAGCACTATGCGACTTAACTTCTGAGGTGTATGCAGTGTCACCTGATGCAGGAGTATCAGGAGTCACGGCCGCACCAGCCATGCCAGAAGTTACAGGCCCATCTCCAAGTGTTCACATGCCAGAGGTAGCAGGTAGTCTAGGATAGAGAGGCCGTCCATGCGACTTCCCATGCGACGTCAATCGATCAGTTTACATGGCGGAGAAAACGTCAACGCACTCACCATATTGAATCTTCTCAAATTTTCATGTAAAAATCAGAGAATACATGCATCACACACAACAACCACCTCTGTTGCTACTCAATCAGCATACTTTCTAGATCTCTATTCAGCCATCCAGAGGTCGCTAGGAGCGCCGCCGCCAGGACTTGATCACACATCAGAGCCCAAGAGCCACCTAGCTGGATCCTTTCCTCGTACTTGCCAGCTGCGGGAGGCTAAGCTACGGCTTCCAGTCGGATGATACATCATGACCATGCCTGCCACTGGCCATGGCACAATGCAAGACAACAGGTGGGGCTTGCAATTTCACCCTAGAATAGACTGTCCAGGCGGTGCTCTTTCCAAGAAACCGAAGTGACATTTGAAGCTAACTGCAAATGTATTCTGCTGCCACCAACATATATTTTGCGCAAAGACCATCAAGACAAGCTGTGAGAAATTAACACTCCTGTGCAGGCATATAGACTTTCTTTTCTCCTTCGCTGTATTTGAGAGTGGAAAACGAAAGAAAATGCACCGTAAGGTGGCTAACAAAGTATATATATATATATATATATATATATATATATATATATATATATATATATATATATATATATGTGTGTGTGTGTGTGTGTGTGTGTATAGATATAAATTTAGCCTGCCATCTAATATGTAAGTTCATATACTTACAAGCAGACAAACCTCGTGGAAAGATGTTGTCTTTTTTTTTTTTTCAAGAAAGCCTAAGAAAGAATCTGCGGCTGATCGTCTCTCTGTAAAAACTTTCGTAATAGGCCCTAATTTTCACGTTGCAGTCACTTCTTGAGACGTATGTCAGAGGTTGTAATGTGTTAACCACATCACTTGGAAGAAGCGGTACAGAGCTCACCTCTCAACTCTCCTTTCGTCAGCTTATCTCTTACTTACTATATTCTAACGTATCTTCCAGTCCTCAAGTTATAGAATTTAAATCAAATCTGACTGTGACGAGTAAAGGAATGCCCCCAGCAAGTCACTAACTAATGATAAATCTCTCGAAATTGCATCACGGTTCTACTGCACTGTTACCTCTTTTCAATGTTAATGTCGGATAGCAGCTGTGTCAGGTCATTGACCTGGCCTTGCAGAGTGTTGACGTCGTCTGCAAGCTTGTTTACTTTAGTTCCAACCTCAGCCGACTTCTTTGAGACTTCCTTTGTAAATGCCTGGCAACTTTCGACTCGAACTTTGAAGTCTTTGTACATGTTACCCTCGTGATGACTGGGTGTTGTGTGACGTCCTTAGGTTAGTTAGGTTTAAGTAGTTCTACGTTCTAGGGGACTGATGACCATAGATGTTAAGTCCCATAGTGCTCAGAGTCATTTGAACCATTTGAACATGTTACCTACTGTGCTCTCGCATACCTCTACCTTCTGCAGAAAGTCTTCTATCCTTTCATTAACTTTAGTACTTAATTCCGCGATACATCCCATCGTGAATGTCCTTATTCTTGCCTCTAAGTTGGTATCAACATTACCTAACCGAGTTTTTATTGTACTAATAACAGAGGTCAGATTACCAATGGTGGTATTTAGATCAAGCCATTTTACCTCTGTCTCCATTTCCCTATGCTCTATATCACGTTGTTTTTGTAATTTATAAGCTTCCCTTTCCAGTTTCTCCTGCTCTCTTTCTTGAAGAAAAATTCTCATCATTTCAGCCATCGAAAATTCTTCCGCTTGCTGTGACGATGACTGCAGTGCCGAAACGTCACGCACACTATCCTCGTCTGCCGCTCTCGCCATTCGAGAATCGGGTCTGCCTGTTCCCGTTCTCGAACGTAGTGGGTATGAGTTGACAGTTGTATCATCACCGTCATCCACACTGTTCGTCGGCTTGCGTCTGTCATCTGTCGTGTTTATTTTCAAGTTTGTGACGTAACTGCTCAAAGAAATCTTTCGCGGCACGCCGATAGTCAACTCTCAGATGTGCAAACTCCGACGCTTCCTGATAGTCAAACATCACACTGCGGCAGCAGACTTTTGCAGAGCTATACCGAGTAGAAGACAAAATGGCACGTAGTTTGGAAAATAAGTGATAATCACCTACTAGACACTGAATCCTGCTATTATGGCATCCATCTTGTGTTCTTAACCGTAGCAACAATGAAGAAGCTAATAATGCTAACAAATAAACCTTGTATGACGAGACGATCAGAAGTGGATTCTAACTACGTAGATAAGCATTCTGCAAGGAAATTAACAGCGATAGGATAAAATGAAGCAGTAAGGAAAGAAATTCCGGAAATCAGTTTTTCTGATACAAGATGCGAGATTCTATGCGTAATATAAACCGTACTTACATCTGTCGTTTTGCCCAATGCTGTTATTTTTCGAAATTTTTTAATACTTCCTCGGTTCTGTTCAGTACTTCCTATATGGCTTCCCGATGTCCACCGGATGATGTCATGAAACAATAACAGAACAGATTTTTTTTTATCGAGTCCCTGGTCGGGCACCACATCTAGTATGATAAAAATAAATAAATTAGTTAAATTAAATGTATTTCAATTTTTTCAGTTTTAATCTGATAATTATTGTGTTTCATACTAGAATGTAGTGTTCCCAGTTTGGCACAGCTTTGCCACAGGAAACTCGAAAGAGGTAGAAGACGTCCGTCTTATGGTCGGCTCCTGATCGTTGTCAGAAGGAGGCTAGTTTTTGATTACGCAAAGGCTTCTATTATTTGGAAAAGAACAGCCGTGATTCCTTTACGTAATCAGTATTAATTTTATAATTACCTAAGGGACCTTTAACAATGAACAATAAAAAAATTGCATTTGCAATTAAAATCATTAATAAATGGTTGGGCTATGACTTGTATAGAAGACAAGGAGCGGCCTTCTGTCTACGACCAGGATGCCGCGTATTCTCTACTGTAGTAAAGGCTGTTTGGCATTTATAAAAATAATATGACATGGAGTTAAAAAAAAGAAAAGAATAGAATAAGAAATCTGGTAAACACTAAATATATTCAAATAATTTCCACAAGCAATTAGGGCTTATTTATAAACTGTACAACTAACATAAGCAGTTTTCTGACTGTGTTGGTCTTATAAGATTTCAGCCTGTCCTGTGATCACTTCTTGGTTCACATCTTTATCACAAATGACAGTCATTGCTTTTCTTCTTCCTTCGAGACAATTCCTGCACCATTCAATACCTTCATAACAATAATTTGCCGATTTATAGTATTTAACATAAATTACTTGAATTTTATTAATTAATAACTGTTGTCTGCACTCTCGAAAGACCGCTCACTTTTATCGTTTAAAGACGAACTTCTATATGCTTTCACATTACAAGAGAAGAACGACAAAATCTGAAGACCTACAAAGGTATTTAGCGTCATATTTTTTATTTAGATCGAAGCGGAACGCTCAGTTCAGCTTCTGTTAAAATATTTCTTTGACTGCACTATCCATGTATTAGCGTTAGGGTTAGATGCGCATCTCAGTTACGTAAATTATATAAAACAAATGGATTTCGAAGAATATGTCTCACCTCATAAGTTGATTATTTAATACACAGCTAGATGAATGCCTTTCCAAGGGTACTCACAGCTTTCCTACGACGGAAAGCCCAATAATATTAGATATATAGGTAGATGTGGTGTTGTGCATTTTCTTTCCCAGTGGGAGGAATGTCGTAATGGCCCCTTATTAGCTAGAGGGCCTGCACAACCGACATGCGAGATGAGTTGCCGAGCCCATTACAGGAGCGCGGAGAGAAACATCGCCAGCGGACATAAACAATAACCGACTTTCCAAATAAAAGTGCAACTACTTCGCCTGACCACATGTCACTCTGTTGCACCAATCGGAACTCATGACTCGTGTAGCACTCTGCTGTCCTGGCTTTATAAGCATGCCTAGACCGTCATGCAGGTGGCCAGGTATGGGGTCTGCATCTTTCCACCATCCTTCACACCTACAAATCCTTGATCCGGCCAATTCTTTGTTATGCCAGCGTTGCTTGGATTTCTGCCCCTCCCAGGTTTTATAAAGCCCACAAAATCCTGGAACGCCATGCACTCCGCCTCGCCTTCCACATCTGTCTTCCGTCCCCTACATGCATCCTCTATGATCTCATCCCCTTTCCCCACCAACTCCTTTTCCTTGAACACAGCTGCACCCCGTATATTATCCGCCGCCTCTATACCCCTCACCCTCTTGTGTCCCCCTTCTTCTCAACCCCATTACCGTGCCTTTACCATTGTGACCCACCCTCTCTCCATCTCCACACCCTCCACCTTCTTTCCCAGCACAACTTCCAGCACTACCCCACCTGGATGATGAGCTTCGTCCTGACGTCTACCCTTCCTACCAACTCTAACCCCACCCACCTCCTGCCTCCTCCTCAGGGCCCCCTCTCCTCCCCCTTCCTTCTCCTAAGTGGCTTTCCGCCTCCTACACCCCCTTCCTCTCCTGTGCTCCCCTTCAGTGTCTCCCTCCTGCTTTGTCTTCCCTCTTCATCTCGCACCCTGCCCGTCTCCTGCCTTTGGTGTGCCCCCTGTCCCCCCTTTTCCTCTTCCTCCCACCCTCCACCCCTCTCCCCTATTTTTTTCCTCCTCTCTGACCTCCAGTCCTTCTGTGGGTCCCTACCAGCAGTTTTTGTGTTCCGTCGATTCCAGTGGTTTTGTGTTTTAAGTGTCTTGCTCTGTGTGATTTTTATGCTGTGCCCAACTTTTAACTTGTGTTTGACTCCAGCGATATTAAGTGTGCCACAAATTGCTATCAGTGTTCTTTTAACTTTATGTCGACTTTTTAACTGACCCTCCTGTACATGTTACCGCATTAGTGTTTATTTTAACTTACATCATCTCAATTTGCTATGTTTTTTCTGTCTCCCTTTTATCATCCCCTTTATTGTAAGTTTCCCCTTTCACATATGCTGTACAGTCGTTTGGTTGAAGCGTGGTGGACTGTGCTGCTGCTAGCCCCCCTCTGCCCATGGGAAAGGGGAATAAAATTACCATAAAAAATTCAGGCAGGCAGTGTATACCAATCACTAGGAACAGCTCTGACCAGTGCTTACATCGGCCCTAGGATTGTATTCACTTGCTGTAGCATTGTAGTAGCACATGGTATTTTGTTTTTGGTAGAGTAGATGTTGTTTCCTTATCTGGTTTTCCACCAAAAGAGCTGTGTTTTTTTTTTTTTTAGTTGTTCTTGCATTTAAAACTTGGTGTATGACAACAGGCGTTTTTCTTTAATTATAGTAAAGTGTGTTCATATTGACTGTTTGTTCTTTCCTGATGACCACAGGGCACAACACCAATCATCACCGCCGGCCGGAGTGGCCAAGCGGTTCTAGGAGCTACAGTCTGGAACCGCGCGACCGCTACGGTCGCAGTTTCGAATCCTGCCTCGGGCATGGATGTGTGTGATGTCCTTAGGTTAGTTAGGTTTAAGTAGTTCTAAGTTCTAGGGGACTGATGACCTTAGAAGTTAAATCCCAAAGTGCTCAGAGCCATTTTTGAACCAATCATCACCCGTACATTCGAAAACTTAGAAAAATAATCGACCATCAATTGCCAGATATTGTAATCCATTCAACTGTGTCGACTTATGCTTCCGAAAATTTTTAGCACTCAAAGCAAGTGGCCAGCAGAATCAGAGAGTGACATTATAATCAGATCCACTTACAGATTTGCATAACTGTTGCAGCCGGTTCTCGGTAGCACAGTATTTTTCGGTGTTTGACCTGAGCCAAGTGTATCATCAGGTACCGATTGCAGAAAAGTCCAACTCCTTGACTGTTTCCTGTAGGAACTGTAAATTGAGTACAACAGAGCCCTTTCTGGATTCTCCACAAGGGCCATAAGCTTGTCCCAACTTTTAGATTCTATTTTGAGTGATTTAAAATTCAGGAGTGTGCAGTATTATTTAGATATTATTTATAGCAAAACTTTCGAAAACCATCTGGACAATCTGGGACGGATATTATATTGCTTGTGTGCAGCAAGATTACAAATTAAACCATTAAAGGTTAACCGGACCAGGAAAAATATCTCTTTCCTAAATCATGCAGTTTCGGCAGATGGGTCAATACAGACCAAGATCGGACAAAAGCCATCCATCGATTTCCAGTGAACAAGAGTAGGAAAGAAATTGAGAGGTTTATCGGCATGGCCAAATTTTTCCGAAATTCGTCGAGAACTTTGCCGAGTGGGCAGCTCCCCTCAGCTGAGGCGAAAGGGAGAGATTGTTAAAGGGGATGAATCATAGCAGGCATTGCTGAGTTTATTAGTTTGCAAATGAGAGGATGTAATAACGATAAACGTATATTCCAAACGACTACAAACAAGACTAATGCTCAAGATGGGAGTAGCCAGCTGTTCACAATGTGTAATGTAGTCAGACTCCACGAACATGTACAGAGTATCTCCTCCCTTGATCCATCAAAACTTCACAATTGTATGTTACCCAAAACCCAGAGCGTAAGGTTGCGTTACATACCACATGCAGATTGAATATAAACTAACTTGAGGGTGATAAGCGTATCATAGTGATTCTGCCCCCTAACTTGGACATTAGTTAAGGGTCCCAGGATAGCAAACATGCGGTTAGTTTTCATACTGGCGACCTTTGAATCAGGTATCGTAAAAAACGGAACAAGCTGATATGATTAAGTTTCTTTTTCTCTCCCTCATCATTTGCCTGAAATTTTTTTAGATCCGCTGTAGAGTTAAGTTGATAGTATTTATGTGTTAATCTTTAAGTTTCCCTTATCTTTTATTTAGCGAGTTACCTTCCAAGATGACTCAAATGTTTGTGGGTTTCGCACCTTATTGATTATGATTCTCGTAAATCAACGTTCTGAACAGAGTCGTTAACTTGTAAAAGATTTCTTTGAGGGTATATGTTATTTTTGGAGGGGACAAGTTTCTTTGATGATTGGCTCCAGAGAAGAATGGTAGATTATTAGATCCCTTCTTTCATCAGTTAGTGTCATTGTTTAATAATGTCATTCATTTCTGAATGCTGACAAGGAGTAAGGCGAGGTTGTTAATAAATGTATATCGTATAAATTCTAGTTACGTGATGGAGCGATTCGACGTCAGGGACGGTGACTTGTCAGGAGACGAGACGATTTGAGAACAAAGACCAGACAGGTCCAGATGCCAGCGTCTTTCAACGTTCTGAGACTGATCATGAACGGGTAACATGCTCCATTCAGGATAATACGAATTCCGTTGAGCCCCACTGTAGGCAACATATTTAAGCCTTTGTTGCAATCCAGAACACTTTACAAACAGACCACAGATCAGTCTGTCTATCCCAGCATAATAGCGCTCGAGAATCCAGATTTTCATCCCCTTTTACCAGTATGGCATATGGTATCATAGGATGAGATTTTGGCTTCCATTAGAGAAATGGAAAGAAAAAGAGAGGAAACTGATAAAAGACGGGAGGTGGCTTAAAAGCAACGATGTTCAAATATTTAAGGAAAAATATCTTAAGATGCGAGTTCCGAATGAAATTAGTGAACTCGGAGAAAATATGTTGTAAATAGCAAAACCTTGAAGGGAAAAAAAAAAAGAATTCCAGTTGCAAACAGATAAGTGCGTTTAGCTAAATTAGAAGCGGCAGGATCGAAGAAGATATCTGTGACTGCAGCCGGGACAATTCGTTCCTGGCCACCACAGGAGTTGGTCGCGTACTTTGCCGCCCTTGCAGCAGACTAATTTCCTTCACAGTTTCACTTATCCGGGCACCAAGACAAGCACTTAGTTTTTTTCCGTGTTCCTGCTTCGATCGGTCTCCAAGGCGAGCTCATCTCCGTGCAGTGCAGCCGACCACGAATATCAGCCATCGTCAGCACACTGCCTTGCGCCGCACAAAGGTAATAGAAACAGCTTCTGTCTTTGGAGTTCAGTTGATTTTTCAGCAGCCCAGATTTCGAAGTGAGGTCTCTAAGACGTAGCACCCGTAGAACCAATTAGTCTCCTTAGATAAAATCATGGACTTACTTGTTTATCGTTATTATATACACACCTAAAAAGTTTTGTATCACCCCAGTTCCCAGAACTCCTGAAGAAAGACATTAACTGGATATTGTACCACAGACACAGTCCCTTTGACTGTTCAGAGATGTCACTAAACCCGTTCAAAGATATAAACAACCATACATGAGCAGCGCCTATTAGGTGGAGGGGGTCCGACAGCCGATCAGATCTAGTCATTCCACCAGGGAAGAGGTACACGGCTTATGTTGTCTGTAATTCAACCTAGCCTAGACGGTCAGTACTGCGGTTCGATCGTGTCCGCATTGTTACGTTGTGCCAGGATGGGCTCTCAATAAGGGAAGTGTCCAGGCGTCTCAGAGTGAACCAAAGTGACGTTCGGACAGGGAGGAGATGGAGAGAGACAGGAACTGTCGATGACATGCCTCGCTCAGTCTGACCAAGGGCTGCTACTGCAGTGGATGACTGATAACTACGGATTATGGCTCGGAGGAACCCTGACAGCAACGCCACCAAGTTGAATAATGCTTTTCGTGCAGCCACAGAATGTCGTGTTACGACTCAAAGCGTGCGCAATAGGCTTCATAATGCGCAACTTCACTCCCGACGTCCTTGCCGAGGGCCGCCTCTGCAACCGCGACACCATGCAGAGCGGTACAGATGGGCCCAAGAACATGCCGAATGGACCGCTCAGGATTGGCATCACGTTATCTTCACCGATGATTGTCGCATATGCCTTCAACCAGACAATCGTCGGTGACGTGTTTGGAGGCTGCCTGGTCAGGCTGAACGCCTTAGACACACTGACCAGCGAGTGCAGCAAGGTGGACGTTCCCTGTTTTGAGGTGGCATTATGTGGGGCTGACATACGCCGCTGGTGGTCATGGAAAACGCCGTAGCCGCTGTACGATACGTGAATGCCTTCCTCCGACCGATAGCACAACCATATCGGCAACGTATTGGTGAAGCATTGGTTTTCATGGACGACATTTCGCGCCCCCATCGTGCACATCTTGTGAATGACTTTCCTCAGGATAACGGCATCGCTCAAGTAGAGTGGCCAGATGTTCTCCAGACATGAACCCTATTCAACATGCCTGGGATAGATTGAAAAGGGCGGTTTATGGACGACGTGACCCACCAACCCTTCTGAGGGATCTATGCCAAATCGCCGTTGAGGAGTGAGACAATCTGGACCAACAGTGCCTTGATACACTAGTGGATAATATGCCACGACGAAGAAAGGCATGCAACAATGCATGAGGATGTTCGACTGGGTATTAGAGGTACTGGTGTGTATAGCAATTTGGACCACCACCTCTGATGGTCTCGCTGTATGGTGGTACAACATGCAATGTATGGTTTTCATGAGCAATAAAAAGGGCGAAAATGATATTATGTTGTTCTCTATTCCAATTTTCTGTACAGGTTCCGGAAATCTTAGAATCGAGGTGAAGCAAAATTTTTTGATATATGTATTTGACCTGTTCGCTCTGTTCCCTCTTCTTATTATTGAGAAGTGCAATAGATTCCACGCGGTGTCATTTGTACTGGGTTCTTGCTAAAACCTCTGTCAAGTGAGGTCTATTTACATGTTTCATTTACGTTAGTATACATAATTGTTCCTTGTAGAATTAAACTGTCACAAAAAAACAGAATTGTTTCCCATCATCATTTTTGGAGAACAACTTTGAATCACTTATTTAAGAAACTAGCCAGCCCACATAGCAAATATACAACTAGTTTCCAAGTATACTTATATGATTGTGAAGTCTGCATGGATCGATGGTTAGATATTATTCGTGCTTGTAATGGTTGACTTAAATAGTTAATATATATAAGATTGGCTACAACCATTTCTACCCCCTCCCCCACCAGTATAACCAAGGAACTTGCGTTGGTGGGGTGGCTTCTGTGCCTTAGCAATAATGATGTCTGTACGATAGGTGCAAAAACATTGGAGCAGTATTTGCTGAAAGGTCAGACAAACCTGTGGTTCCTGAAGAGGGGAAGATGAGTTTTTGCAGGGGAAAATGACTCCAGGCACATATTATAAAATGTAAGACGTTTCCAGGGACAAGTAAGGACTATGACCACTGTTTATTGTAGATTAAAACTGAATACATTGCAAGAAAGGTAGGAAAGGAGATGGCACCTGGAAATTTGTGAAAGAAACATAGGGAGCATTAAAGGGAGCATTGCAGGGTTCATTAGGCAACAATTGACTAGAACAGAGGACAGGAATAGAGGAGAAGACAAATGGGTAGCTTTGAGAAGGTAGCTCAAGATACAATAAGTAAAAAAACAAAGCCTAGTAGCAATCCTTGGATAACGCAGAAGTTACTGAGTTTCTTTGATGAAAGGAAAAAATAAAAAATACAGCAAATGAAGCTGGTCAAGGAGAACACAAACGTCTAAAAAATGAGCAAGACAGGAAGTGCAAAATATCTAAGCAGAAATGGCCAGAGGTCAAATCTAAGGATTCAAAAGCACATGTTACTAGGAACAGATAGATACCGCCTACAGGAATATTACAGAGGCCTTTGGAGAACAAGAAAGCATCTCTATGAATATCAACAGCTCAAATTGAAAACCAGTGATAAGCAAAGAAAGGAAACTGTATGGTGGAAGGAATGTAAAGCGGATTTATAGAAAGGAGGAAAACTAGCACTAAATATTATAGAATTGGAAGAGGATGTCAATGAAGATGATACAATACTCGAAAATAATTTGACCGAGCCTTGAAATACTTAAGCTGAAACAAAGCCCCAGGAGTAGAGACATTGTGTCAGGACTACTGATAACATTGGGAGAACCAGCCATGACACAAGTCTTCCACCTGGTATGATGCATGGGAAAGATGAATATCCTCAGACTTCAAGAGAAAGACTAATGCAAATTCTTTACAGAAAATTGCAAAAAAGCACCCCTGCTTTTATAGCATATGTAGACAATGAGAAAGCGTTTGACCATGTTCACTGCAAAACAGCAAAAAGCTGTTCAAACTGGTACAAAAACCAGAAGGCATGTGAGACGGGAGTGGGACAGTGTTGCAGCTTATCCCAGATGTTATACAATCTGTACACTGAATAAGCAGTAAAGGAAAGCAAACAAAAGGATTAGAGGAGGAAATTAAACTTCAGGAAGAAGACGATGAGTTTGACGATGACGTTTGACGATGAGTCTCTAATTCTGTCAAGGTCAGCTAAGGAATAAGAAGAGCAATTGAACAGAACGGACAGGGTCTTGGAAGGTGTATATAAGATGAACATCAACAATGGTAAAACAAGGGTAACGAAACGGAGTTGAATTAAATCAGGTGATGATAAGGAAATATTATTAGAAAATGAGAATGTGGTAGATGAGTTTTGCTATTTCGGCAGCAAAATAACTGATGATGCCGAAATTAGAGAGGATACAGCAAGAAAAGCATTTCTCAAGGACAGAAATTTGTTAACGTCTAATGCAGATTTAAGTGTTAGGAAGTCTTTTCTGAAAGTATTGCCGGCCACGGTGGCCGAGTGGTTCTAGGTGCTTCAGTCCGGAACCGCGCGGCTGCTACGGTCACAGGTTCGAATCCTGCCTCGGGCATGGATGTGTGTGATGTCCTTAGGTTAGTTAGGTTTAAGTAGTTCTAAGTTCTAGGGGACTGATGACCTCAGAAGTTGAGTCCCATAGTGCTCAGAGCCATTTGAACCATTCTGGAAGTATTTCTGCGGAGTGTTTCACGTCCCAGAATGTGTCCTATCAACTGATCCCTTCTTCTAGTCAGGTTGTGCCACAAATTTCGTTTCTGCCCAATTCTATTCCTTACTTCCTCATAGTTACGTGCTCTACTTTCCAAATATTCAACATTCTTCTCTAGTACCATATTTAAAAATCTTCAATTGTCTTTCGTCTAGACTATTTATTGCCCATGTTTTACTTCATTTCAGAACCTGATTAGAAGAAGGAATGCGTTAGTAGGACAGATTCGGAGACATCGATTTATCACCAGTTTAGTGCCAGAGAAACGTGTGTGGGTATGATCGTAGATGGACACCTACAGATGAATGCAGTAAGAACATTTAGAATAATATAACTTCCAGTAGTTATTCGGAGATGAAGAGGCTGGCACAGGATAGGGTAACGTGGAGAGCTGCACAAAACCAGTCTTTGGACTGACGACCACAACAACTACTATTACCACTGAGCAATACTCTTTTTTGTACCCATTTCGAATTTACAGCTATTCTTCTTACATATCTACTATGTTTAACGTCCTTACTCTATACACAGGATAAAGAAAAAACTTCGGCATTTACGTTCTCATCCAGATTCAGATCAGATAGGGTGCAGTTGCAAAAAAACAGATGTATGATAGTGGTGAACTTTAAGTACAATCATATCGTTCAGCACATCAGAATCTACACAGATATGTGTTTATACCACAGAAACCGTACCAGCCATCGTACGTTGCTGAATAGGCTGCCGGAACATCAAACACTTATCCACCATGGAGCGAGCTATGGTTCGAAACCTCGTCAGGTTGGTTTCCTCTTATTTTAGACGTCCATTCCACATTTCTCGTTGTTTATAAGCAGTACATCATTTGGCCACTTTACAATAGCCCACCACATGACAGTGGGATCCATTAAACTGTAAGCTTATGACCACTAACCGCGCAGCGCACAACCATAACTGGTCCTGCCAAATTCATGTAGAGCAGCCTCCCGATGCAGTACACAAACGATGAATACGTCGATATGATTCCTTTCCTTTGTAGCTCTTAGCAACGCCTTTGGAAAACTGGTAATCTTCGTCCACAAGTAAAGGTCAGGGGTCGTCCAAGGAGTAAACGTACTCTACAAACACAGGATGCACTTCTTGAATCCATTCACCAACCACCCAGACAAAGTACCCGTGACATTGGAAGGCAGTTCCAGATATGTTTTTGAACTGTCAAACTGCTTTCATATGTCAACACATTAACTCAACACCCAACGACCAGACGACCGCATTCGACGCACGCAGTTTTGTGAATGACATTTGCACCAAGTGGAAGATAATGCACATTTTATTAATAACGTGATATGTACTGTCATTATTGATCGGAACTCAGCCCACATGTCACCTGTGAACGTGGCATTCAGGCACGCATTGACATAATCCCATGGGCTAGTATCGTAAGAGTATTTCTTTTGGGCCCTTACCTATTGATGGACAAGCTGAATGTACTCATGTATTGTACAACTTTTTGGAACACTTTGTCTGACGCGTTAGAAAATGTTCCACTTGGTGTTCGGTGACAGCTACGGCTTCAGCATGATGGTGCACTGCTACGCTTTGGAATGAATGTGCGTAACTATTTGAATGAAAATTTTCCTGCGAAATGGATTAGTCGTACAGATTCAATGTTCTGGCCTTCACATTCTCCGGACCTTAATCCACTAGATTTTTATTGGTATGGACACTTAAAGGATCACGTTTTTGGGTTGTGTAGGATCCAGCAAAGTATGATCGAGGGACTGGTGAAGTGTTTGCCATTGCGAGGTGGCCTCTTTGAAACTTGCTCACATGTGTACATACTGGCTCTGTGAAGATAAGCCTGGATGACAAATGTACAGAACGAAGTTATTGTGTGTAGCACAATGAGCAGTCTAGTGTAGCTTGCCTGTTGTGCTTCCTGTGCCTCATTAATGCAGACGACGGTATTGTATCCATTATTACTTTTTGTTGGATTTATTTGTTTCATGAACGAAACAAAGCGGTAAGAAGTGCATGTTATGTCTTAATGTTTAAATATAGATAACAGTGACAGAAAAGAATACAAAAGATACCGCATTGGGGAGTTGTAAAGTGGATACAGATTGATGCTTTAACTCTAAAAAAAAGAATGTTTCTTGAGTCTTGAATATCCATTCCCCACAGCACTGGCTTGTCTCACTGGGCTAAGGTGCAGCTGCGGCACTGCGCAGAGTCCGTGCTGCGTGTTCTCGACCACGCTGCTTGCAGTTACAGCGTCGCCAGAGCCTCGTTTTCTAAATAGCATTCCTGTTAAACATACAAATGGAACTAAGTTTGAGTAGATACACTTTTTTCTTGAACCGAGATGAGGAATCGCATATTGATAACCAAGTGTGGTACTTTTTCTTCATCCTGTGTGCTTTTGGATACTCCTATCAAGCAACGGACCTATTTTGTAGCCCTTTGAGATTTACGTTTGATACTAAACTAAAACGCAATCGATCAAAACAAAGCAATTTCCTGTAACCAATATCGAAGAATAAGACAGTGGTTACTCACACAGCATCGAACTTTCTGTATTAACGATATTATTTCTTATTGGTAATTCTTTCAATAATGAATTTTCAGCTTTACTTGTAGAAAAAGAACAATGTAAGAAAGGCTATTTTACGTATATGATCTATTGTCTCATGAGGCTGGAGGCATTTTCACTCTTTTCCCGTGGAATTTCACCGAATGGAGAAGCAGGGTGCAGCATCCAATCCATCATGATGAATTACAGGAGCAACATCAACGATGATGACAGCCATTGCACTATCAACAACCGAACAGATTGTCGTTTCGTAACGTATTAGTGCTCTGAATACTGTTCTGAAAAAAAAGTCTTTCATGTCATCATTTTGTAGAATACGCTAATACTTAGTTCTGATGTATTGGTATGTATTCCACGATAATATTATCCCCACATTCCTATATCAATCAGACATAATCAGATTCCCTTCTGAAAGGAAATATAAGATATAACTAGGTAATGTGAAGAAAAGAAAGGGAATCGTTACTAATAACGAAGCGAGAAGAACTACAACTGCAATGATCTTGCTTACGTGGTAAATAAATTCCGATAGGGGTGTTGTAATATACTGCGCGATTCACGAAGTTTTTCATCCCTGTTAGCGATCGAGTAGGCTTCTGTTCGCTCTGTCAAGCGAAATTTCTACTCTCTAGCGTTCTTCGCCTCTACTTCCTGGTTATCAGAAATAATAAAACGCAAATGTGGTAATTTTTAATTTTTTCTCGTGGCTTGCTTACTTGAGCTCGTCTTAACCAGAACATACGATCGTTTCACTGCGTACTACTGGGGTTATGAAGAACCCAAGAAATTTACACGCAATATATTAACAGTATTTTAATGAACTAACATGAAAACATACATTACAGCTGTTCCAATATAAGTCATCTTTTCAATTTCAGAGATGCTCATTCAAGAAACGAAAAGAAATTTAGATTGGTGTCATATTGACTTTGATAGTGACGAGGGAGTGCAGGCAGAGGTAAAGTTGTGGCTGTTTTAACAAAGTCAGTCAATTCACGATGGCAGTATCAGGAAACTGGTGTCTCGTTGGTAGAAAGTTGTTCGTCGTTGTGGTGACTATGATAAGATATAAGTATGTAGACACGGAAAATAAAGATGAAGAATGTTAATAAAGTTCAATTTATTTAAAAAGCTTTTAGATTTTTCACATGTATAATTCGTAGGCATTACTTTTTCGCACGCTTAGGTATTTGTGTTTCAGTCTAGAAGAGCTAGCGTTTGAGATGGTACACTACAACTTTTTTTTACAGCGATAATGCAAACTTGCGTCTAGGCGCGGTATTTCACAAATTACTTTGTAAGCTTACAAATTGTTTTACTTCCCGCCTTGAACCGCCAGATAGAACAGCGAGAGGAGACACCATGTATTTGAGCCGTGCGTGGCTCGTGTTCGTGCCGTTTATTGCTTGACATTTTGTCTTTGCGGTACTGCCGTCCCGTTTCTTATTCGATTTACTGGCGTCATTAAGTTGCTGGCTTGCCTGCCCGTGAGGGGCAGCAGCAGCGCTTATCGATCGAATGGTTTTAGTATTGTTCGAGTTGTTTGTGGAAGTGTTTCGTGGAACGGTGTGTAGCTTGTGTGGTTTTGACTGAGCAGCTATTTTAATGCAGTCTGCGTGCTGCATGCTAGTCAGTCAGTTGGGACAGGGCAGCGAGAACTCCCCGGGGCACAAGGCCAGGTCGGGACAGCTGGCAGCGTGCAGGCGCTGTCGGATTGTGAGGCGATACCTGCGAGAGCGACAAAGTTCGTTGCCCACCCAACCTGGACGCTGAAGTTGAGTGATCAGTTAACCTGTTATGAATCCTCAACTATTGTGACATCTGTTTGTTGATTTGTGGGTTGTTGGACCCTGGGCCCTTCAGGCTAGCAGCAACGTATGATGTGTTGGAGTCGGCGAAATCTTGCAGCTGTCTTCCTGTATTGTGATTTATTATTAAACTGACTGTTACTTACCAGTGAAGTGCACCAGCGGTATTTTCTCCCCTGTGGCCATTAACGCCCCAGTTACCTGTCCTGGTCGTTAGCGTACTTTTCTGGCAATGTGCCGTTCCTCGTCGTGTTGACGCTATCCGGCATGGCATGTAGTTCAACAGCCTTTTAAGTTGTTTGGTTCATATATGCCTAGAGTGGTTATTGTTCCCTTGGCTGTTTTCAAACGCCAGTTTCTGAAGCTGTGGGAGTCATTTTAGTTTGCTGTGCGAGGTCTTTGGCTGTGTATTAATTCAGTTCTTTTTTAAATTTTACATAAAGGCCTTCAGCTATCTTAAATTAAAGTTTTTTTTCGTATCCTCGCCCTTGTCTGATATTTTCCATCGTAGTGCCATTGGTCGGACAAAAGGGAACTGGTTAAGTTGTTGGTTGGTCCTTGGGCCATCCCTAGTTTTGATTGCCATTGGATTATTTAACTTTAACTCTTAGTTGCCTGTCTCACCTCACCTTACGTTTGATCTGCCTTCTCAGGCAGACCCTTGGAACACTTCTGAGCACCACTTGTTCTGTTTGTTTTAGATTGTGATTTTAATTTTAGTTTGAAGTATTGTGCGTGGTATTCGGCCATGTATTAATTCAGTTCTGTTTTTAAATTTTACATAGAGACCTTCAGCCTTGTTAAATTAAAATTGCCGCGCGGGATTAGCCGAGCGATCTAAGGCGCTGCAGTCATGGACTCTGCGGCTGGTCCCGGCGGAGGTTCGAGTCCTCCCTCGGGCATGGGTGTGTGTTTGTCCTTAGGACAATTTAGGTTTAGTAGTGTATAAGCTTAGGAACTGATGACCTTATCAGTTAAGTCCGATAAGATTTCACACACTTTTTTTAAAAAAAGTTAAAATTCTGGAGATTGATTTTATTTTTTTCCTAAAAATTTTTTCTACGTGAAATCGTTTGTAATCCAGGCCCTAATCCCTTAGTTGTTCGATGTGCTATGTGCGGACTTCCACCAACGATTTACGTAAACACCTTTTAATAAGGCATTCAGCCATGTGTATTCTTTAAAGGTAAATTTTTTATATGAAGGAAGGGATTTATTTTAAATTGTTTGTCTGCCTTGTTGTTCAGGGCCTTAGCCGTTGTTTCAAATTTGTTTGTGGCCTTCAGCCATGCAATAAGTTAATATTTCTTTAATTAGACTTTCAGCCATTCTGTTGTAAGTTTAAAAAGGAAATTCTTGGTTAGAAAAATTGTTTATTAATGTGTTTTAATTACAGTTGTCCTTCAGACGTGTAGTGTAGGCCTTCAGCCACTAACTGTTTTCAATTGCATGTTTCTTTTTAAAAAGTTTTACCTTCTGTTTTTAATTGCTTTTTATTTCTAAGCCAGGCCTTCAGCTGTTCGTGTTTTTGGTGTGGTTTTGGGCCTTCAGCCCCGGAAGCATCTCAAGTTTTCTTTAACTAGGCCTTCAGCCATATTGTCTAATTGTGATCTTTTAAAGCAATGTGTAAATAAGTGTTTCTTAGAATAATAAAGTTGTGTGTTTGATTGTACGACTCACAGTAACAGTTTATGGCCCCACCCACAATCATAGTCTTGTCCTGTGTGCTCTCTGAGTACCTACCAACCAGGTTTCAGTACTCTGTGTAGCAAATATTTCACGCATTATCCAGGAAAGATAAGGCCAAGCCACTGTCTCAGTCGTAATTCTCTGCTGTAGGCACCGGGGTCCTCGATCCAGCCAATGTGTTAAGGTCGGAACTGGGTATTGGGATGGTACGAGGTTTGCATGAATGGATGAACTGCATTTTGTATGATTAATACACTGGCATATTTTGCCAGTATTTGTGTGAAGCTACAGGTCAGGAAATGTATTCTACGATTGAAATATAACAGTTGACGACATGAAACTACAGTTTATTGTGTCAGAATACAACTATTACAAGGCCAACAGAAAGACAAAAACAGGCAAAACCATGTTTTTAAATACTAATTTTTGCAGTCAGTTCTAGATGTATAGCTGATCTATTACTATCGGAAACTATCATAAAAGAGGTTTAGTTGATTCCACCGGTTTTTGTTGCTAGAAAAAGAGGTCACTTCTGATACTGTTGGAATTTCTTGCGTTCTCTGGAAATTGTAGATGTCTTCAGTAAGCAGTCCAGCCATCTGGTCTTCAATCACAGACTAGTTAGCTCCTTCAGGATGAGCCGGCAGACTTGCAATGCTTCTAGCTCTTGGGACAGTCTGACAGGGTTGGTTTACATAGACTCTTTGGTTTCACCACGTAAACTACAACAAACAGAAGGAAATATGTTTTAATAGAGTTATAAATCATTAATAGAATTATATGCTATTTCATATTTACTACTGGTAACACAATGATAAGGCATCGCAATTTTTATATGGCATGAAATGCATTCCCATGCTTCTTGACAGAGCATAGGGGAACGGTACGGGAGACCTGCACCACCGTAATAGGCAATGTCGTAATGGAGGTGGTTTGCCGTTGCCTGCCTCCGAACGTAACAGGGATGAATGATGAAGAGGAAGACGACACAACAACTCCCAGTCACCTCAGGGCATGTGAAAATTCCTGACCCCGCCGGGAATCGAGCCTGGTACCCTGTGCTCGGGAAACGAGAACCGCGATACCACGAGCTTCAGACATACAAGGCGTGTTTTTTAAGTAAGTGCCGTTTTGAAATTAATAAAAGACGTGCTAGGTTATCTCAATAATTTTATTTTTACATGGGAGCCTGTACCTTAATCTACTTTTCTACATAATTTCCGTCAATATTGAGACACTTGTCATAACGTTGTACCAGTTTTTGAATACCCTCCTCATAGAAGTCTGCCGCCTGACTTGTTAACCACTGCATCACCACTGTTTTGACTTCGTCATCGTCCTGAAGACCGCCCAGGTGTTTCTTCAAGTGCAGGAACAGATAGCAGTCACTGGGCACAAGATTGGGACTGTACGGGGATGATCTAGAGTTTCCCATCGAAAAGATGAGATCTTTGGTCTGATTCGCCACATGCGGATGGGCATGCATTGTCTTGCAGCAAAACGATGCCCTTGCTGAACTTACCACGTCTTTTGTTCTGAACTGAATGGCGCAGTTTGTGGAATGTCTTACAGTAAGCTGCTGCAGAAATTCCACAAGAAATACTCCTTTTCTGTCCAAAAAAACTGTGGACATGATTTTCCAGGCAGAAATTGTTTGCTTAAACTTCACTTTGCTGGGTGAATCTGAATGCCGCCATTCCATGGACTGTTGCTTTGATTCTGGTGTGACATAGGCCACCCATGTTTCATTGCCCATAATAATATGGATTAAGAAATCATCACCGTCATTGTGGCACCGCTCAAGGAAAGTCAATGCACTGTCTAAACGTTGGTTTTGTTTACATCTGTCAACATTTTCGGTCCCCAACACGCGCACAATTTTCGGTAATTCAAGTGCTCGGTCACAATGCCATACAAAACACTACAAGAAACATTAGGAACGTCATCCCACAAGGAGGAAATCGTAAAGCGTCTGTTTTATCTCACCTTATTGTCCGCTTCCTGCACCAAACTTTCATTAACGACCGAAGGCCGCCCACTCTGTTGTTCATCATGCACATTTGTGCGGCCATCTTTAAATGCTCTCACCCACTTTCTTACCATTCCATCACCCATAAATTTTTCTCCGTAAACTGCACAGGTCTCAAGATGAATATCGATCGCTTTTAGGCCTTTAGCACTAAGAAATCTTATAACAGCCCATACTTCACAGTCAGCGGGACTCGCGATTATCGGAGGCACCTTAAACACTCAGTACACAACGTAAACAAGGAATAATCAGACTGTAATGGCGTCGGTGCGTAGACAACAGATGTAGGTACCCAGTGCGCATGCTCAGAACACCGACCGCAGCGATGGGGCCGCGTTGTGGCAAAACGGTACTTACTTAAGAAACGCGCCTCGTACATTACATGAATTTCATGTTCAGCGTTGTGGAAAGATTACGTTATGGCCGCATAACACTGAGAATGTGAGAGATGCGAGACAGATGCACTACTGATAATGTCTTTTCCATATGTATAGGTCTTCGGGATCTCGTATTGATTTACCACCTCACCAGAACAGTAACAGTAAGTACCTAATTCGTTCACGCGTTTTGAACAGGCTTTCCTTCAATGGAGTGGGAAGTACCTTGTTTGCTCTGGACCCTAATATTTATTTTAATAGGCGGTGACTGTAGTTACGAGTACCATGATGGTGGTGCCAAGCGCCGTGTTAGCGACTTCCTATCCTTACCGCAGCCTGAGACAATAGGAAACGCGTCGCCCTTTGTTCCGAGGAACGGTTATCGCAAAGATTTTGCTCGATTAGTCTGCCTCATACTCCCTCGTAGCTGTTATCATTGCCCGATAGTCATTAAAGGTCCCCGCCGTGTCCTTAGTACAGTGACTCTAGAACGTTTCTTACGAAGGAAGTCTTCGTCTCTCTAAATACATAGAGTCATATTTATCAACGTCACTAACAACCGTTCATTTGAGCCCTGTAAAACCACCATCATCGTATTCCTCTCCGTGTCAGCTTATGCACCGACCGATATTCGGTCCAGACGTGATTCGACATCAGCTGTATTTTGCAATCGGATGGCATACACTAATCGAAAGCTTTGGCGTCTGTGTTAGCCTGTTGTTCAGTTACAGATTCTGAGAATTATAAAAACAACGAATGCATGCTGAACCTCCATCCATGGCATAGGATACTATGTGTGAAGAGCGCAAGATGACCAAAATGTTAATGGTTTTGAGACAGAGACAAAGATCTGTAACGGTGAGCCCTCTCATCTTCATCTTCTCTAGAAAAATTAAGGTTTTACTACAGTTTGAGGAATCATTCTCTGAAATTGTGCCACTGTTACTCTATACGGTCCCTGTCGAAGCTGACTTCAGCTCTGTGTGAGATGTGAGGCGACCTTCTGTTTATTAATCGACCACATTACTACTGCATCTGGGAGTGAAGGCGCTTCGATCGGCTCATCATGAGTTTTTATAGTGATATTTCAAGAGGACACGACGAACCATTGATAGTATACACACAGCTGAGCTGAAAGCTTCGACAGACGACGCGTTTTCCTTACTCACCCCTGTAGTTGTTTACTGTAAGGTCAAAGCCTCTTCTGATGGCGGACACGGAAAGCCAAGTATTAAATAGTATCTGTTGTAGGATGCTTTGACACAAATGATTATGAAGCCAGATTGTATATATTCTTACGAGTGCTTGGGCTTTTAAGTACACACTGTCGAAGGACACATACACAGGACTAATTTTTCTTCCTAAATTACGTCTACGGGTGACTCTGAAGTCCATTAGGAGGTTTTGCTTAAACATATCCGTTAAGTCGTATTAACCACGCGCTGAAGACACAATTTCTGATTCAATGGAGATCTCATCTCGTACTGCGACTGCGCTATTTTCCACTCCTTCTAACTCGATATTTTGGTCTGACACAATTAATGTGCTGTTACCAAGTCCTGGTTTCAGGCTTCACTGGCTCCCTAACACTACGTGAGGGCTTCTGCTATTTGTAAATGCCTCAGATTCTGAATAATTTTTGCAATGCTTCTACGGGTGTTTACTAATACTGTGCATCATCGTCTGTATTAAGCACGTAGTATACTGGAGATGTCTGTTACTGCTCTTTTTGTGTGTGTGTGAATGAATTTAATCACAAGATGATCTACCGTACTAGGTGACGTGCGGTACATTTGCTTAGCGTTGTACAGTTCACCTAGTTACTCGTTTCTACGTCAGTTGGCTGCTAAGTTTTGAACTTTTCCAATATTTTATCCTGTTCCATTTTATCATAAACGTATAACGAGTATTACAAAATTAATAAATGAAAAGCACCAGTTTGCTTTTGTTCTACAATATTGCAGATCAAAAGCAAACTGGTGCTTTTCATTTATTATAATGTTGTTCTACCAATAACCGACGGAAGATTCTGTTGATATTACAAATTTGTCGATGCTTTCGTGGCCACATGTTGACAAACTGCCTATTGGCATCTGTCTCGGGTTCTTCGGCCGACGTACATCTAAAGATTTTACTGACGACTACCTGAGATCCATAAGAACAACGTTCCACTAACACAGATTATTAGCGCTCCTGGCTCACCGACGTATATACTGGCAAAACATTTGGCCTCTCTGCTCCAGCCGCATGTGGGGAAGACCGACACATACATAAAGGACTCAGGATATTTCACTGAGAAACTTAAGAATCTGAAACTTGCACCAAACGACATCCTGGTCAGCTTTGCTGTTGTATCTCTGTTCACGTAAGTGCCACTCAGTGACGCTCTGGAGCACATCAGTTCCATTTTCCCACAAGACATCACAAAGCTCTTCCATGAATGTCTCACAACGAGCTATTTCACGTGGAATGGCAATTTCTACGAACAGCTGGAAGGCATCGCCATGGGTAGTCCTCTTAGTCCAGTGGTGGCCAACTCCTTCATGGAACATTTCGAATCACAGGCACTGGACTTGCAAACCTAAGGTGTGGTACAGGTACGTCGATGATACTTTCGTTGTGTGGAGCCATGGTGAAGAACAGCTCGGTGACTTCCTAAGACACTTGAACAGCCACCATGCCAACATAAAATTTACCATGGAAGTAGAAAAGGACAAAAAACTGTCATTTCTAGATATACTGGTTACAAGGGATGACGAAAATCTGGGACACAGCGTGTATCGAAAACCGACGCACAAGGACCGATACATGAACAAACTATCAAACCACCAACCGAGCCAGAAAAGAGGCATGATTAATACTCTCGTAACGCGAGCAGGACGAATATGTGAGCCACGGCACCACAGACGCGAAATGCAAAACCTGGAAAGTTTTCTGAGGAGCAATGGGTACTCCACAAGTGTAACAGAGCGAAACACGCGGCGATGTAAGGAATCAGAAAAAGAAATGTCGGGTACGGCCTTTCTGCCTTACATTCCCAGAGTGGCGGACAGAATCGGCCGTATATTGAGCAAACACGGCGTAAAGACGATTTTCAAACCGACAAGGAAGGTCAAAGAGTGTCTTAGATCGGCAAAGGAGAAAAGGGACCCACTTGTAATGTCGGGAATACACCGTATACCATACATATGCGGAAAAGTTTATGTCGGAATGACTAGACGATCAATTAACACCAGCATCAAAGAACATAAGCGACATTGCAGGTTGGGGCAAGTGGAGAAATCGGCCGTGGCAGAGCACGCACTGAGTGAGACCGCCTACGTAATAAAATTCGCCGACACGGAAGTTCTGGCTGTAGAGAAGCAACAGTCTGGAACCGCGCGACAGCTACGGTCACAGGTTCGAATCCTGCCTCGGTCATGGGTGTGTGTGCTGTCCTTAGGTTAGTTAGGTTTAAGTAGTTCTAAGTTCTAGGGGACTGATGACCTCAGAAGTTAAGTCCCATAGTGCTCAGAGCCAATTTTTTTTTTTTTTTTTTTTTTTTTTTTTTGTAGAGAAGCACTATCACACGCGCTTGTTCAGAGAAGGTGTAGAAATACAAAACACGCGAACAGTTTCAACAAGAAAGAGGAAAGCCTTAAGGTAAACGGATCCTGGCTTCCCGTACTGCAGCGAACGACCGTCGCAGGTAGCAAGAGGAGAACCGCACCGGAAATGACAGAGGAGAAGCCCTCGGATGTCGGCGCGCCAGGTACATATAGTCTGCGGCCGCGAGCTCGGCTCCAGTTCACCACCGGCAATGGAGGGTGAAGCTTTGACAATGCCAGCCACTCGTGCTGGTGAAACGTTAGTAAAATCATTAGACGAACGTCGGCCGAAGAACCCGATACAGAAGCTAATAAACAGTTTGTCGATATACATACTAATATGTTTATTCCGTTTAAATTGGAGGTAAGGGTAACCACTTTCCCTTGATAGTTTGATGTGACTCATTTTTTCATATTAACTTTGGAACCCTTCACTAAATTTTTTATCATCAGTCTTATAACTGGTTTGATGCGGCCTGTGTTAATCTTTTCATCTCAGAATAGCAATTGCAACCTAGGTCCTCGATTATTTGCTGGATTTATTCCAATGTCTGTCTGTCTCTACAGTTTTTGCCCGCTACAGCTCCCTCTAGTACCATGGAAGTCATTCCCTCATGTCTTAACAGATGTCGTATCATCCTGTCCCTTCTCCTTATCACTGTTTTCTACATGTTCCTTTCCTCTCCGATACTCCGCAGAACCTCCTCATCCCTTACCTTATCAGTCCACCTGCTTTTCAACATTCGTCTGTAGCATCACATCTCAGCTTCTTCGATTCTCTTGTGTTCCGGTTTTCCCGCAGTCCATGTTTCACTACCATACTATGCTGTACTCCAGACGTACATTCTCAGTAATTTCTTCCTCAAATTAAGGCCAATATTTGATATTAGTAGAGTTCTCTTGGCCAGGAAATCCCTTTTGGCCATTACTAGTCTACCTTTGATGTCCTCCTTGTTCCATTCGTCATTGGTGATTTTACTGCCTAGGTGGCAGAATTCCTTAACATCATCTACTTCTTCACCATCAATCCTGATGTTTAGTTTCTCGCTGTTCTCATTTCTAACTACTTCTCATTACTTTCGTCTTCCTTCGATTTACTCTCAATCCATACTCTGTATGGATTCCATTCAGCACATCATGTAATTCTTCATCACTTTCACTCAAGGTAGTAATGTCATCAGCGATTATTTTCGTTGATATCCTTTCACCTTGAATTGTAATACCACTCCTGAACCTTTCTTTTATCACCACCATTGCTTCCTCGATGTACAGTTTGAGCAGTACGGGCGAAAGCCTACAACCTTTTTAATACGAGCACTTCGCTCTTGGTCGTCCACACTTATTATTCCCTCTTGGCTGTTGTACAAATTGTATATGACCCGTCTCTCCCTGTAGCTTACCCCTACTTTTTTCAAAATATCTAACATTTTGCACCATTTTACATTGTCGAACGCTTCTTACAGATCGACAAATCCTATGAATGTATCTTGATTTTTCTTTGGTTTTGCTTCCCTTATTAACCGCAACGTCAGATTTGCCTCTCTTGTGCTTTTATCTTTCCTAAAACCAAACTGATCGTCATCTAGCTCATCATAAATTTTCTTAATTTTTCTTTATATTATTCTTGTAAGCAACTTGTATGCATGAGCTGTTAAGCCGAAATTCTGGTGATTCTCACACTTGTCAGCTCTTGCCGTCTTCGGAATTGTGTGGATGACGTTTTTTCGAAAGTCAAATGGTATGTTGCCAGACTCATACATTCTATACATCAACGTGAATAGCCGTTTTGCAGCCACTTTCTCCCTTATGATTTTAGTAATTCTGATGCAATCTTATCTGTCCCTTCTGCCTTATCTGATCTTAAGTTCTCCAAAGCTCTTTTAAATTCTGGTTATAATACTGGATACCATATCTCTTCTAAATCGACTCCCGTCTCTTTTTCTGTCACATCAGACAGAACTTCCCCTCATTGAGAGTTTGAATGTATTCTTACCACCTATCCGCTTTCTCCTCTGCATTTTATAGCGGAATTCCTGTTGCACTCTTAATGTTATTTCCCCTGCTTTTAATGTCACCGAAGGTTGTTTTGACTTTCCTGTATGCTGAGTCTGTCATTCCGACAATAATTTATGTATCGATGTCCAAACATTATTCCTGCAGCCATTTCGTCCTAGCTTCCCTGCACTTCCTATTTATTTCATTCCTCAGCGACTTGTATTTCTCTATTCCTGAGTTTCCCTGAACATTTTTGTACCTCCTCCTTTCATCGATTAATTGAAGCGTTTATTGTGATATCCATGGTTTCTTCGCAGTTACTTTCGGTGTACCTATGTTTTCCTTATCAACTTCTGTTCCTTATCACTTTTTAGAGATGTCCATTCATCTTCAATTGTACTGCCTATTGAGCTATTCGTTATTGCTGTATATATAGCCGTAGAGAACTTTAACCTATCTCGTCATTCCTTAGTAGTTCTTTGCGTATTTATTGAACTTCAGCCTACTCTTCATTACTACTATATTGTGATCTGAGTCTATATCTGCTCCTGGGTACACCTTAGAATCCAATATCTCATTTCGGAATCTCTGTCTGACCATTATGTGGTCTAACTGAAATCTTGGCGTATCACCCGGCCTTTTCCAAGTATACCTCCTCCTCTTGTGATTCTTGAAGAGAGTATTCGCTATTACTCATACTAGCTGAAACTTGTTACAGAACTCAATTAGTCTTTCTCCTCTCTCACTGCTTGTCCCAAGCCCATATTCTCCTGTAACCTTTTCTCCTACTCCTCCTCCTGCAACTGCATTCCAGTCCCCCATTACCATTAGATTTTCATCCCCCTTTACATACCGTCATACACTTTCTCTTTCATCTTCAGCTGCGACGTCGGTATGTATACCTGAACTATCGTTGTCGGTGCTGGTTTGCTCTTGATTCTGATAAGAACAACCCTGTCACTGAACTGTTCACAGTAACATACTATTTGCCCTACCTTCTTGTTCATAACTAATCCCAGTCCCTTTGTATCATTTTCTTTTGCCTACACTCATCTGACCAGAAACCCTTGTCTCCTTTCGATTTCACTTCAATAACCCCTACTGTATCTAAGTTGAGCATCTGCATTTCCATTTTCAGATTTTCTAGCTCCCCCTACCACGTTTAAGCTCCTGATGTTACACGGCCCGGCTCGTAGAACGTTATCCTTTCGTTGATTATTCAATATTTTTGTCATGGTAACTTCCCGTTGCTAGTCCACATGAATGGTAGACTGTTCCGGAATCTTTTGCCACTTGAGAGAGTATCATGACACTTCTTCAATTACAGGCCAGATGTCACACGTTATGTGTCTTTAATGCAGTGATTTCCATTGTATTTTACATGCTCATTCCGTTGCTCATTGCTGATTCTTCCACCTTTATGGGCAGTTTACCATCCCTAGGACAAGAGAGTGCCCTGAACCTCTGTCCACTCCACCGTCTTCTTTGACAAGGCCGTTGGCAGAATGATGGTGACTTCTTATGCTAGAAGTGTTCGGCCAACAAGGGTGATTGTTAATCAAAATTGAAGCAATGTCTGGATTCGAACGCGGGACCGAAGACTTTTTGATTAGAAATCAAAAATGCTACCGCTACACCACCCTTGACTCACAATGTATTGCCACTTATACCACGTGAACATTGTCGAACTCGCTCTCCAAGGCCTGCTGTGGTGGAATGCTTCTATGCTCCCTCTACCCTCCTTAAATTGCCAAGCCTACGACGTTTTGTTGTAAGGTGCGTTATCCCGACTTCTGTGTTTATTGTTGACATGTGTTACTGATAAGTGTTGGAGTCTCCTAGACCGCGCCTTGTGAACTACGCACTTGTTTTCTTCAGCACGGTGCCGTAAAGCCCAAAAGGTGTTTCACGAATGTGTAATTTTTAACTTTTTAATTGTTAGTCGGTCTATGCCAGTGATATAGATCAAGAAATAAACTAAAAAGAAGACCATTTTACATTAGCCAGTGATCACAGTTCTGTTATCGAACAAGAGTATCATTCAGAAGAAGAACTTCAGGAAAGTTGTGATGGGGATCTATCTGTTTCTTCAATGAAATACTTAAAATGTCTGTTACAATCGAATGTTTTCCGAGTAGTGATAAAAATGTAGTTCGCAGCAATGTATATCAATTTAATAGACTTCCTTTATCTATCAATCGGTTGGAATTTTTATGCGCAAACCCTGGAATTTAGTTTTATTTGGAATTTATTTGCTACAGAGACTGTGTAATTTTTAGGATGTAATATGGTTCAAATGGCGCTAAGCACTATGAGACTTAACATCTGAAGTCATCAGTCCCCTAAACACAGAACTACTTAAACCTAACTAACCTAAGGACATCACACGCATCCATGCCCAAGGCAGGATTCGAACCTGTGACCGTTGCAGCAGAGCGGTCCGGGACTGAAGCACCTAGAACCGCTCGGCCACAGTGGCCGGCTTAGAATGTAATATTCAGTACTCTAAAATTGCTCTGAGCACGATGGGACTCAACATCTTAGGTCATAAGTCCCCTAGAACTTAGAACTACTTAAACCTAACTAACCTAAGGACATCACACACACCCATGCCCGAGGCAGGATTCGAACCTGCGACCGTAGCAGTCCCGCGGTTCCGGACTGCAGCGCCAGAACCGCTAGACCACCGCGGCCGGCCAGTACTCTAACAGTCTATTTATGTGTACTATTTAAACGAAGCACACACAAGTATGTGCTTTTGTCTGATAAATAGTAAAATGTTGCAGGGTTTGTTTAGTGCAATAAAATAAACTAGAAGCATTTAAACAACACTTAAATAACTGTAAAAATAAATGTTATATAGCATAAGTTAAAAATTTCAAATGATTTTTGCCTTAAATCTCAGTTTAAGCCTAGGGGTCCCAGAGACCACACCTCGTGCTATACGTTACAGAAAATTCTCCTCGAGAGTTAAGGGTTAACAGTCTGTGGTTATCTTGTCAATGTTGTTGTTGTTGTGGTCTTCAGTCCTGAGACTGGTTTAATGCAGCTCTCCATGCTACTCTATCCGGTGCAAAGCTTCTTCATTTCCCAGTACTTACTGCAAACTACACCCTTCTGAATCTACCTAGTGCATTCATCTCTTGGTCTCCCTCTACGATTTTTACGCTCCACGCTGCTCTCCAATGCTAAATATGTGATCCCTTGATGCCTCAGAACATGTCCTACCAACCGGTCCCTTCTTCTTGTCAAGTTGTGCCACAAACTCCTCTTCTCCCCAATTCTATTCAGTACCTCCTCATTAGTTATGTGATCTATCCATCTAATCTTGAGCATTCTTCTGTAGAACCACATTTCGAAAGCTTCCATTCTCTTCTTGTCCAAACTATTTATCGTCCATGTTTCACTTCCATACATGGCTACACTCCATACAAATACTTTCAGAAACGACTTCCTGACACTTAAATCTCTACTCGATGTTAACAATATTCTCTTCTTCAGAAACGCCTTCTTTGTCAATATTGCACAGAAAATCGTGTTATTTAAAGTAACGTACCCTTCGGTAGCAGGTTGTAGCAAGAATACAGCTTCAGTGAATTAGCATACAAGTAGAACTTGTTGTCTGCCTGGACACAAATGGTATCCTCGTCTTCTTCCGCGTACGACGCCGCCACCAATGTTCTCGCAGCCGGGATGGTGGCGGACGGCTGTTCCTCACCCTGGATGACGTCAGTGGTCGACTTTTGTGGTTGTCCTTGGACCACCGCAACTGCGACCAGTGCTGTAGAAAACAATGAACAGCTTGTAACTTTGTCCACTACCTGTTAGTGCCACGTCACTATCTAGCACTCTGATACTGCTGTCTGGTACTATGACTCTGGCAGGTGCCAGCTTTACAATACCGAGATGCAGTGCAACTCTGCTGACTCGTGCCACAACTCTGCCACTTGATAATGTATCGTGCTATGTTGACTGGTAGTCCCCTATGTACATGAAATCCAGTGTAACTGATATTAGGGAAACTGTAACATGAGAATACCGCACATTTTTGACATTTGCGTAGGATATTTTAAGACATACTGTACCACAACAAGAGACTGTTTTCGGTATCTAATTGCAAATATAACTCAACATATCGCTGTTAATGGAAAAAAACGACAGTTGGAATGATAATTTCAAGGGTACGACGAGGAAGTGTATTATGAACAGCTTGTGAAAAACATTTACGTTGTACTTTTTTCTCTGCCACTGCCAACATAACGGAAACCTGTTATTACAAACAGTGAATAGCGAACACCACGTCCTTTAGCGATGACTCACAAATGCAGATCGAATGTAATAGAACCCGATGCCTCATGTAAATTTCAGCTACTTCCTTTCATATGTTTATAACCATTTTTTTGGTAATTCTATGTATTTATGAATATTGTCAGTAATTAGATTTTATCAAAATGTAATATGTGCCGGATGAATACATAAGAAATAATTATGCAGATCGTTGTAGTAAATACGCTGGCAGTGTCAAGGAAATTATGCTGAACTAACACAAGGAATTCATTTCACAGAAAAATAACATCGTTGGCTCGATAACATGCAGTCCTAAAAGATGGCTGAGAGGAGTAGCGAAGCATCTGTGGTGTGGTACAGACGTGTGTGTCGGCGCACAAATGTAAAATGGAGATTGTTGTGGATGTTGGAATTGAAGAAGACTTCTCTGTGCATAAATGTTACTCAAGCTGCTCACTAATCAAGAAGAGCGTACTGTCCATAGTGAATTTCTTAATAAGCATTACATCGTACCACAAACAACTTATCGCAAAGTAAGATTCAGCCAGTATTTGTGTAGCTCTGTTATAGGCATGCGAGCGTAATAGTAGCTTTTTGGGAGACTGGTTAAAGGAAACTTGAAAAACCCAGCTCGTTAACCATCAACAGCGTACTACCCTCACACAATAACTTCCCCAGAAAAGCGTGACTACAAGAAATAGTAAAAAGAAGACTGATTCATTTAAAGTTACAACTGATTTTCAATAAAATAATCATTTTAATAAAAATCTGTAGCATCTGTAGTTACTGCACAACTACGGTATTGCAGACAAACAGTTCAAACTAGAAGTGATTTAAGTGTAACTCATATTTCAGTGACATAAGTATGCTGGATATTTTACGATTTTATGTTGTGTTCGGTAAATGACATTACCTGCATACGTCTACGAAACGTTAGTATTGAAAAGTAATTGTTGGCATGAATGACAGTTTCTGCGGCATCATTTGCAAAGTAACCGGTAAAGAATAATAGCCTGGTCAGATTAAACATACACTCCTGGAAATTGAAATAAGAACACCTTGAATTCATTGTCCCAGGAAGGGGAAACTTTATTGACACATTCCTGGGGTCAGATACATCACATGATCACACTGACAGAACCACAGGCACATAGACACAGGCAACAGAGCATGCACAATGTCGGCACTAGTACAGTGTATATCCACCTTTCGCAGCAATGCAGGCTGCTATTCTCCCATGGGGACGATCGTAGAGATGCTGGATGTAGTCCTGTGGAACGGCTTGCCATGCCATTTCCACCTGGCGCCTCAGTTGGACCAGCGTTCGTGCTGGACGTGCAGACCGCGTGAGACGACGCTTCATCCAGTCCCAAACATGCTCAATGGGGGACAGATCCGGAGATCTTGCTGGCCAGGGTAGTTGACTTACACCTTCTAGAGCACGTTGGGTGGCACGGGATACATGCGGACGTGCATTGTCCTGTTGGAACAGCAAGTTCCCTTGCCGGTCTAGGAATGGTAGAACGATGGGTTCGATGACGGTTTGGATGTACCGTGCACTATTCAGTGTCCCCTCGACGATCACCAGTGGTGTACGGCCAGTGTAGGAGATCGCTCCCCACACCATGATGCCGGGTGTTGGCCCTGTGTGCCTCGGTCGTATGCAGTCCTGATTGTGGCGCTCACCTGCACGGCGCCAAACACGCATACGACCATCATTGGCACCAAGGCAGAAGCGACTCTCATCGCTGAAGACGACACGTCTCCATTCGTCCCTCCATTCACGCCTGTCGCGACACCACTGGAGGCGGGCTGCACGATGTTGGGGCGTGAGCGGAAGACGGCCTAACGGTGTGCGGGACCGTAGCCCAGCTTCATGGAGACGGTTGCGAATGGTCCTCGCCGATACCCCAGGAGCAACAGTGTCCCTAATTTGCTGGGAAGTGGCGGTGCGGTCCCCTACGGCACTGCGTAGGATCCTACGGTCTTGGCGTGCATCCGTGCGTCGCTGCGGTCCGGTCCCAGGTCGACGGGCACGTGCACCTTCCGCCGACCACTGGCGACAACATCGATGTACTGTGGAGACCTCACGCCCCACGTGTTGAGCAATTCGGCGGTACGTCCACCCGGCCTCCCGCATGCCCACTATACGCCCTCGCTCAAAGTCCGTCAACTGCACATACGGTTCACGTCCACGCTGTCGCGGCATGCTACCAGTGTTAAAGACTGCGATGGAGCTCCGTATGCCACGGCAAACTGGCTGACACTGACGGCGGCGGTGCACAAATGCTGCGCAGCTAGCGCCATTCGACGGCCAACACCGCGGTTCCTGGTGTGTCCGCTGTGCCGTGCGTGTGATCATTGCTTGTACAGCCCTCTCGCAGTGTCCGGAGCAAGTATGGTGGGTCTGACACATCGGTGTCAATGTGTTCTTTTTTCCATTTCCAGGAGTGTATTTTCAAACAGACAGCACTGTGATGAGTTACGTAATACAGTATATTTTCTATGGAGTGTTGCTTGTCGTTGCACAATTATAATTAACATTATTGCATGCCAGATTAAAGGCTTCAGTGTGCATGTTACACTTGTTTTCTACATCGAGGCTCGCGCAATGGGATTTTATTTATTTGTCCAGTATTTGCGTGATTAGCTGTTTACCAAATGTAACTTTTACCCGTTTTGAAGCTGGCGACCTTCCTATTCTGCAATCTGAAGTCATTCTGACAACATTGGCATAACCAGTTACTGCTACCTGCAGTAAAACTTTATTTATTTCCATTATTTTACATTTATATTACTGTTGCAGCATTGATATTCGGAATATGTGCCTTGTTTCCATTTACTATGGTACAGTGAGTACACGTCTCATATTACAATATGAAAATGCTGCTATACAGCAACAAAATAATGTGGTCTCATTTGTTTACTCATTAGTTTACTGCATTCTGTGGATGATTCGAGATACCAAACAGCTTAAGTAGACTTTATGTGTTTCACAGTAGTGAAGATGAACAAGTTTTGTGTCCATCTATACCTATCTTGTGTTGTCCTTCTCGATTTCCAAGTCTGTAAAATTTGTTATAGACTCTTTCCCGTTATTTTCGACTTCACGTGGCACTGCTAACCTTCCGTTTACTGCTCGCTACCAATCCTAGTTAGCTACTCATAGGTACATATGTGACGCTTAACACTGGTAATTGTTCGAGTCATACTCTCAGAGGACTGAATTTGTTAATGTCGACAACACGAACACTTTTCATCGAGAATCTACGCGCTGGCACTGCTCAAGATCGCAAACAAATGGAAAATTTTTCCTAGAACCATGTTGATAAACAAAGCTGCTCCCCTTTTCTATTACGTCGCCAATGGTGGTAGTGAACAGTTCTTCGCAGAGTGTAAAAATAGACTTTCAAGCCAACTACAACCTCAGAAATTATATAAAAAGAGGGCAAGAAGAAAAGTTAATCGTGAATGAAAATTTATAAACTCTGCCAATACTTACCAGCAACAAACAACAGAGCAGCCTTCATTATACTCGCTAAGAAATACTACTGCTCTCTGTCTTACATTTTCATTTATGTATGTTTAAACTACCGATGACATCATCGAATGTTATCGTACCGTTCCCGTTCTCTCTTTCCGTTCCACGAACTGTAGCTGCAGTAACAAACAACAGATTGACTTTCCTTGTACTTGGAAACCTGTATTATCGTTAGCTCTGTCACATTTATTATCAACGCTGTTTCAGCAACCGTTGTCAAAAAGTCGGGTTATCATACAGCACCGTTCATTTTTTTCTCATTCGGTGTTATTGTAATAGAGCCGAGGAAACGGAAAGACGTTTGTCCACGTAAGTTACCTGCCACGACTCGCCAATACAGTTGAGCTGATATGTCACACACTTTTAAAGGGTAGTACTTGTTAAATATACGGTGAGAAGCGAAAGTGCTAGTAAAGAAGTAAGTTCCTACAAATAGACGCTTTTTTAAAATTAGTACGACACGGTTTAGGCACAGGCTCGAAATGAAGATTCTTTTTCTATCAAAAAAGCCTCTGATAATCTAATAAAGCAGTACGGCTCAAATCCTGAAGCAAGGAGATGTAGACATGCCACTGATCATTTATACTACTCACTGTGCAATCTAAACAGTTTTACTCTTTGATATATGTATACCGAGCTGGCCCCCACTTCCCGGCCGGCCGGGAACTACAGTCGGCGCTACAGTCTGGAACCACGCGACCGCTACGGTCGCAGGTTCGAATCCTGCCTCGGGCATGGATGTGTATGATGTCCTTAGGTTAGTTAGGTTTAATTAGTTCTAAGTTCTAGGCGACTGATGACCTCAGAAGTTAAGTCCCATAGTGCTCAGAGCCATTTGAACCATTTTTGAACCCACTTCTCGCCTGAGTTAACACGACTAGCAGACATCTGAAAAACGTACGCACTATTTCATTCATTAATGTACCAGTATTTCACATTTGCAGTGGCTTACCTCGCACTTGTGTTAATCTGTGATTTTAAGGAGAAAATCACTTACATCTGTTGCCAAGTCATATGTATTCCCGAAACTTAATTACTTTGTGTTAATTACTTTTGGTGTTGCGATCATTCTCCGTCAGTGTATATTAAAGGCTAGTCCAATAATATATCACTGTCTTGTATATATCTTGGAAGAGTGCGGATTTTGTTATTCGCTTATAATCAGGTCTTTCCCGCTCCATTCATGGACGGAGCGTAGGCAGATGATTGCACGTATGTATCTGTGCCAGCATTCATGAGCTTAATTTTATAATCGTAGTGTCTACGACGATACGTAAAGAGATGAAAGATTTTCTCAGATTCTCTTCTAGCACGGCGTAGGAATGACTAGGTTTCCATGGAATATCTGGCGCCCTAGTCAATACATTTCCTAATGGATACTCGTCCATGACGTTTAGGAATTATGTCACAGTTTATACTTCCCTTTCGTTTATGTAGTGTATTCGTTAGACGTCGTCTGGTAGGACGACCTCTTTTGGATAAGGTAGGGTTGAGCAGTATTGTAGTATACACCGTACGAGGTTTCTATAAGAAGTCAATAGTGTACATCGGACCAATAAATCAAAGTCCATAATTTATCACACCTGTAAATGAGCCAGTGTGACAGATATGCTTCAAATTCATACAGATTCTACCACTAAGATATTTATCTTACATCAACGGCTCATGTTATAAATCATAAAGTGTTTAGTCTAAAATTATGCTTTGTCAATTGCATCCCCAAGGGGTTTCACAACACTTTTGTGAATAAGTGGCTGGCAAATATGGGGGCCTGTGCCCTTGCAGTACTACCATCACCTCTGGGCATGCTTCAGCGTCTGAGATTGTGGCCGACGGTGGAGTGTTGTATGCCAGACACTAAGCAGACAGCTGTTTCTGCGCATGGATTGCGAAAAAAGAACAAACCTTTATAACAGGCCGAATTTAATATCAGCTGGTAATGAACTCACGTAACCACCCTACTGCAGTAAACACTTTCTTCAAAATAGATTTTGTGTCATTTTTGACATATAATGAAGTAGACAAGACCACAATTGCTTACATAAATGGAAACAGCATTGCAACTAAAAAGATTGGTGACATGCTAGAAAACACTGAAGCGTTTCAGGTTTCTTTCAGTATCGTAAGGCAATCTTCATTTGACAGAAAGAAATGAGGTTGTTTCCTAAATCCTCTCGAATGTTTCAATTAGCATACTCGTTAGCGACACAAAGCCTTTAGAAATGCGGAAAATCTGGGCTCCCTGTCCAAGAACCAGAAAAGACGTTTTCGTCCTCACCATGGTGCACTTACTGCACAGGTAAACATATAATCTGGAGGTGGGAATGATTGAGATAAAAAAATCCTATAATTTAACCTAACTTGTTCTGTAGCGTAGAATGCGCTTAATACAACATTACCAGCCAACTTCATTCATTAGATCATCAATACGGACAAATGCTTCAAATCAAACAAAGAGGTGTTATCCTGCCGCCAACACCTATCTGTACAAATACAAAGGTCATGTTGCATCTGTTAAAAATCCATGGGCAATTCTACACCAAGTCACGGAACTAGCGAGATTCGTCAATCTGTGGCTACGACTCTAGTAACCACCACTCTCTCTCCAGCCAACTACAGCCCCGTCCCCTCCACGACACTATCGCTGACATAGCGATGCGCTACAGTCAGATATAAATAAGGGTCTAAATAAAGTGAGAGTCAACTGATCTTAACCTCGGAAATCTCCGAACCCTTTCTGCAGACTCACTACGGTAACTAAGGGGATGAAGGATGTCACTCATATATAACAGTCATTTGGATGACAACAGCACACATACAGAAAAATTAAAAGTCCTAATACATACAAAAACTCTCTGTATATGGCTAACTAATAGATATTGGAAGCCCTTTGCAGCATAATGGTAAAGACCCTACCGTAGAACAGCAAAGAGTGGAGTTGCTGTGCTGTCCGGTGAATCATCAGTCACCACACATCACAGCATTTGACTAGAAACTGTAGCTGTAGGGGCCCATGTATTCCAAATGAAAACATAATAACAGTGTACTGTGTCTACTTTCGCCATCACAAACAACTCAACAATCAAGTGGTCTCACACCTTATTCAAGACCTTCCGGTGTTATTTCTCTTTCTTGGAAACATCAATGTACACACACCATGTTCTTCGGGTCACCTCCGGCACCTGTCTCCAACGTCAATGAAAACTTTACGAAAAAGGAATTAATTCGTCTCACTAAGAGTATACATTCATAGCCAGCAAGGCAGCTGATATTCATGTTCATTTCCATCACAAAGCAGTCGATACGTTGCAGATGTGTTAGCTCAATCCAGATAACGTCCTTACTCACATAACCACAATTGATCTAGAGACAAAGCAGCAAAGCAAACTGCGGATTCACCCACAGCTGAAAAAAGTGATATCCAGCGATCATCTGGCAAGGGGATGCTGAGACTTTTTCGGAACTGGGAGGCTGTGAATTACCCAATATATCACCTTTCTTCCAAAAAATGGGTTTTGTTGCTTTAGATTCGTCCATGAGACTAAAGTGTTGTCGAAGGAAGAACACAGCTCACTGTCAATAAGAAATATATTGTTTCGAGTATGGAAACTGGTGTGGCTTTTCATCCACAGTTAAAAACAAATACGGGATGTTAGGTATAGTTCGTACGCAGTAATGGATTCCACGAAACGAACAAAATGTAAACTGTACAACTACATTATTTAATATGGACTTCTCGAGTCATGCGCAAAGTTTTACGTTACTCAGAAGTAACATGTTTACATGGGGAAGAAACGTCCAACGCACTCACCATATTGAATCTTCTCAAATTATCATGTAAAAATCGGAGAGTACATACATCACACACAACCACCTCTGTTGCCACTCAACCAGCATACATTCTAGATCGCTATTCAGCCATCCAGAGGCCGCTATGAGCGCCGCCGCCAGGACTTGATCACACATCAGAGCCCAAGAGCCAACCAGCTGGATCCTTTCCTCGTACCCGCCCGCCAGTTGCACGAGGCTTCATTCCCCTCTGCCTTTCTTGTGTTGTGACCTGATATTTGTGAGTGTTTCGAATCGAGCAACTTAACCTATTGCCTGTGTTTACATTCCGCGCTGACCAGTTGCAGCTGTAGCGGCGCATCGAAAGCTAAGTACTAATTAATTGTTTGTGCATAGTGGTTTATTTAGGAACTTCAGTAGTCTTCAACCGATGTTCTTGGTGTTTTCTGGGGAAATAATTTCAGAAGAACCTTTTGGGAACTGTTTTCAGCTTCGTTACTGTGTCATTAGACGTTTGATTCTCTTTCTGTATTAGTCTTTTGTTATATTCACATTTGTTGTTTATTAATACTGTTAATAATAGTATTTACTTCCCTTGTAGAGTAAGTTTGTGATTATTGTAGTCAGGTTTTTAACATCTTCTTATTGTAGTAGCGGAACTTAGAAAAAGTAAAATTTTACCATGAGTGAGAAGTATGGGCTTTACCGTTGGTTCGTGAGTAGTGGATTGCGGTGTGAGACTTGTTCGAAGTATTTTCACTGGGGGGAATGTAGTGGGGAAGCCAGTGGGAATTCTGGTGAGATCCTCTCCTGGAACTGCAGGTTATGTAGCAAGAGTAAGTTGATAGAGGAGCAGGAGCGTAAGATCTGTGCCCTTCCGGTGCAGTTGAAAAACGCACAGGAGGAGCTAGATAGGATGAGGAGGGAGAAGGGGGTTGGGGAATGGGAGCTGGCTGTTGGCAAGAGATCTGCTAGGAGAAGAAGATTTTCAGATAGTTTTACTATTGGTGTTTACAATAGATATGACCAACTGTCAGAGTCTAGTGGAGAGGAATCTCTAGTAGCTGTAGATGTAGGAAGTATGCAGCAGACCAGTAGTTACTGTGCCTAGAACTGTTGCAAAGTCGAAGAGGAAGAAGAAGGTTCTGCTGTTAGGTAGTTCTCATGGCAGAGGTGTAGGCCAGCAGTTGCAGGAAGTGCTGGGGAGTGAGTACCAGGTCACCAGCATTGTGAAGCCTAATGCAGGGATGGCTCAGGTGACTTTTAACATAGGGGGGTTATGTAGGGATTTTACTAAAGAGGATCAGGTAGTGATTGTGGGTGGGGCTGGTAATAGTATTGATAGGGATGGGGAGTATAACATAGATGGTGACCTGGAAAAGATAGCAACTCAGACTGGCAACACGAATGTGCATTTCGTAGAACTGTTTCAGCGTCACGATCGGCCTCATCTTAATACAGCCGTCAGGCGTAATAACATGAGACTTGGGGGTGCGCTGATGACAGAAAGCATGGGTCACATTTCAGTGGTGTCGGTGGAGTCTATCAGCAGGACGGGTTTCACTAGACATGGCCTTCACATCAACAGGTATGGGAAGGGGAGGTTGGCAAAGCTTATAGGTGACAGCATAGGTGGGGTTGGTGGGATCACTCATGGGAAAATTCCTGCAGTAGTGGGTGTTAGAGCTGCACCTTTTTTAGATTGAGGTCAGCTGATAGGTATTCCTGCTTAAGGGAAGTCTCTCTAACAAAGGAACCACTTTTGACAAAGCTTAGGTATCCGAGTAATGAGGGAATTAGTATATTTCATCAAAATATACAAGGTATTAGAGATAAAGTTAGTGAACTGCTTATAGATGTTGACTCTGATTTTATTGGTATATCTGAACACTTCTTAAATAAGGAGATAATTCAGAGGCTTCATTTACCAGGATACAGGTTGGCTGGCAGCTTTTCGAGGAGCTCTTTGCGGTGTGGGGGAGTAGCCATGTATGTGAAAAACGGCATCCCATTTGAGTCAATTGATGTTTCAAAGCACTGCACTGAAAAGGTGTTTGAATGTTGTGCAGGTGTGGTTAAATTTAATGGAGTGAAACTTCTAACTGTTGTTATTTATAGATCCCCAGACTCCGATTTCACAACTTTTTGCTAAAGCTAGAGGAGGTTCTTGGTTCACTTTATAGGAAATACAAAAAGTTAGTTATATGTGGTGACTTCAATATTAATTGTATAAGTGATTGTGCAAGGAAGAGGATGCTGGTAGACCTCTTTAATTCATATAATCTTATGCAAACCGTATTCTTTCCAACGAGAGTGCAAGGGAACAGTAGAACAACCATAGACAACATTTTTGTTCATTCCTCATTACTAGAAGGGCATTCTGTTAGCAAAAAGGTGAATGGCCTTTCAGATCATGATGCACAAATTTTAACTCTAAAAGGTTTTTGTGCTGCAACACGTGTTAAATATAGTCATCAGCTGTTTAGGAAAGCTGATCCAGTAGCTGTTGAGACCTTTGTAAACCTTATCAAGGAACAAGAGAGGCAAGATGTTTGTAGCGCTGATACAGTAGACGATAAATATAATGCTTTTCTCAAGACTTTTCTCATGCTCTTTGAATGTTGCTTTCCGTTACAACGTTCAAAACAGGGTACTAGCACAAACAGGCAGCCTGGGTGGCTGACTAGAGGGATAAGAATATCTTGTAGAACAAAGTGGCAATTATATCAAAACGTTAGAAACAGTCAAAATCTAAATGCAACAGCCCATTACAAACAGTATTGTAAGGTGCTTAAAAATGTTATTAGGAAGGCAAAAAGTATATGGTATGCAGATAGAATAGCGAAGTCTCAGGATAAAATTAAAACCATATGGTCAGTCGTAAAGGAAGTGGCTGGTCTGCAGAGACAGGTCGAGGATATAGAATCAGTGCGTAGTGGGTATGTCCGTGTTACTGATAAGTCGCATATACGTACACTATTTAATAATCACTTTCTGAATATAGCAGGTGAACTAAATAGAAACCTAGTCCCAACAGGGAATCATATAGCGCTCTTAGAAGAAAGTGTTCCGAGACTGTTACCTGAAATGCTCCTCCATGATACTGACAAGAGGGAGATTGAGTTAATAATTAAATCACTAAAGACCAAGAACTCTCACGGTTATGACGGGGTATCTAGCAGAATACTGAAGTATTGTTCTATGTATGTTAGCCCAGTACTTTTCCTTTAGGAGTGGTCGGTTTCCTGACCGATTGAAGTACTCGGTAGTGAAGCCACTTTATAAAAAGGGAGACTGGGATAACCTTGACAATTATAGACCTATTTCTATCCCATCGGTGTTTGCTAAAGTTATCGAGAGGGTTGTATATACAAGGTTACTGGAGCATTTAAAGTCACATAATTTGCTGTCAAATGTACAGTTTGGTTTTAGAAATGGCTTAACAACTGAAAATGCTATATTCTCTTTTCTCTGTGAGGGTTTGGACGGATTAAATAAAAGGTTGCGAACGCTAGGTGTTTTCTTTGATCTAACGAAGGCTTTTGACTGTGTTGACCACAAAATATTACTGCAGAAGTTGGACCATTATGGAGTAAGGGGAGTAGCTTACAATTGGTTCGCCTCTTACTTTAAGAACAGAAAGCAGAAGGTAATTCTCAAAAATATTGAGAGTGGTAGTGATGTTCAGTCCCAATGGGGCACTGTTAAGTGGGACGTTCCCCAAGGGTCGCTGCTGGGGCCACTGCTGTTTCTTATTTATGTAAATGATATGCCTTCTAGTATTACAGCAAACAAAAATATTTTTGTTTGCTGATGACACCAGCTTGATAGTGAAGGATCTTGTGTGTACTATTGAAACAGTAACAAATAATGTAGTTCATGAAATAAGTTCGTGGCTTGTGGAAAATAATTTGATGCTAAATCACAGTAAGACTCAGTTTTTACAGTTTCTAACTCACAATTCAACAAGAACCGATATTTTGATCAGACAGAATGGGCATATTATAAGCGAGACAGAACAGTTCAAGTTCCTAGGCGTTCGGATAGATAGTAAGCTCTTGTGGAAAGCCCATGTCCAGGATCTTGTTCAGAAACTAAATGCTGCTTTCTTTACCATTAGAACAGTATCTGAAATAAGTGACACTTCAACACGAAAAGTAGTCTACTTCGCATATTTTCATACGCTTATGTCATATGGTATTATTTTTTGGGGTAATTATTCAAAGAGGGTATTTTTGGCTCCAAAACGGGCTGTTCGAGCTATATGTGGTGTAAGTTCGAGAACCTCTTGTCGACTCCTATTCAATAGTCTGGGAATTCTGACATTGCCCTCACCGTATACATTTTCTTTAATGTCGTTTGTTGTTAGCAATATTAGCCTATTCCCAAGAGTTAGCAGCTTTCACTCAGTTAATACTAGGCAGAAATCAAATCTGCTTGTGGAATGCACTTCCTTGACTCTTGTGCAGAAAGGAGTGCAGTATTCTGCTGCATCCATTTTCAATAAGCTACCACAAGAACTCAAAAATCTTAGCAGTAGCCCAAACTCTGTTAAGTCTAAACTGAAGAGTTTCCTCATGGCTCATTCCTTCTATTCTGTCGAGGAGCTCCTGGAAGAGCTAAAAATTTAAGCAAATTCCAGTGTTACATTGTTGATTTTCTTTATTTAAACGTACGACTTGTCACCTGAATGTTTTTTTATATTTCATTTTATCTGTTTCTAATATCGTGTTATAATTTCATGTATTGACTCGTTCCGTGACCATGGAGACTTCTCCTTAATTTGGTCCCACGGAACAATAAATAAATAAATAAAGGCTTCCAGTCGGATGAAGCGTCATGACCACCCGTGCCGCTGGTCATAGCATAATGCAAGATAACATGTGCGGCTTGCAATTCCACCCTGGAATAGACTCTCTAGGTGGTGCTCCTTCCAAGAAACATTTTGGAGAACTGACATTCGAAGCTAACTGCAAAAGGGGTCCTCGGTGGCTGAGATGGGTAGAGCGTCTGCCATCTAAACAGGAGGTCCCGGGTTCTGGTCCCGGTAGGGGCACACTTTTTCAGCTGTCCCCATCGAGGTGTATCAGCAACATCTGTCGGCACCTGAAGGTTTCAATTAATTATCATTTACTTGTAAGTGCCTGTCAGAAGTTTAATTGAAAAACATTTACAATAATTCTCTTTAACAGCGCTCGAGAAAAGACGAACACCTGTATCTTCCCGTGCGAGTTCTCATTTCCGTTGTTTTATTATGACGATCATTTCTCCCTGTGTTGGATGGCGCCGACAAAACGTTTTCACATTCGGAGGAGAAAGTTGGTGACCGAAATTTCGTGAGAATATTCCGCTACAATGGAAAACGACTTTGATTTTATGATGTCCATACTAAATCCCGTGTCATGTCATTACACTCTCTCCCCTATTTCGTGATGCTCTTCTTTGATCTTTGTCGATGTACTCCTTTAATCCACCTACTAAGGATCCCATAAGGCGTAGCAATACGCCGAAAGAGGACGGACAAGTTCAGTGTAGGCAGTCTCTTCAGTAGATCTGTTACATTTTCTAAGTGTTCTACCAATAAAACGCACTCTTTGGATGGCCTTCCCCAGAATGTTTTCTATGTGTTCTTTCTAATTTATTATGCTCGTAATTGTAATTTAGTTGAATTTACGGACTTTAGGTTAGATAGATTTATTGTGTAGCCGAAGTGTAACGGATCCCTTGTAGCAGCTATTACATTAGCGTACTCTGAAAGGAACCTAATTGGTGTACAATCTGGACCGCAAAAGCTACTATTATTAAGCAACACTGTCGCTCTAGTAGCACTGTCGTCGATAGTAATTCCCTTGATATCGCGCAGAGAAGATATTTCTTGTGTCTTGCCGCTGGAAACCGTTACATCAACCAGAATCTCTTTGGTTTTCTTCTGCCAGGTCTCGAGACGAAGTTCCGTTGTTGAAATTACACTCCTGGAAATGGAAAAAAGAACACATTGACACCGATGTGTCAGACCCACCATACTTGCTCCGGACACTGCGAGAGGGCTGTACAAGCAATGATCACACGCACGGCACAGCGGACACACCAGGAACCGCGGTGTTGGCCGTCGAATGGCGCTAGCTGCGCAGCATTTGTGCACCGCCGCCGTCAGTGTCAGCCAGTTTGCCGTGGCATACGGAGCTCCATCGCAGTCTTTAACACTGGTAGCATGCCGCGACAGCGTGGACGTGAACCGTATGTGCAGTTGACGGACTTTGAGCGAGGGCGTATAGTGGGCATGCGGGAGGCCGGGTGGACGTACCGCCGAATTGCTCAACACGTGGGGCGTGAGGTCTCCACAGTACATCGATGTTGTCGCCAGTGGTCGGCGGAAGGTGCACGTGCCCGTCGACCTGGGACCGGACCGCAGCGACGCACGGATGCACGCCAAGAACGTAGGATCCTACGCAGTGCCGTAGGGGACCGCACCGCCACTTCCCAGCAAATTAGGGACACTGTTGCTCCTGGGGTATCGGCGAGGACCATTCGCAACCGTCTCCATGAAGCTGGGCTACGGTCCCGCACACCGTTAGGCCGTCTTCCGCTCACGCCCCAACATCGTGCAGCCCGCCTCCAGTGGTGTCGCGACAGGCGTGAATGGAGGGACGAATGGAGACGTGTCGTCTTCAGCGATGAGAGTCGCTTCTGCCTTGGTGCCAATGATGGTCGTATGCGTGTTTGGCGCCGTGCAGGTGAGCGCCACAATCAGGACTGCATACGACCGAGGCACACAGGGCCAACACCCGGCATCATGGTGTGGGGAGCGATCTCCTACACTGGCCGTACACCACTGGTGATCGTCGAGGGGACACTGAATAGTGCACGGTACATCCAAACCGTCATCGAACCCATCGTTCTACCATTCCTAGACCGGCAAGGGAACTTGCTGTTCCAACAGGACAATGCACGTCCGCATGTATCCCGTGCCACCCAACGTGCTCTAGAAGGTGTAAGTCAACTACCCTGGCCAGCAAGATCTCCGGATCTGTCCCCCATTGAGCATGTTTGGGACTGGATGAAGCGTCGTCTCACGCGGTCTGCACGTCCAGCACGAACGCTGGTCCAACTGAGGCGCCAGGTGGAAATGGCATGGCAAGCCGTTCCACAGGACTACATCCAGCATCTCTACGATCGTCTCCATGGGAGAATAGCAGCCTGCATTGCTGCGAAAGGTGGATATACACTGTACTAGTGCCGACATTGTGCATGCTCTGTTGCCTGTGTCTATGTGCCTGTGGTTCTGTCAGTGTGATCATGTGATGTATCTGACCCCAGGAATGTGTCAATAAAGTTTCCCCTTCCTGGGACAATGAATTCACGGTGTTCTTATTTCAATTTCCAGGAGTGTATTATAACCATCTCGCATTGAAGTCTGCACAAAATTCCGAGCTTCTATAGAAGATCGCCAATCTTGGAAATTATGCGTCCGTCTAAATTTAGCGTGCTTTTTTCATTGTTTTTGCAACAGTGTTCTGACCTGTTATATGTATAAAGGGGATTAGCTCCGTAGTTTGTTAAATTATTTAGTACAAAATCTCAATTGCAGTCGATACTATTTCTTGGTATTCAAGCCACATCTGGTCTACACTTACAGTGTTAATTTGGAAGGAGTGGAGATTGTCTCTCAGGAAGGCGTTGAAAGAAGGTGACATTTCTCACTAAACAGTATGCTGTCAACGAAGACGCTGGCACAATTACACTGTCAAATTTCTAGCGTAGGAATCACGTAAATCTAACAATGGACCTTAGGACATGCACAGTATATTTATAGACAGTCATTCGATATCGATCAATTGTAGGTGCTACGCTTCTGAAACTCTTCGTGCAGTCCACGTGTACTCTACATGGTTGTGAATATCATCCTGTGAGTTAATGCGCTATTTTTGTTGTTGTGATAGCTCTCTACCAGATCAGAGATTGGCGGAGGACTAGAGAGCATTCTAACTAATGAAACAATGCAGTCGGAACGTGATGGGATTTCGAGAGATTTCTCATTTTTCCGTGACTTGGAGGAGGACATCTCTTACTCGCTAAAATCAGGTGGACTCAAAAGCTACATCGAAGACTGGAAGTTTGTGAGAATGTAGTACGTAAGCGATATTCTGACAAAAGTGGAGTTGAGAGGTGAGTGCTATTGCTTCCTTCCTAGTGTTGTGGATAAATATATTACTACCTCTGACATATGTTTCGTGAAGTGACTGCAGTGAGAAAATTGGGGGCTCATATTAAGATTTTTACCCAGAGACAATAAGCAGCAAAGTTTCGGCCTCTTGGTTTCTCGATAAATAGGAGACTGTGTTTCCATGAGTTTCTGTTGTTCTAACCAAGTTCTAAGCAACACTTCCTTAAAAGATTTTACAAACACAACAGGATATTTTTATGGGATTTGAGAACCTGAAACTGTCGGTCTTTCAATAAAATTTCGTCTAACAAAACGACTACTCGCACCCTATATGGCACACAGTTAGGTGACGGAGTAGCATAATCTGTTTCATCTCTTCGCATTTTTCCAGACAGCATCAGGCCGTTATAGTCACCACTCGCCCTAGTAATAGAGGGCGGAGTGTCGTGAACCATTTCTTTGACACGGAAAATAAGTGCCGATACCATTACTTTGAGAAGTAGTATTGACACGCTATTCAGACAAGTCTTTACTCAGATTAGCTTTCATTTGATTTACCTTTGATTTGAGTGGTTCCTCTGAAGTATCTCTCTCAGATAACAGGTCAGAAGAGGAACCTCACATCACCAGCTGTAATTCTCAATATAATTTTTCACTTATCTGGATGCCCTCATGCAAAACAAAATTTGAAAAGTGCTGTGAATAACTTTAGCTCTGCAGGTGAAACTGTTCCTTTAACTTAAACTAATGTTGACAAGTGAACTTTCCCTTTTATGTCCTGAACAGATCCTTTTATTTACGTTTGTTGACCTGATAATTTTCGTATGGCCTCAGAGAATGCCAGGTATGCGATTTTCTATTCCGGAAATTCAGTTCTTATGGCATCCTGTTGCGATGGGAATTTGGTCAGTTTAGACGTCCTTTTGTCTTGCTGTAACGATAAGTGTTCAAAATTCGTTTTCATTATTGACTCTAAAATTTGACATAATGCCGTAAATGGGTCTTGAGTGTGACTAGCTAATTTGTTCACTATCAGTGTTTGACTCCAGTTCACGTGCGGAAGCGATAATATTTTTGACAGGGCGTCAACTAATTCTGTAGCTTCAGCGTATGTTTCTACAGTATTGTGTTATTCAGACTCCTTTTTTATATATTTCTCTACATTCTCCATAATACAGAGGTAGCTATCATTACCTAGGTAAATTATGTATATTCCTTTAATAACAGCAGACAAATAATTGTAATGCAGAAAATGCACCTTTCAGTATGACGTTCAAACAATGTAACAGCGTTATCCACGTTGCGCACTCGCTACATAAAGTCAGCTACCTTGTGGAACGTAACTTCATGGAAATCTCAATAAATTCCCAAAAAATTAAAATAAAGAAATTAAAAAAAATTCGGCTGTGATCGATTAATTATATGCATAATCAACAAAAGCAAAACGAGGATAATGGAATGTAGTCAAATTAAGTCGGGTGATGCTGAGGGAATTAGATTAGGAAAGGAGACACTTAAAGTAGTAAAGGAGTTTTGCTATTTAGGGAGTAAAATAACCGATGATGGTCGAAGTAGAGAGGATATAAAATGTAGACTGGCAATGGCAAGGAAAGCGTTTCTCAAGAAGAGAAATTTGTTAACATCGAGTATAGATTTAGGTGTCAGGAAGTCGTTTCTGAAAGTATTTGTATGGAGTGTAGCCATGTATGGAAGTGAGACATGGACGATAACTAGTTTGGACAAGAAGAGAATAGAAGCTTTCGAAATGTGGTGCTACAGAAGAATGCTGAAGATAAGGTGGGTAGATCACGTAACTAATGAGGAGGTATTGAATAGGATTGGGGAAAAGAGAAGTTTGTGGCACAACTTGACTAAAAGAAGGGATCGGTTGGTAGGACATGTTTTGAGGCATCAAGGGATCACAAATTTAGCATTGGAGGGCAGCGTGGAGGGTAAAAATCGTAGAGGGAGACCAAGAGATCAATACACTAAGCAGATTCAGAAGGATGTAGGTTGCAGTAGGTACTGGGAGATGAAGAAGCTTGCACAGGATAGAGTAGCATGGAGAGCTGCATCAAACCAGTCTCAGGACTGAAGACCACAACAACAACAACAGTTAATTACATGCATAAACAAGGTAAATAAGTAATGTTGTCCTTACCTCGAACGTTGTGTCGTAAAAAATCGCACAGAATTTTAAAAATTAGAACATCATTTTCTTCGACTTTCATCTGTTTTCGTCAGTATTTTAGAGTTTTCGTTCAGTACAGGCAGCAGAGACAAACGAGTTGTAATAACGGAGAGAGAGTAAAATTTCGTATACATAATATTTATAAAATTGAGCTGTAAGACGGTCGATAGTGTAATGTATAACCTCTCTTTCCCCGTATGGGTTCTGTTATTTTAAAATTGTTCATCAGAGTAAATCGTTATTAAGAAAAGGATACATGACACTGCGAATAAGAAAAGAGAACATGTAACCACAAAAAATACAAAGAATATATTGCTTTTTTCACTTTTATCTTACTGTCTAATAGATTTTGTAAAAGACCGCAAGTTCGCTTTCATTTTCATGATCAATTAGCGACAGGGCAAGAAGTCGTCTTTACAATGAAGCAAGTTTGATGACTAGATATCGTGTTGTTGTTACCTGTCAACGCAACTTAATAGTTTACATAATAATAAACGGACTTCGTTTAAAAACATAAATTGCAGGTTCGACTTAAAATATTTGAGTTGAGAAGACGCTAAAGCATTTTTTGGCGCGCGATAACGTCACCAAACTGGCTACTATAACTTAATTTCAAAGGCCATAAAGTATAGAAAAATCTTCAGTAGCACACGAATACAGGGTTATGCACTATACTGCAAAACAAAGATGAAATAAATCAGATAGCAATACTGTTCCAGAACGTAACTGAAGTTACAGGAATGATAGAATACTCTAGCAGCGAGTTTCAGCAGGGAAGAAAGAAATCACTATAATCTATTAAATCTAGTGTTTTAGCAAAAAAAAATTTCAGAACTATTTTCACAGACGAAATGTTTACAAAGATGACGTTTATCATGAGAAATTTCGTTGTTAGATTCAGTGATTTGCTACAGGTGCTAACAGATAAAGAACGTAAGGGCCAAAACCTTGTAACACCATACTTCTTAAATTATCCGACGAGAATTCGGGCGGTTGTCAAGACAAAACTTCGCAGGGGAGCGTCACATGGGTTGCTTCTTTTAGTTAATACAAGTTTCCTCATTCATGGTAATCTCCTGACATGGCCACCAGTGACTTGCTCCTCTTCGTTCGGATAAAGAAACCATTTCCCGGCAGCCATTTCCAGAATGAGGACGAGATGATTATCGAGGTGTTACGTTTCCTGGACGGCCGAAATGCAGACCTCCACAACAAGGTGTCCAGCAAGCCATACATCATAGGAAAAACTGTCACATTGAAGGGCGCAGATGCAGAGGACGAACAACAAGTTCTGAATCGCAGCTTGATTTTTTGAGGTTGTAACTGAGAATTTAGGACTATCTGTAGCAGTTGCTGTGACTTCCATGGAAAACGATAAATATCGGGACAGTTTCAAGTGCAAGACTGCAGATTATGTGCTACTTGTACAAGTATATGCGGATGCTCTTTTACAATACAAAAATAACCCTGTCTTTGTGCCAATGCATACAGAACGGAGTGTGCTAAAAAGTTAATGGGCAATAGAAGTAGCGTTAAATGGACAGTAAGAAATGACACCAAGTGTCAGCTTTGATTTCACACATTTTGGCTACAGTATATATTCATTCCGGATCTCCGGGCGGGGACTACTCAAGAGGACGTCGTTATCAGGAGAAAGAAAACTGGCGTTCTACGGATCGGAGCGTGGAATGTCAGATCCCTTAATCGGGCAGGTAGGTTAGAAAATTTAAAAAGGGAAATGGATAGGTTAAAGTTAGATATAGTGGGAATTAGTGAAGTTCGGTGGCAGGAGGAACAAGACTTTTGGTCAGGTGATTACAGGGTGATAAATACAAAATCAAATAGAGGTAATGCAGGAGTAGGTTTAATAATGAATAAAAAAATAGGAGTGCGGGTTAGCTACTACAAACAGCATAGTGAACGCATTATTGTGGCCAAGATAGACACAAAGCCCATGTCTACTACAGTAGTACAATTTTATATGCCAACTAGCTCTGCAAATGATGAAGAAATTGATGAAATGTATGACGAGATAAAAGAAATTATTCAGGTAGTGAAGGGAGATGAAAATTTAGTAGTCATGGGTGACTGGAATTCGTCAGTAGGAAAAGGGAGAGAAGGAAACATAGTAGGTGAATATGGATTGGGGGGAAGAAATGAAAGAGGAAGCCGCCTTGTAGAATTTTGCACAGAGCATAACTTAATCATAGCTAACACTTGGTTCAAGAATCATAAAAGAAGGTTGTATACCTGGAAGAATCCTGGAGATACTAAAAGGTATCAGATAGATTATATAATGGTAAGACAGAGATTTAGGAACCAGGTATTAAATTGTAAGACATTTCCAGGGGCAGATATGGATTCTGACCACAATCTCTTGGTTATGAACTGCAGATTGAAACTGAAGAAACTGCAAAAAGGTGGGAATTTAAGGATATGGGACCTGGATAAACTGAAAGAACGAGAGGATGTAGAGAGTTTCAGGGAGAGCAGAAGGGAACAATTGACAGGAATGGGGGAAAGAAATACAGTAGAAGAAGAATGGGTAGCTCTGAGGGATCAAGTAGTGAAAGCAGCAGACGATCAAGTAGGTAAAAAGACGAGGGCTGCAAGAAATCATTGGGTAACAGAAGAAATATTGAATTTAATTGATGAAAGGAGAAAATATAAAAATGCAGTAAATGAAGCAGGCAAAAAGGAATACAAACGTCTCAAAAATGAGATCGACAGGAAGTGCAAAATGGCTAAGCAGGGATGGCTAGAGGACAAATGTAAGGATGTAGAGGCTTGTCTCACTAGGGGTAAGATAGATACTGCCTACAGGAAAATTAAAGACACCTTTGGAGAGAAGAGAACCACTTGTATGAATATCAAGAGCTCAGATGGCAACCCAGTTCTAAGCAAAGAAGGGAAGGCAGAAAGGTGGAAGGAGTATATAGAGGGTTTATACAAGGGCGATGTACTTGAGGACAATATCATGGAAGTGGAAGAGGATGTAGATGAAGATGAAATGGGAGATACGATACTGCGTGAAGAGTTTGACAGAGCACTGAAAGACCTGAGTCGAAACAAGGCCCCGGGAGTAGACAACATTCCATTAGAACTACTGACGGCCTTGGGAGAGCCAGTCCTGACAAAACTCTACCATCTGGTGAGCAAGATGTATGAGACAGGTGAAATACCCTCAGACTTCAAGAAGAATATAATAATTCCAATCCCAAAGAAAGCAGGTGTTGACAGATGTGAAAATTACCGAACTATCAGTTTAATAAGCCACAGCTGCAAAATACTAACGCGAATTCTTTACAGACGAATGGAAAAACTGGTAGAAGCGGACCTCGGGGAAGATCAGTTTGGATTCCGTAGAAATTTTGGAACACGTGAGGCAATACTAACCTTACGACGTATCTTAGAAGAAAGATTAAGAAAAGGCAAATCTACGTTTCTAGCATTTGTAGACTTAGAGAAAGCTTTTGACAATGTTGACGTGAATACTCTCTTTCACATTCTAAAGGTGGCAGGGGTAAAATACAGGGAGCGAAAGGCTATTTACAATTTGTACAGAAACCAGATGGCAGTTATAAGAGTCGAGGGGCATGAAAGGGAAGCAGTGGTTGGGAAAGGAGTGATACAGGGTTGTAGCCTCTCCCCGATGTTATTCAATCTGTATATTGAGCAAGCAGTAAAGGAAACAAAAGAAAAATTCGGAGTAGGTATTAAAATTCATGGAGAAGAAGTAAAAATTTTGAGGTTCGCCGATGACATTGTAATTCTGTCAGAGACAGCAAAGGACTTGGAAGAGCAGTTGAACGGAATGGACAGTGTCCTGAAAGGAGGATATAAGATGAACATCAACAAAAGTAAAACGAGGATAGTGGATTGTAGACAAATTAAATCGGGTGATGCTGAGGGAATTAGATTAGGAAATGAGACACTTAAAGTAGTAAAGGAGTTTTGCTATTTAGGGAGTAAAATAACTGATGATGGTCGAAGTAGAGAGGATATAAAATGTAGACTGGCAATGGCAAGGAAATCGTTTCTGAAGAAGAGAAATTTGTTAACATCGAGTATAGATTTAAGTGTCAGGAAGTCGTTTGTGAAAGTATTTGTATGGAGTGTAGCCATGTATGGAAGTGAAACATGGACGATAACTAGTTTGGACAAGAAGAGAATAGAAGCTTTCGAAATGTGGTGCTACAGAAGAATGCTGAAGATAAGGTGGGTAGATCACGTAACTAATGAGGAGGTATTGAATAGGATTGGGGAGAAGAGAAGTTTATGGCACAACTTGACTAGAAGAAGGGATCGGTTGGTAGGACGTGTTTTGAGGCATCAAGGGATTACAAATTTAGCATTGGAGGGCAGCGTGGAGGGTAAAAATCGTAGAGGGAGACCAAGAGATGAATACACTAAGCAGATTCAGAAGGATGTAGGTTGCAGTAGGTACTGGGAGATGAAGAAGCTTGCACAGGATAGAGTAGCATGGAGAGCTGCATCAAACCAGTCTCAGGACTGAAGACCACAACACAACATATATTCATTCCAGAGACGTATTACAAGTTCTTTAGTGTCCCGGTCTCCAGACTAGTACCTCTAAAGATCCATTAAATGTTAGTTGTTTCAGACCACGAACCATGTGTTTTCATAGTTCCCCATTGGTGGACGGCATGTCTGAGTGGGACAACGTAGTCACATGGTCAGTGAGTCTAGTAGGTCTGTTTAGTAAAGTAAGTCGGTGACGTTGTGTTGTGGTAAGGTGCCAAATGGTTGCACAAAATTCGAGTATAAATGAAATCAGAGTCTCCTTATCATTCGGAAACGTTATAAGGGTCTACATCCACACGACTACTCTGCAATTTACATTTAAGTGCTTGGCAGAGGGTTCATCGAACCACAATCATACTATCTCTCTACCATTCCACTCCCGAACAGCGCGCGGGAAAAACGAAAACCTAAACCTTTCTGTTCGAGCTCTGATTTCTCTTATTTTATTTTGATGATCATTCGTACCTATGTAGGTTGGGCTCAACAAAATATTTTCGCATTCGGAAGAGAAAGTTGGTGACTGACATTTCGTAAATGGATCTCACCGTGACGAAAAACGTCTTTGCTTTAATGACTTCCATCCCAACTCGCGAATCATATCTGCCACACTCTCTCCCCTATTACGTGATAATACAAAACGAGCTGCCCTTTTTTGCACCCTTTCGATGTCCTCCGCCAATCCCACCTGGTAAGGATCCCATACCGCCCAGCAATATTCTAATAGAGGACGAAAGAGTGTAGTGTAAGTTGTCTCTTTAGTGGACTTGTTGCATCTTCTAAGTGTCCTGCCAATGAAACGCAACCTTTGGCTCGCCTTCCCCACAATATTATCTATGTGGTCTTTCCAACTGAAGTTGTTCGTAATTTTAACACCCAGGTACTTTGTTGAATTGACAGCCTTGAGAATTGTACTATTTATCGAGTAATCGATGTCCAACGGATTTCTTTTGGAACTCATGTGGATCACCTCACACTTTTCGTTATTTAGCGCCAACTGCCACCTGCCACACCATACAGCAATCTTTTCTAAATCGCTTTGCAACTGATACTGGTCTTCGGATGACCTTACTAGACGGTAAATTACAGCATCATCTGCGAACAACCTAAGAGAACTGCTCAGATTGTCACCCAGGTCATTTATATAGATCATGAACAGCAGAGATCCCAGGACGCTTCTCTGGGGAAGACATGATATCACTTTAGTTTTACTATATGATTTGCCTTCTATTACTGCGAACTGCTACCTTCCTGACAGGAAATCACGAATCCAGTCGCACAACTGAGACGATACCCCATAGGCGCGCAGCTTGATTAGAAGTCGCTTGTGAGGAACGGTGTCAAAAGCTTTCCAGAAATCTAGAAATAAGAAATCAACTTGAGGTCCCCTGTCGATAGTGGTCATTACTTCGTGCGAATAAAGAGCTAGCTGCGTTGCACAAGAACGATGTTTTCTGAAACCATGCTGATTACGTATCAATAGATCGTTCCCTTCGAGGGGATTCATAATGTTTGAATACAGTATATGCTCCATAACCCTACTGCAAACCGACGTCAATGATATAGGTCTGTAGTTCGATGGATTACTCCTATTACCCTTCTTAAACACAATTTTCCAGTCTGTAGGTACAGATTGTCATGAGAGGTTATTTTAATGTTTGTACTGCAACGCTTGTAGTGGTGAACTTCAAGGCTCTTTGAGAACTTTACAAATTTTTCTTCCTGAAATGTTACGCTCATGGCTTTGTGAATTGAGTCGTCTCCAGTGCGCGGTACAGAAGCAGTTTGTTATTTTCCGTTGAAATATTATGGGATTTGTGTGCATCACATCCCACTTCAATGAGTCATCGAGCCATAATTGCGTTTTGAGTGTGATTATACGGTAATATACTCAAATATTTTCAAATCGTTAGAATTTCCTTGCCATTATGTTCCAGTGTTAACGATTTTACACCGAGCAGTAATTTGTTAGCGGTAATAGTTCATTCCACGTCCTGCACACTCTGATTTGAGCAACGATGTTCCTGAGTTACTTCTACCATTCACAATTCACCACTAACGAATCCTCTCCATTGTTCTCAGCACGCCAGAATACAACATATGTCAGTTGTTAACAGTGCTGGAGAAGCGGCGGTTCATCTTTTGATAAAATTAAAAATTATAACTTTATAGTCATCAGAAATCATTCGACCTAGCACTGTTTTGAATATGTCAATCAGTTGATTGTCTTCGTGTAAGATCCTCTGTACATCCCGGACTAGTACTCGTCTCAATCCTCTGATATTTGTGCACCATTGATCAATTTCTTCTTCTTCATTTCCGATGAAATGTTCCTGCAGAAATGTATAATCTTTGTTGCGTAGTGGTAGTAATGCACCCATGTTGTGATAGATTTCTCCGTGGCTGAAAAAAAAAGAACATAATCGGTTTCATCTCTATGCGGGAGGGGACTGCCAAGGGATAAGTAACCATGAGAAAAAGGTTGAATAATCAACGGAAGGATACATTGTATATTTTACTGTGTGTTCCCGTGATCTAGGAGCATCTGCACCGCAGCTCAGCATATTCCGTCAGAGAGCTGGCTGGTCTCTGTAATAAAGAAACTGAGTGAACTGATCAACAACGAACTTCAACGGATGTCACGTGACGTCCGCTACGACCAAATACAAAAAAAAAAGACGGGTCTTTGATTAGTGAGCATAACGTCAGCGGTGCCAGGTTCGAATCCCGCCACTGATCAAATTTTGATTAATAATCAGCATTGGAGACCGAAGACTTACGTCGTAAGAAAATCACCCTCATTCTGCAAACGGCCTTTTCAGAGAGGGTGGAGGAGAGGACAGAGCTTCAGGGCACTCTCTTGCCCTTGGGGTGGGAAACTTCCCATAAAGGCAGAATAATCAGCTATGATCAACGGCATGATGGTGCAGAAGGCAATGGAAATCGCAGGTAACGTCTATAACCTGGCGATATGGCATGTAATGGAAAAAAAGTCTCATGATGATCTCTTCATTAGCAAAAGCTTCTGGAATAGTCCCCATTCGGATCTCCGGTAGCGGACTGCCAAGGGGGAAGTAACCATGAGAAAAAGGTTGAATAATCAACGAAAGGATAACGTTCTACTAGTCGAGGCGTGGAATGTCCGAAGCTTGAACCTGGTAGGGAAAGTAGAAAAGCAGAGGCTCAATCCAGATATAGTAGGGGTCAGTGAAGTGAAATGGAAAGAAGACAAGGATTTCTGGTCAGATGAGTATAGGGCAATATCAGCAACTATTCTTATTAGCCCTGACAGACTTTTGGAGAATAAGCTACACTCATCTCATTCCATTACACCACTGGATTACTTGATATTTCGTTTTCCTTCCTGAGCGAATCACATTTTGAAATCAGATGGGGATCTATATTCATGTTTATGTAATGGAAGACTTAAGTTTTAATAGTGCATTTGTTAGTGGTGTGAGGGAGCTCAAACTCATCTGTAAATGTTTTTAACGGAGGATGTTATCTACCTACCATGATATGGCAATGCACGAGGCGAGTGAGAGCAAATCCCGTCAGTACGCCATCTAGAGAGAGTTCTATTACAATACCGATCGAGGTGTAACTGGTACTATGATGACTGCAGTTGGTGGAAGAAACTTTGACGATGATTCGGTCTATCGTGTACTTGTTGGCTAATTTGCTGTCGACATACTGTTGTTGGTTGGGCACCTAAGAATTGTATTTTCTATATATAAATAAGTAGCACTATGGGAGAAGAAATGGAGGTACTTCGGGCGGGTAGGCGCGTAGAGGTAAAAAATGCGCAATGCTATGATTAAGTCCCGAATCTCCTCCTACACTTGCAGTAGCACTGAATTATGTGTGGCGGTGTGAGGCAGTTTCACTAATGTAAATGATTCAATGAACAGTTTATTGGAAGCTCTGTGATACTTTCATATTCATATTATTGAGTTATTCACCATTTGAAAAATGGTGACATATTTCTCACGAAACACTACGTTGTCAACGAAAATTGTGACAGCATTACATTGTCAGATTTGTAGCTTAGTAATCATAGGAATGTGATAAAGAAGGATATTTATAGACAATCATTCGATATCGATTAATTTTATTGGCTATGTTTCTGAATTTCTTGGTGCAATACACATATACCCTTTACCACTACTAGGGATTGTTGTGAATATCATCCTGTAAGTTAGTGCGCCATTTGTCTAGTTGTGATAGCTCTCTATGTAGTTAGTGATGGATGGAGAGCTAAACACCAGTGGAACCATGCCTTCGCAACGTGAAGAACGTGAAAGTCGGACGAACGTGGAAGATTAGTGAGAATATAGTAGGTAAGGGATACTCTGACGAAAGGGTAATTGAGAGATTAGCTCTGTACCCCTTCTTTTAAGTGCTGTGGACAAACATATTACAATCTTTGACATATCTCTCATGAAGTGACTGCAACGAGAAAATTAGTGTCTAATACGAAGGTTTTCACACAGAGACAATCTGCACAAAAGTACTGTCTTTTTCTTTCTTGATTAATAAGCGACAACATCCTTCTACATCTACATCTACATTTATACTAAGCAAGCCAGCCAACGGTGTGTGGCGGAGGGCACTTTATGTGCCACTGTCTTTACCTCCCTTTTCTGTTCCAGTCGCGTATGTTTCGCGGGAAGAACGACTGCCGGAAAGCTTCCGTGCGCGCTCGAATCTCTCTAATTTTATATTCGTAATCTCCTCGGGAGGTATAAGTAGGGGGAAGCAATATATTCGATACCTCATCCAGAAACGCACCCCCTCGCAACCTGGACAGCAAGCTACACCCACCACGATGCAGAGCGCCTCTCTTGCAGAGTCTGCCACTTGAGTTTGCTAAACATCTCCGTAACGCTATCACGTTTACCAAATAACCCTGTGACGAAACGCGCCGCTCCTCTTTGGATCTTCTCTATCTCCTCTGTCAACCCGACCTGGTACGGACCCACACTGATGAGCAATACTCAAGTATAGGTCGAACGAGTGTTTTGTAAGCCACCTCCTTTGTTGATGGACTACATTTTCTAAGGACTCTCCCAATGAATCTCAACTTGGCACCCGCCTTACCAACAATTAATTTTATATGATCATTCCACTTCAAATCGTTCCGCACGCATGCTCCCAGATATTTTACAGAAGTAACTGCTATCAGTGTTTGTTCCGCTATCATATAATCATACAATAAAGGATCCTTCTTTCTATGTATTCGCAATACATTACATTTGTCTATGTTAAGGGTCAGTTGCCACTCCCTGCACCAAGTGCCTATCCGCTGCAGATCTTCCTGCATTTCGCTGCAATTTTCTAATGCTGCAACTTCTCTGCACACTACAGCATCATCCGCGAAAAGCCGCATGGAACGTCCGACATTATCTACCATGAGGTTTGTGTGCTATAAATAGAAAAACCGACATCTCTAACAGGTAGGCTAAATTTACATCTATCTATCTGCATACTTGCAAACGATCGTATGGTGTATGGCAGATGCTACCCTGTACCACTACTATGCATTTACTTTCCTACTCTACTCGCAAATACAGCGAAGGGGGAAAAGAATGTCTATATGCCTGCATAGGAGCGTTAGTTTCTCGTAGCTATACGACAGTACGCTGTTTGAGTGACAATAGAGGTGGCTGCGTGGGATGTGGTTGCTCTCCGATTTTTACATGAAAATTTGAAAGTATTCAATATGGTGAGTACGTTGGACGATTATTCCCCCATGTAAACTGATCAGTTAACGGCAGTGTAGTCACAGTGGCGGCCTCTAGCGCCTGGACACCTGTTACGGCTAACACGTGAACACTTGGAGTTGGGCGTGTAACTTCTGGCACGGCTGGTGCTGCTTTGACTCCTGACACTCCTGCAGTCAGGTGACACTGCGTGCTTCATTATCACGTGTATGTGCAATCAGAAGGTTCTTTTCGGCAGGTATGTTTACTGGAAACTTCGCGGGGGGATGGGAGTGACTGAATTGTCTAGTGACTGTGCTTACAAGACCTTGAATATATTTAGTAATACAATTTATTCCTGGTGGAAATTTAATTACTTGAATTGTAAAATGTATATGTTTGATTCACAAAGCTGATTATCTCAGATATGTAGTATTATGAAGAAGAATGTTTCTATGGTGGTGGTGACAGTTTTGAGTGATCTATTTGGGTCCTACAATCAATCCTGTTAGGAGAACATCCGCGACTGAGTATTATAGCAGAGGATGAAAATACCACTTCAGTTATAAATTACTTTATTATCACTACCGGTTTCGCACTCTTATAAGCCCATACACAGATGTCGTAGCTGTGCTGTGGTCTCCGAGCGCCGCGTGTACCGGGCGCGGTGTGCTGCCTATGAGCGCAGAACAGGACATTGTCTCAGTGCATCTTGTGAACATTAATTTTACAGTAATGCTAATTGACCTTATCTGCTGATTCAAAGCGATGAACATAGAGAAAAGCATGTTACACATTTGCCAGTTCTGATCATGAATCATCCTTACAATGGGAAAATATCTATTGTAACAACTTCAAATGACATGTATCCTATTTAACCAGTGACGTTGTTACAGTGGCTATTATTCCAACGTGAAAGTGTTCCATCCAGGAAACTGGTAACGAATAAATGTATTGTAAGACAGCAAACTGTGTATCATGCATTGCTGCAAGTATATCGATGCTGTTGACAAGCTGCCCGAAAAAAAAATTTTTGAGGAAACCGATAAATGACTGTTTCAATAGTAGAGTACTGGACGCTATGCAGTGGTATAAAGGTGTCCGCCCAAGATACTCATGGGTCCATTTCTTATACTTAAGTCATTCTTTGTTATACTTATTTCCTTCCAGCACAACCTGTGTTAAGTATATTCTTCTGCTTCCTTCACATAACGGTTGCAAGTAACCTCATTGCGATGTACGACTAAGTGACGCCTGTTTGAGATCCAGCCAAACTACGCTGAGGCAGCCTACTCGCTGTTTAAGGCATCTGCCTCACTGTCCACACACTGTTCACGATAGGTCCTGGAGCAGCCGACATCGGTCCCCTACATCCGGTCCTTGGGCCATTCTTGCGTCGCCTTCGTCAGTAAAACTGTCCGTCAACCATCATAATCCAACATCTCCTAAGTTTTAATATCCATTGTCATAAAATGTGAACTGTAATCGTTTTGTAATTGTGCTTATGCTGCATGCTACACTTGAATTACACCATGCTACCTGTGTCAGTAAACGAACTCGAAAATAAAGACACTGTCTAAAGACCTATATATTTACACTGATTTCGTAAAACAAAAGAGGTTCACATGAGTAAATATAGTGCGCACCGAAAATTTTAAGACATATGTTGAATGCCACTTTTCCCAACCAACTTTTTTTTTGTAATTAACCTACCACAAGAACGATATTAAGAAGTCTCAGCATCCGTACTGAGTTGCGTAAGGAATTTTGAATGGAGATAAAGCACTTTTGCAATGACACATAATGTCTTTCATAGCGTAAAGTGTTAAAAGTTCTATTTTCATTTTTTCTCTGGCTTCCAGGTGATTGCGCCCACGTGATGGGGGTGGGGGGAGCACAGCTTACTGAAATATATTACCGAGCATAGAAACAGATCCAGTCTTTAACAATAAATCTAGAAACAGTGTTCTACGTCAAGACAAAATAATTTCTATAACAATGTTACTTATTAATTAAAACTTCCAGGCTGAATTGCCGTGGTCCATATATAAAACTTCTTCTCCTTCCTGACGTTTCGTTGCCGGCTGCGGGCAACATCTTCTGAGGTGAGTCGGCGACTGGCTGCTAGGCGCTGGTGGTCCCGCTTGTATAGAGCGCTTAGATGGCGCCACCACTCGTCACGTGCTTTCGACTTTAGAACTATCTCTGGCTAGTGCCATCTCTCTCGATTACCAGTAATCGATTGACACAAAATTGTTAAGGCTTTCGTGGCCACTTGTTGACAAACTGCCTATTGGCTTCTGTCTCGGGTTCTTAGATTAGATGAACGTCGGCCGAAGAACCCGAGACAGAAGCCAACAGGCAGTTTGTCAATCGATTGACACTTCGTTGGTACAAAGTCGACCGCCATATCTTGTCTAGTCTGCTATTGCTAATCTATTTACGGAATTTTTCGAACAACAGGTGCTGCGGCCAAAAAATCCCTTTGAAATGGTATCGATACGTGGATGACACCTTTGTGATATGGAATCATGCTGAAGAGGAACTGAGTGATTTTTTGGTGCATATAAATAGTTTCAATCCAAAGATACAATTCACCATGGAGAAAGAGAGTAATGGACAACTAAATTTTTTGGATGTATTGGTTATTAAACGGGCAGATGGGACTTTAGGGCACAAGGTATATAGGAAAGACACACACACCGATCGTTACCTACATAAGAATTCGAATCATCATCCTAGGCAGAAGAGAGGAGTCATAAAAACTTTAGTGGACAGAGCTAATAACTTCTGTGAGCCAATTTACTTGCAAGATGGCCGGCCGTGGTGGTCTAGCGGTTCTAGGCGCTCAGTCCGGAACCGCGCGACTGCTACGGTCCCAGGTTCGAATTCTGCCTCGAGCATGGATGTGTGTGATGTCCTTAGGTTAGTTAGGTTTAAGTAGTTCTAAGTTCTAGGGGACTGATGACCACAGCTGTTAAGTCCCATAGTGCTCAGAGCCATACTTGCAAGATGAATTAAGCCATTTGCGACACTGACAAGGAAATAGATTGAGCACTCCATCCTAGAAGAAAAGTGTTCGAAAATACACGACAACAACAACCGTCGGCTGGAAACGTTTTTCTTCCATTTATTCATAACATCACGGAACGTATTGGTAAAGTTTTGGCCAAGTTTCAAGTGGAGACAATGTTTCGACCTACCAAGAAAATTAGTGACAGTTTAAGATCGGTGAAAGACGCACGACACCCCTTAGCTACCACAGGTGTGTATAAAATTCCCTGTAGCTGTGGCATGGTTTATATTGGAACAACTAAGAGGAGTGTTAATACCCGCCTAACGGAACACAAAAGGAACTGTAGATAGGGACAGATTGACAAATCAGCTGTAGCGGAACACGTTATCAAAGACGGTGATCACGAAATAAAATTTAGTGAGACAAACGTGATAGCTAGGATCTCACATTGTTATACTCGCATGTATAGAGAAGCTATAGAGATCTACAAGCACGGAAATAATTTTAATAGGAAAGAAGAAGGATTAAAACTAGACAAGATATGGCGGTCAACTTTGTACCAACGATGTGTCAATCGATTACCTGTAATCGAGAGAGATGGCACTAGCCAGAGATAGTTTTAAAGTCGAAAGCACGTGACGAGTGGTGGCGCCATCTAAGCGCTCTATATAAGCGGGACCTCCAGCGACTAGCAGCCAGTCGCCGACTCTCCCCCCTGCGGGTCCGGGGATTAGAACAGGCCCGAGGTATTCCTGCCTGTCGCAAGAGTCGACTAAAAGGAGTCCCTCCCCCTCAAGGGGGTAGTTAGCGCCTGCGTCCGGAGACGGACGGTTCCACGACCTCTATTTGCGGTCATTTTACTTTTTCACTTCTCGTTTCTTCCTTCCTTTGGTTGGTTCCTTTCTTTGCTCTTCTCCACATCACTGTCTTCCTTACACTTTCCCCTGCAAAATCTCCTTGCCCTCTCATTGCCTTCTTCTCCTTGCCTTCTCATTGCCTTCTTCTCCTTGCCTTCTCATTGCCTTCTTCTCCTTGCCTTCTCATTGCCTTCTTCTCCTTGCCTTCTCATTGCTTTCTTCTCCTTGCCTTCTCTGGTCTCCGCCTCGGCGTTTGAGACAGTCTGTCCTCTCTCTCTCTCTCCTTTTTCCTCTTCTTCCTTCCTCCCTGTGCGCACCTGAAGGCCGACCCACGCGTTCGCACGCGTAGCCGGTGACGGGGTAACGCGTAATTCCCCGCCCTGGGTAGACATGTAAGGCACGCGCGTACCCCCTGGTAAAGGCCAGGCCCGGGGAGGGGTGATTGCCTGAGCTGATACCTTCTGACCATGCCGATTGGTCCCTCCGTCTGTTTCTCGGGAGGTGTGACCTGAGGTGTAAACATTCACCTAAGGCGGGAGTGCCCTCTGAGAGGGTCCCCACAAGGAAGGAATGCGCCATCGGAGACGCTGGCAATCATGGGGGATTCCTCCGCAATGGATTTCACTCCATCTCTCTCGACTTCTGCCCAAAAACGGAAACTTGACCAGCTACCAGTGACAAAAGTACTACCGCCCGCCCCACAGTTCCTCGTCGTTTCCCGATCTGAGGACAGAAAGGATTTTTCCTCTGTCAACCCTTTCGTTATCCAGAAGGGCGTAGATGCCATAGCCGGATCTGTCAAATCTTGTACCAGGTTGCGTAACGGTACCTTATTACTCGAAACTGAGAGCGCCTTTCAGGCACAAAAACTGCTTTGGGCCACACTCCTGTACACGTTCCCTGTCTGGGTGGAGGCTCACCGAACTTTGAATTCGTCTCGTGGTGTGGTCTATACTAGATCCCTCGACGGCTTGACTGACGAGGAGATTCAATCTTTCCTCGCTGAGCAGGGCGTGACAGCTGTCCATAGGGTCATGAAAAAGGTCAACAATGACCTTGTACCGACCTGGACACTTTTCTTGACCTTTGACAGTGTTAAGCTGCCATCGCGCATCAAGGCGGGCTACGAGGTTATTTCTGTTCGCCTCTATGTCCCGACACCTACGCACTGCTACCAGTGTCAGCGTTTCAATCACACTCGACAGTCTTGTTCCAATGCGGCTAAATGTGTCACTTGTGGCAGGGATGCCCATGAGGGTGACCACCTCCGTCTCCTCGTTGTGTGAACTGTCAGGGTGACCATGCTGCATCCTCCCGCGACTGTCCTGTCTATAAGGAAGAACGCTGTATCCAAGAAATTCGGGTCAAAGAGAAAGTGTCCACCTCGGCTGCTCGCAAGCTATTGGCTAGTAGGAAGCCCACGCTGCTCCCAGCGGGGAAATACAGTACTGTCCTCGCCTCTCCTCGGACTACCAGGGAGGTGGCAACCCAGACATGCGATCTGACCTTCAGCACCACGGTCGTCCGTTCGGCCAGTGCTAAGATCGCGCGGTCGACTTCTCCTCTTCCTCCCATCATCCCACAGACACCAGCCCCTTCATCAGCTTCTGCTAAGACGAAGACCGAGAAGTCAGATGCACGGGCCTTCAAGAAGGAACCGTCCCGTGCAGACTTCCTACGTACCTCGACCTCCCAGCCTTCGACCGGTACTTCCACCAAACGACCTTCCAAGAAGGCAAATAGGAAGCACAGTTCTCCTTCTCCGCCACGGCGCATTTCTTCTCCTGCGCCACCCAGCGGTTGCCGCCCCAGGCCGTCATCCGTTTCGCCTGGCCGCACCGCTGGTAGCCGAACATCTGGCCGTTCACCGGCGGAGGAAGCTCCCCCTCCCGGCCATCTTTCCAAGATGGCCGATGAACCTATAGACCCAACGGACGATGACTGTCCGCCTACTGGTAGCGGCGGCAGTGCTCGCTCGAAGCCAGGTCCTCTGCGGCCTTCGAGGTGACCTTTTCTTTCATCTTCCTTTTTCTTTTATTACGATGGCACTTATTCTCTGGAATATTCGCAGCATTCGCTCCAACCGAGAGGACTTGAAGTTGCTGCTCCGCTTGCACCGTCCGCTCGTCGTCGCCCTCCAGGAAACGAAGCTACGCCCTTGCGATCAAATTGCCTTGGCACACTACACCTCTGTGCGTTTTGACCTACCCCCTGTGGTAGGTATCCCAGCTCATGGAGGGGTTATGTTGCTGGTCCGGGATGATATTTACTACGATCCCATCACGTTGCACACCGGCCTGCAGGCAGTTGCCATCCGCATTACTCTCCCCACTTTTACATTTTCCATTTGTACCGTTTACACTCCATCGTCGTCTGCCGTTACCAGGGCAGACATGATGCAACTTATTGCTCAGCTACCTGCACCATTTTTGTTAACTGGAGACTTCAATGCCCACCATCCCCTTTGGGGCTCTCCAGCATCCTCCCGAGGGGCTCCCTGTTAGCAGACCTTTTTAACCAGCTCAATCTTGTCTGCCTCAATACTGGCGCCCCTACTTTTCTTTCGGACACATCTCACACCTATTCCCATTTAGACCTCTCTATATGTACTCCCCAACTTGCACGCCGGTTCGAGTGGTATGCACTTTCTGATATATATTCGAGCGACCACTTCCCGTGTGTTATCCATCTCCTGCAGCATAGCCCCTCTCCGTGCTCATCTAGTTGGAACATCTCCAAAGCAGACTGGGGGTTCTTCTCTTCCAGGGCGACCTTTCAGGATCACACATTCACAAGCTGCGGTAGTCAGGTCGCACACCTCACGGAAGTCATTCTCACTGCTGCTGAATATTCCATCCCTCACCCTACTTCTACTCCACGTCGCGTACCGGTCCCCTGGTGGACCGCAGCATGTAGAGACGTTTTACGTGCTCGTCGACGTGCTTTACGCACCTTTAAACGCCACCCTACAGTGGCGAATTGTATCAATTATAAGCGATTACGTGCACAGTGTCGTCGTATTATTAAAGAAAGCAAGAAAGCCAGCTGGGCTGCTTTCACAAGCACCTTCAACAGTTTCACTCCTTCTTCTGTTGTCTGGGGTTGCCTGCGCCGGCTATCTGGCACTAAGGTCCACTCACCAGTTTCTGGCTTGACGGTCGCGAATGACGTCCTTGTGGCCCCTGAGGCTGTTTCCAATGCCTTCGGCCGCTTTTTCGCAGAGGTTTCGAGCTCCGCTCATTACCACCCTGCCTTCCTCCCCCGCAAACAGGCAGAGGAGGCTAGGCCACCTAACTTCCGCTCCTCGAATCGTGAAAGTTATAATGCCCCATTCACCATGCGGGAACTCGAAAACGCACTTGGCCGATCACGGTCCTCCGCTCCAGGGCCTGATTCTATTCATATTCAGATGCTGAAGAACCTTTCTCCTGCGGGTAAAGGTTTTCTTCTTCGTACTTACAATCGCATCTGGATTGAGGGACATGTTCCCGCATGCTGGCGCGAGTCTATTGTTGTCCCGATTCCTAAGCCGGGGAAGGACAAGCACTTGCCTTCCAGTTATCGACCCATCTCGCTTACCAGCTGTGTCTGTAAAGTGATGGAGCGAATGGTTAACTCTCGATTGGTTTGGCTGCTCGAGTCTCGACGCATACTTACCAATGTACAATGTGGATTTCGTAGGCGCCGCTCTGCTGTTGACCATCTGGTTACCTTGTCGACCTTCATTATGAATAACTTCTTGCGGAAGCGCCCGACCGCGGCTGTGTTCTTTGATTTGGAGAAGGCTTACGACACCTTTTGGAGGGCGGGCATTCTCCGCACCATGCATACATGGGGCCTTCGCGGTCGCCTCCCTCTTTTTATTCGTTCCTTTTTAATGGATCGACAGTTCAGGGTACGTGTGGGTTCTGTCCTGTCAGACACCTTTCGCCAGGAGAATGGGGTGCCACAGGGCTCAGTTTTGAGCGTCGCTCTCTTCGCCATAGCGATCAATCCAATAATGGATTGCCTCCCAGCTGATGTATCAGGCTCCCTTTTCGTGGACGATTTTACCATCTATTGCAGCGCGCAGCGTACGAGTCTCCTGGAGCGCTGTCTTCAGCGTTCTCTTGACCGTCTTTACTCCTGGAGTGTCACCAATGGCTTCCGTTTTTCTGCCGAGAAGACGGTCTGTATTAACTTCTGGCGCTACAAAGAGTTTCTCCCACCGTCCTTAAGACTCGGTCCCGTTGCTCTCCCATTCGTGGAGACAACAAAATTTTTAGGTCTTACATTTGACAGGAAACTTAGTTGGTCTCCACATGTCATATTTGGCTGCCCGTTGTACCCGTTCTCTAAATGTCCTCCGTGTTCTCAGTGGTATGTCGTGGGGAGCGAATCGAACCGTCCTACTTCACCTATATCGGTCGATCGTCCGCTCCAAGCTGGATTATGGGAGCTTCGTATACTCCTCTGCACGGCCATCCATCTTACGCCGCCTCAACTCCATACAACATCGGGGTTTACGACTTGCGATCGGAGCGTTTTATACTAGTCCCGTCGAGAGTCTTCATGCTGACGCTGGTGAGTTGCCACTCACCTACCGGCGCGATATACTGCTTTGTCGGTATGCCTGTAGGCTACTGGCAATGCCGACCACCCGTCATATCGTTCCTTTTTTGATGACTCTCTCGACAGTCAATACGGGTTGTATGTCTCTGCCCTGCTACCCCCTGGAGTTCGCTTTCGTCGCCTCCTTCAACACCTTAATTTTTCACTCCCTGCAACCTTTCGAGTGGGCGAGAGCCACACGCCACCTTGGCTCCAGGCTCAGGTTCGCGTCCACCTTGACCTCTGCTCGCTCCCGAAGGAGGTTACCCCCGGTTCGGTCTACCACTCCCGTTTTGTCGAACTTCGTTCGAAGTTCATTAATATGACCTTCATTTATACAGATGGCTTTAAGACCAATGACGGGGTCGGGTGTTCTTTTATTGTCGGGGCACAAAGTTTCAAATACCGGTTCCATGGCCATTGTTCGGTCTTCACAGCTGAGCTCTTTGCCCTCTACCAGGCTGTTCTTTATATCTGCCGCCACCGACATTCTGGATATATCATCTGCTCCGATCCCCTGAGTGCTATCTAGAGCCTCAGTGATCCGTACCCGGTTCACCCTTTCGTGCACCGGATCCAACGCTCTCTTCAGCAGCTGGTGGACGTCGGTTCTCCGGTTAGCTTTATGTGGGTTCCTGGCCATGTCGGTATCCCTGGGAACGAAGCTGCAGATGCCGCGGCCAAGTCTGCGGTCCTCCAGCCGCGGACAGCTTCTTGTTGTGTCCCGTCGTGAGAGTGTAGCAGGGTAATTTGTCGGCGCATTTTATCGCTGTGGCATGCCGATTGGGCTGCACTTACAGACAACAAGCTTCGGGCCTTGAAACCTCTTCCCGTGGCTTGGACGTCCTCCTCACGCCCTTCTCGGCGGGAGGAGGTAGTTTTGGCCCGGTTACGAATTGGACACTGCCGGTTCAGCCATCGCCATCTGCTGACGGCTGCGCCGGCGCCGTTCTGCCCATGTGGGCAATTGCTGACGGTCCGTCACATTTTAAGGTCCTGTCTGGATTTTAACACCCTGCGTCTTGATCTTGGCCTGCCCTGTACTGTAGAAGCCATTTTAGCGGATGACCCACGAGCAGCTGCTCGCGTTCTTCATTTTATCAATTTGACAACCCTCTCAAAGGATATTTGATTATGCTGTTTTCTTTTTTAATCCTATGCCTGTCAGTCTGTCTTTTATCGTGTTTTCCGTTTCGTTGCTGTTTTAAACTTGTGACTCGCGGTGCATTCCTAACGTAGTCTGGGCGCTAATGACCGTTGAAGTTGTGCGCCCTAAAACCACAAAAAAAAGGTCGCCGAATCACCTCAGAAGATGTTGATCGCAGTAGGCAACGAAACGTCAGGAAGGAGAAGTAGTTTTATATATGGACCACGGCAATTCACCCCGGAAGTTTTAATTAATGAAGACGCCGGCTGTGAAAGCTTACATGTTATGAATGTTTATTTAGTTTATGTGTCTTCATAAACAGTGTCCTATAATGAGTTAATTTTTCGACAAAAGAGTTATTATATGTTCACTTTACAGTGCCTACTCGATTACAATTCATTTACGCCGAGTCTTCGAACTCCACAGTTCAGTGGGTCATGTAACGGTGAATTGCGTATGCATGTACTACGACAGACATTGCAGCCGTCATTCAGGACTGGTTTAACGCCCAAATGGCACAAGCCACCACTCACCAAGTTGAGAAAGGCTACACGAGCGCCGAAGTGTCAGATCTGTGCACAGTGTGTATTGCAGTTACTAGAGGAGTCATTGTAATCTCCATTTTTTGTTAAAATATTAGAATGTGTTGATTTCTGCCATCCTTGGTGAACCTTGGTGCTAGAAAGTTGCATTCATTTCTGAACTAATGAACCTTTTTGTCTGTTTTTCAAACACTGGAATTAGTTGGAAGTACAGTGATTAGTTTTGTGAGGCTACGATAACGCGCTTCAGGAGCTCAATAGTCTTCTCATTTTATCAGCTGTAAGTCGAACCCACAGTTTAGTTTCTTATACGAAGTTCAATTATTATTATATTATTCAAACGATTTCTTTACATTTACGATTAATAACATGGTTTCTTGTTACCAACCTCACTGCATTCCAGCGAGGACTTCTTGGCCTGCAGCTCATTGTCCCATGAAACTGAAATTAAACTCGCAGTGTGTTACAGAATCTCTCAGGAGAGGTTCGCTCAGCGATAATACGATATGTGGTACGAAGTGTTGCAATACATGTCGCTCGACTCGTCGACTGCGGATGCGAGACTCGTGTTTCCACTGGGTTGATTCAATATGCGATACGATACGCATTGAGACTCGTCCTACTATAAGCAACAAGACGGCACGAATCACGTTTCTTTCTCAGCTGCAATTAAGAGCTGTTATGATGCGGTCGTTATTGTGCGTTAACATTGTTTAAGGCACAAAAAACTGAAAAAGTAAAGCAAGTCCCGGGTGCATCTGCACAACGCTATAAGTATCATAGTTCGGATGTGGTTTCTCATGAGGCCTCCCCACACTAGAAATTCAACGAGATCCACACTATGAGTCCAGATAGCTTCCACTTTTTGTAACTATTAGTCTCAGGCACTCTGACTAAGCAGTACACAAGTTTTCGACTTCCTCTTTCTCTAGCCGAAAAGTTATTCATTACAGTCAAGTCAGTTGGCAAAATGTTTCGCGATGAACAACTTAATTTTGTAAGACCAGCTATTATGGCATTTCATTCAGTGTGTTACACAGATAAGCAATGGATACAATGCGCTTGAGAAGTAGTCCCAAGAAACGTTGCTGGATCTGAAGTGACATCAGTAGTCGTCGGCAGTGTAGCAGTGGATGGTGAGCTCTGTGTAGAAAAGGTGTCTGAAGAAGTGGAAGAAGCCCATGAACATGAGAAAAATCCGGACGTGTCTTCCTCGGCTTCGTCCAGCAGTTCAGTAAGAGGAATTTGCCTTTCTAATCTCTTTTACTCCTGAAATCAAGACGCGTAGACGTAAAAAAAATGAAGTCGTCATTATCAGTTGATGACCCCTGGTTTCCCTTCATTTCAGTAAGCCTGTACTGCCAGCGTACGAATGAGAATCACGAGGCTACTGCGCACTCCACACAGCAGTCCATAGCAAGCGGAAACAACGTGGCGTGTGGCGCGTAGCTACCAAACTTGTCGCGGAAAACCTCCAGTATATGGTTTCAGAGTATGGAAAGTGGTAAGGCTCTTCATCCACCGTTAAACAGAATTTCTAGACGTCAGCTATAGTTCGTACACAGTAATAGATCCCATGTAACGAGCCAAACCTAATCTGTAGAACAACTACATTTTCCCTTTAGATTTCTCCATATATGCACAGTGTTCTACTTGACTCAGGAGTATCACAAGCATGACGAAAAGAAAACAGTTCATTATCCAGCTGTGGCTATCAATTTGTATTTTCTCGTTTTTTTCCCGAATAGTTTCATCGGAATCAAATGAGAAAGACTATAAACTGAAGCGAAGATATGAGGAGAAGAACGTCTTCTTTGTAATTTTTACGATTATACTTTACCTTTTCTTATTGACAGTGCGCTTTGTCCTTTCTTCGACAACATTTTAGTCTCATGAACCAATCTAACATAACATAACCCACATTGGGGAAGAAAGGTCATGCATTACATAATTCACAGCGTGCCAGTTCCAAAGAACACTCGGCATCACCTTGCCAGATAACACCTGATTTCAAATTTTTCTACTGTAGTGAATCCGCACCTTACTCTGCTGCTTTGTCTCTGGACCAATGGTGACCAATGTGACTAAGGAAGTCATATGGATTGAGCTAACACATCTGCAACATATCGACTGCTGCGTGATTATCATCTGCCTTGCTGCCTATGAATATGTGCACTGAGACAAACTGTTTCCTTCCTCGTAAACAGTTTTCAATGACGATGGAGACAGCTGCTAGAGGAGACCCGAAGTACATTTTGTGTGCATTGATGTTTTCAGGGAAGTGAAACAACAGCGGAAGGTCCTGAATAAGGTGTGAGAGCACTTGATTGTGAAAGTAGATACACTACACTGATATTATGTTATTGTTTGGAATACATAGGGTACTACAGCTACAGTTTGTATTCAGATCCTAAGGGTGATGTGTGGTGTTTGATAATTCACTAGACACCACAGCAACTCCACTCTTTGCTGTTCTACTGTAAAGTCATGCTTAGCATTAAGCTGCAAAGGATTTGAAATGTCTATCAGGTAGACATATACAGATAGTTTTTGTATTTACTAGGACATTTCATTTTTCTATATCAATCCTGTAGTCACCCAAATGACTGTTAAACATGGGTGACATCCTTCATCCCGTTAATCACTGTAGTGAGTCTGCAGAAAGCGTTCGGTGATTTTGGGGGTTAAGATTAGCTGACTTTCACTTTATTTAGACCCTTATTTATATCTGACTGTAGCCCACCGCTATGGTAGCCATAGTGTCGGGGACGGGACGGGGCTGTAGTTGGCGGGAGAGAGAGTGGGAGTGAGTAGAGTCGTAGCCACGGACTGACGGATCTCGCTAGTTCGCTGACTTAGTGTAGAATTGCCCATGGATTTTTAACAGATGCAACCTGAACTTTGTATTTGTACAGATAGGTGTTGGTGGCAGAATAACCCCTCTTTGTTTGATTTGAAGCATTTGTCCCCACCGCTGATCTAATGAATGTCAATGCTTGTGACGTGCTGAAGTTGGGTGGTTATATTATGTTAAGCACATTCTACGCTACAGAACAAGGTACGTTAAATTTTAGGATTTTTTTCTCTTAGACACTCCCAGCTCCATGTTAGATGTTTACCTGTGCAGTACATGCACTGTGGTGAGGAAGATAACGTCTTTTCTAGTTCGTGGACAGAGAGACCAGATGTTCTGCATTTCTAAAGGATTTGTGTCGTTAAAGAGTATGCTAATTTTAACATTCGAGATGATTGAGCAAACAGACTCATTTCTTTTTTGTCGAATGAAGCTTGCCTTGAGATACAGAAAGATAATTGAAACGTTTCAGTTTTCTCTAGCATGCCATCAATAGTTTTCGGTGCAGTGCTGCTTGCAGTTATGAAAGCATTTGTGAGCTTGTCTACTCCCTTATAGGTCAAAATGTCACGAAATACTTTTTGAAGAACGTGTTTAATGCAATGGGGTACTTACAAAGTTCATTACCAGCTGACTTGTTATCTCTAATGTAGAGATTGGTTTTTGGTCATTATACTAGGAACACCCTCAAAGTTTTTGCTTGTATAGAACGGTGTAACAAAAGACAATTTTTCACGTTTTAACGTTTTATTGCTGTAAACATGGTCTGCATCACAAGACGTAAGAGAAGCTCGAGATGGAGAACTATCTAGCCTCGCTTTACGATTTATCTGAGTGTTTGTGCTCCCTGATGGTGTACACATTCTGCTGAGAATGCTGTTGTATGAGAAGTCAAGGACCACGTTGTTCTCAAGAACAAAAATGATACTACAGAGTACACGGAGGCAGAGCCCAACTTACCTGGACTTCTCTTATGCAGCCGAAATGCGACAAGTTCCACAGCTTTTGGTGACTAACGAATGTTTCGCTTCAACATTCACCTATCTCATCGGCATGTAGGTCATATTAAAGTCTACCCTTTATGGAGGGGAGGTTTGTACTTACTTTGCAATCCGGGTGCTCAAACAGCTGTCTGCTTAGTGTCTGGCACACAACACTCCGCCGTCGACCCCCATGTCAGACGCTGAAGCATGCCCAGACGTAACGGTAGTACTGCAAGCGCTGAGGCCTCCATGTTTGCGAGTCACTTATTCAAAAAATGGTTGTGAACCACCCTGATGATGCAGTTCACAAAATGTAATTTTAGACTATTCACTTAACGGGCTATAACATGAATCGTTGATGTTATATAAATGTCTTATCAGTAGAAACTGAACGAATGAGGCAGATCTATAACATCGGCTCATTTTCGGATATCGAAAGTTATGGACTGGGGATTATTGTTCAGATGTATGCTATTGACTGCTCATGGAAACCTTGTACGGTGTATACTAAATACTGCTCAAGCCTGTGGAATTCAAAACAGGTCGTCCTACCAGACGACGTCTTACGTATACTACATAAACAAAGGGTGGTGTACCAAGTCACAAAATTCCTAAACGTCATGGACGAGTCTCCACTAGCAAATGTCCCGACATGGACGCCAGGTATTTCGTGGAAACCTTGTCATTCCTACACCTTGCCAGAACAGAATCTGAGAAAACCAAACACACCCCTGACATTTTATGACTGAAGCATCTACTGAAATAAGCACTAGATGGTTGATTATTAGCACCCAAGTGCAGTAACGCATTATCTTGTTAATAACTTAATTAACAATGGATTTCCACCCAAATGAATAAAAGCTTTTTGTACAATGTCGGAGTAGCTTGCGCCCCCTTTTTCGTAGCTCACCCTGTTTCTTCAGGGATTTTGGGAATTTTGTAGCAGTTAACCCCCACTAGATGTAATCGCCCTATGGAGACAGAGCATAGTGCCCTCCTCGCTCATGCATTGCACTGGGTTACTACCATTGCTTTGAGTCGCCCGTTTGTTCGTTCCAGCCACAATCATTACTTTGTACCACGCACCTCCAGGGCCCTGTGCCTTATACGATGCAGTTAGTGCCCGCAGTGTGCCCAGCTGATCGGTTTGTTCTTTCAGCTTTCGTTTTCATAAACTGATCGCCAACCTATCTCATTGATCTGTGCATCATTGACACATCACTACGAGGCTCGCCTTCGTCTGAACCCTGGTCTGTAGCCAGTGCTACTCAGACATATTGCCTCCTCCCCAGAGGGAGGGGGAACAAAAACCCTGCGTCTAGTGGATTTATCACCGCTGAATCAAATTTGCTCTGAAACCTGTTACCTGAGGTCGTTCCCAATTATACCCAATTTCTTATTCTTCAGCGTGAACACCCTTCCAGTTATCAGTGGGTGGGCTGCTCGGCATAAATGGCCAATATATCGGGCTACCCTTACTTTGCAATCGCGGATGGCTGTCCATGAATATACCCAGGAAAAACCCTGCGTTAAAAGCAACATGATTTTTTCTCATTGGTCTAATCCCTCTTCCTCGTAAGCCAAAACACCCATTACTAAAGCTTCCGATTCATCAAATCACTTCCGAAACCACTAAATACCGCTAATTCCACCTACGTATCAAATGCAGGCATTGGTTAATGCTACCCCACATTTTTGCAAAATGGTTCAAATGGTTCTGAGCACTATGGGACTTAACAGCTATGGTCATCAGTTCCCTAGAACTTAGAACTACTTAAACCTAACTAACCTAAGGACAGCACACAACACCCAGTCACCACGAGGGAGAGAAAATCCCTGACCCCGCCGGGAATCGAACCCGGGAACCCGGGCGTGGGGAGCGAGAACGCTACTGCATGACCGCGAGCTGCGGACACATTTTTGCACACATTCCGATCAGGATGACAAGTAATTCGGCACGACCATACCCCCTACTTCCCTCACTGCTCCGTTGCTACTAACTTATACCCCTGACTTTCTTTGGAATCGCCACTTTAAATTGCCCACTGACATAGTGCGCATTTGACATTCAAGTTAACCATCGACTTTTCACCTATCACTACAACCTCAGGTAATTACTTACTGCTTTCTCATCTGTAAGTAGGCTGTTTAGGTTTTTATTTTGGTAACGCCATGTAGCGCTCTGTATGAAAATCACTGACTGTGCTGTGTGCAGTCTGTGGCTGGTTTGCATTGTTGGAATATTCGCTATTGTAATGTTGGGCAGTTGGATGTGGACAGCGCGTAGTGTTGTGCAGTTGGAGGTGAGCCGCCAGCAGTGGTGGATGTGGAGAGTGAGATGCAGAGTTTTGAGAGGTTGCTGTGAGCGGACGATGTGGAAGTGTGTCCGCCAGAAAAAAGGAAATTTGTAAAGATTGATGTCATGAATTGATAGATATATATATGATGATATTTTAACACTATTAAGGTAAATACATTGTTTGTTATCTATCAAAATCTTTCACTTGCTAACTATGCCTATCAGTAGTGCCTTCAGTAGTTAGAATCTTTTATTTAGCTGGCAGTGTTGGCGCTCGCTGTATTGAAGTAATTCGAGCAACGAAGATTTTTGTAAGTGATTTATGGAAGGTACAGGTAATTGTTAGTCTGGGCCATTCTTTTGTAGGGATTTTTAAGTCAGATTGCGTTGCGCTAATTATATTGTGTGTCAGATTAGCGATGATCAGAATAAGTAAAGAGAAAACTGTTAGAGTACGTTGAGTTTTGCTCAGCTGTTTGAAAATCAAATAACGTAGAAGTTTACCAGCACAGTTTTCTAAGAGGACGTTTCACATCCACTGTAATACTTCCCTTTCATAACATGACCACTGGCTGAAGATACGAAGATTAGTATGTTGCTATAGGCAACAGTATTTTATACAATGTACCCCACCCAGTAATAGCCACTATTGTATGTTACAAGTACTTTCGAGCAACCCAGCCCTACCGTGTGCTACTCAATGGTAGCGGTTTACTATTTAATAGCTCTCACTGTGATATCACTATCCCAGCTGAGGAAGTGTTTGCAGACTTATCTTACGCCCAAAATGTGCGACTTGCTCCTCTCCTGTGATATTTACCAGAGCAACCGATGGTACTACTGGCACTTGACAATTGACCATCTCTCCCCAACCACTCACTTTCCCAGCTGGTCCAGTCTTCAACTGACCTGGTAAACAAAGAGTTAGGGTAGATTACACTAGACTGTGCCACCGCACACACCACGCATTGACATCACCACCAGTATCTCAGTTATTCCTAGTTCTGTATGTACCCCTTTAGTAATTATCTTTATTGGTCTATCGCTATGGGTAGCGTTTAGAAAAGGACTTTTTGCGTGACTTCGGTCGCCCCCTCCTGCTGCCCCCGAACAGCAACCTCCTGGGGAATACCATGCTTAAGTTGTGAAATGGGAGGAAGAGTGTCCCTTGCTGCCTCCATACTGTAGTAGTCCAGTAGGAAATAGTAGTGAAGTAAAATACACTCAAAAGACAAGGCGTGGCCCTCCTGTAGGTGTAAGCAATAAAGTATGTGTGTGTGAAGTGATTCAAAAGTGTCAACCCTCTCCCCCCCCCCCCCCCTTGTGATCTGTGCACCGCCCCGTCCACAATCCCCCGCTTATACGCTCCGACGGAAGTTGCAGTGCGCCACAGCTCTACGCTGCCCGCCGCGGTCAGCGACCTCCGCCGCTGCCAGCGCCAACAGCTGATCGCCGCACCTTGCACCGCCACTCGCCATGTCTCACACCACCGCCGTCGAGCAAACTCCGTCTCGCAAATATTCATTACCCAACGCAAATATTGCCACACTTTCTTAAATAAATGCAAATTTTAAAAAAGAAATCAAAGTGTATTATCAAATTGTGAAAGGCCGTTTTTCGCAGGAGCCCCATAGTAACATTCAATTTACCATTCAATTTACCACCCCCCACCAATCCTTCACTCCTGTGTAGGGGAGAAGTGTGTACAGTGGGGGCAGTTACTGAATGTATTTATTAGTATAAAAGTTTGATTTTTATGTTTCACTTGATGTTCGTCAGCCTGGCGGTTAGTTGCAGCGTCTCAGTCACGTTGCCCAGAACTGGACACAGCCACTTTGAAACTCGTGTTGAACCATCAGTAACTAAATTCACCTGTTGCTGACGAGGTAACGCTACCGAACTGCGCGTCTTAGACTTGGCCGGCCAATAGGGAGGCTTGGAGGTGGTCAAGTGGGGGTGGGACCTCGGCCAGCCACTTGGAGCGGATACGCCGTCCTGCCTCTTCTGCTGGCAGCTTCCAACCCGACCAGATGCTCTCCTCTCATGCTCTCTTGGGCAGCAGCCCATTCAGTCTCTGCGGCTTCTCTAGGCCTGCCTTTCCTTTTTTAAAGCATTAAACATTCATGCAGTTAAAAATATGTTAAGAGTTTTCACGTCAATGGGTGCCTACGGCTTTCCCCTCCTGGCCAATCCTGAAGCATTGACGTTGCTCACTTGCTCACTGAGTCTTCCTGAGTAATCACAGCCAAATCCTCATCAATACTAAATTGTAAACTGATTCTATATCTGCACCAGCGTCCGCCTTAGAATGCTGTAACCTATTTCACAAGCTCTGCCTGACCATAATGTAACCTAACTGAAATATTCTGTATTTACTGGCTTTTTCATATGTACCTCGTCCCCATGTGATACTAGAAAGTAGTTTTTGCTACTACTAGCTCAAATTTACTGCAGAACGCAATCAGTCTTTCTCCTCTCTCATTCCTAGTACCAAGCCTAAATCATTCTGTAACGAGCGATGTTGCACAGTGCTTAGCACACTGGAGTCCATTTCTGGAGGACGACGGTTCAAACCCGAGTCCTGCCATCGTGATTTATGTCTTTCGTGATTTCCGTTAATACCTCAAGGAATATGCCGGGACGGTTCCTTCGAAAGTGCACGGCCACTTCCTTTCTCCATCTTTCCCTAATCTCAGTTTATGCCCGTCTCTAATGACTTCAAGGTTGACGGGACGTTAACAGTAATTCCCACATCCTTGTCCTTCATATTCTCCCGTAAACCTCTCCAATTCTCCTTTCCCTACAACCGCATCCAAATCGCCCACGACTACTCGATTTTCATGTCCCTTTACGTACTGTTCTACCTGTTCAATATTGTCATTTACTTTCTCTATCTCTTCATTTTCGGTTTGCGACGTCGGCATTTAGACCTGAGCTATTGTTGCCAGTTTTTGTTTCTGGTCGATTCTGATGAGAACAACCGTATCACTGAACTGTTCACAGTATCTCACTCTCGGCGCCACCGTCCTATTCTTAACGAATCCCATTAAACCATTTCTGCTGTTCTTGATGTTACACTGTAGACCTCTGATCAGAAATGGTTTGCCTTCATTGCACTTCACTGACTCCTAGTATACCAGATACTCTAGCTTCCCTAGCACGTTCAAACCTCTGGCACCACTCGCCCCAACCGTTATCCTTTCTTTGTTCACTCCATCTTTTAAACATGATCACCTGCCCCTTGGCATTGCCCTCCCAGTGATGAGAATGGGGGACTAGTCCAGAGTATTTTGCCGATGGAGAGACCATCATGACACTCTTACAAAAATAGGCAACAATCAATGTAGACGCATATTACGTTTCTGAAGGCAGTGGTTTCCATTACCTTTTGCATCCTCATGCCGTTGATCATTCCTGATTCTTTCGCCTTATAGGGGCAGATGCCTGCCAAAAGTGCAAATGAGTGCCCTGAAACGTTTATCGCAGCTCCGCACTGTCTGACAACGCCATTAGCAGAAGAAGGGTGACTTTCATTGCCGGTAGACTTCGGGTGCCATCGCTGATGACTATCATTCAAAACTTACACGGTGTAACTGTAAAGTATCATGTTGACCTTTGCACTTGAAAAAGACTCCGAAAGAGTCCCCCAGTCTTATCTCTGGGACGGGACTGCCAGGGGACAGGTGATCATGAGAAAGAGTCTGAATAACCAACGGAAGGATAACGTTCTATGCGTCGTGGCGTGGAATGTCAGAAGACTGAACTTGCCAGAGTAGTAAGAAAATCTGAAAAGGAAAGTGCAAAGGCTCACTGTAGATGTAGTAGGGATCAGTTAGGTGAAATAGAAAGAAGAAAAGGATTTCGGGCTAGATGAGTACAGGGCGATATATAAAACAGCAGAAAATATTATAACGGGACTAGGGTTCGTTATGAGTAGCAAGTTGGAGCACATAGTGGGTAACTGTGAATAGTTCAGTGATAGAGTTGTTCTGATCAGAATTGACAGCAAAACAACGTCGACAACGATAGGTCATGTATACATGCCGACATCGCAAGGTGAAGATAAAGTAGTAAAGAAGATAAAGTGGATAAAGTATATGAGGATACTGAAAGAGGAATGCAGTATGCAAAGGGAGATGAAAATCTAATAGTCAAGGGGGAATGGAACGTAGTTGTAGTGGAATGAGTAGAAGAAAAGGTTACAGGAGAATATGGGCTTGAGACAAGGAATGATAGTGGAGAAAGACTAATTAAGTTCTGTAATAAATGTTAGCTAGTACTTGCGAATACTCAGGTCAAGAATCACAAGAGGAAGAGGTATACTTGGAAAAGGCAGGGTGATATGGGAAGATTTCAGATACATTACATCATGGTCAGACAGAGATTCCGAAATCAGATAATGGAATGGAATGCGTACCCAGGAGCAGATATAGACTCAGATCACAATGTAGCAGTGATGAATGGTAAGCTGAAGTTTAAGAAATTAACGAGGAAAAATCAATATGCAAAGAAGTGGGATACTGACGTATTAAGGAATGATGAGATACGCTTGAGATTTTCTGTGGCTTTAATTACAGCAATAAATAATAGCTTAGTAGGAAGTATAGTTGAAGAGGAATGGGCATCTCAAAAACGGGCAATCACATAAGAGGAAGAGAAAGACGTGGGTACAAAGAAAGTAACTGCAAAGAACAATGGGTAACACAAGAAATACTTCAGTTGATTGATGAAAGAAGGAAGTACAAAAATGTTCATATTAATTCAGGAATACTGAAACACAGGTCTCTGAGGAATGAAATAAATAGGACGTGCAGGAAACTAAGACGAAATGGCTGCATGAAAAATGTGAAGAAATCGATAAAGAAATTATTGGCAGAACTGACTGAGCGTACAGGAAAGTCAAAACAAAGTCCGTGATATTAATAGCAATGGTGGTAACATTAAGAGTGCTACGGGAATTCCACTGTTAAACGCAGAGGAGAGAGCGGATAGGTGGAAACAGTACATGAAGGTCTCTATGAGGGGAAGATTTGTATGATGTGACACCAGAAGAAACAGAAGCGATTTAGAGGACGTAGGGGATCCATTATTAGAAGCATAATTTAAGAGAGCTTTGTAGGACTGAAGAACAAATAAGGCAGAGGGGATAGATAACATGCCTTTAGAATTTCTAAAGTCATTGGGAGAATGGCAACAAAACAACAATTCCCCGGTGTGAAAAATATACGAGTCTGGCGACATACCATCCGACTTTCGGAATCATGCACACAATTCCGATGTCTATAAGAGATGAAAGGGGTGATAACTATCGCACAATCGGCTTAATATCTCATGCATCCAACTTGCTGACGAGAATAATATACAAATGAATGGAAAATAAAACTGAGGATTTGATAGATGACGATCAGTTTGGCTTTAGCAAAGGTAAAAGCACCAGAGAGGCAATACTGACGTTGCGTTTGATAATGGAAGCAATACTAAAGTAAAACCGAGACACGTTCATAGGATTTGTCGATCTGGAAAAGGGGTTGGACAATGTAAAACGGTGCAAGATGTCCGAAATTATGAGTAAAATAGGGATAAGCTGTAGAGAGAGACGAGCAATATACATGTACAACAGCCAAGAGGGAATAAGTAGAGTGGATGACAACGAATGAAGTGCTCGTACTATAAAAGTTGTAAGACAAGGAGGTAGTCTTTCGCTCCTACTGTTCGATCTGTATATCGAAGAACCAATGATGGAAATAAAAGAAAGGTTCTGGAGTGGAATTAAAATACAAGGTGAAACGGTATCAGTGATACGATTCACTGAGACATTGCTGTCCTGAGTAAAAGTAAAGAAGAAATAGATGATTCATTGAATGGAATGAACAGTCTAAATCAGTACAGAATATGGATTGATAGTTAATCGAATAAAGACAAAAGTAATGAGAAGCAGCAGAAATGAGTACAGTGTGAAATTTAACATCAGGATTGATGGTCACGAAGGTGACGAAGTATTCTGCTACCTAGGAATCAAAATACCCAATGATGGACTGATCAAGTAGGACATCAAAAGTAGACCAAAAGTGGGAAGAAAGACATTCTTGGTCAAGAGAAGTCTAATAGTATCAAACATAGGCCTTAATTGAACAAAATAGTTTCAGAGATGAACGTTTGGAGCACAGAATTGCATGGTCGTAAAACATGGACTCAGAATGGCTCAAATGGCTCTAAGCACTATGGGACCTAACATCTGAGGTCACCAGTCCCGTAAAACATGGATTGAGGGAAAACCGGAACAGAAGAGAATCGAGGCATTTGAGATGTAGTGCTACAGACGAATGTTAAAAATTAGGTGGACCGATCAGGTAAGGAATGATGAGGTTTTGCGTAGTATCGGAAAGGAAAGGCATATGTGAAAGACACTCACAAGAAGAACGGAGGGGATGCTAGAACATGTGATATGACACCAGAGAACGACTTCAATGGCAATAGAGGGAACTGTAGAGGGCAAGAACTATAGAGGAAGACAGAGATTGAATACATAAGGAAATAATTGACGATGTGTGTTGCAAATGATACTCTGAGCTGAAGAGTTTGGGGCAGAAGAAGAAATTGTGGCTGGCCGCAACAAACCACTCGGAAGACTGAGGACACTCCTCTTCTCTGCATATAACAATGGAATTCGCATTGCACTCTTAATAATACTACCATTTCTTTTAACTACACAGATGGTTGTTTTGATTTTTCTGTATGCTGAGTTATTTCCTTCTCCGATGTTTTCAGATTTTTCGTGCAACAGTTTTAGCTTCTATTCTGTGCGCAAGTGTTATGTATTTCATTCCTTAGTGACTTGTCTCAGCGTATTCCTGATTTTACCTGAACTTTTTTGTACTTACTTCTTTTATCGATCAACTGAAGTATTTCGTCTGTTAGCAACGGTCTTTTCGCCGTTATCCTCTTTGCACCTATCTTTTTCATTCCAAAATCTGTCACTCCACTATTTAGAGATGTACATTTCTCATCAACTTAACTACCTACTGAGTTATTCCTAGAGCTTCAGAGAACTTCAAACCCATCACATAGTTTTATAATATTTCCTCCCCCACTTCTTTGCTCGTTGAGTCTTGTTGGCTAAACTCAGCCTGCTCTTCATCACTACTGTACTGTGATCTGAATCTACATCTAGGCCAGCGTCCGCCTTACAGTGCAGTGTCTGATTCCAGAATCTCTGCCTGACCATAGCGTAATTTAACTGATACCTTCAATATTTCCTGGCCTTTCCCAAGTAAAAGTAGTCCCCTTGTGATAATCGAACAGAGTGTTCGCTATTACTAAATTGCAATTTTTGCAGAACGCAATCAGTCTTTCTCCTCTCTCACTCCTATTAGCAAGCCCAAATAAATTCCGTACGGAGCAGAGTTGCACAGTAAATAGCACACTGATTCGCATTCGGGAGGACAAAATTTCAAACCCGCGTCCAGCCATGCTGATTTATGTCTTCTGTGATTTCCCTTAATTCCTTGAGGCAAATGTAGGAATGTTCTTTCGACGGGCAAGACCACTTTCTTTCTCCGCCTTTCCCTAATCCGAGCTCATGTTCCGTCACTAATGATCTCGTCGTTGACGGGACGTTAAACAGTAATCCCCTCATACCCGTCCTCCATGTTCTCCAGTAAACCTGTTCTTTTCTACTTCCCCTACAACCGTGTCCCAAGCGCCCACGACTACTAGATTCTTCATTTCCCTTTGCGTACTGTCCTACCCGTTCAATATACTCATATACTTTCTCTGTCTCTTCATCTTCGCCCTGCGACGTCGGTATTTATGCCTGAACTATTGTTGCCGGTTTTTGTTTCCTATCGATTCTGCTGAGAACAACCCTGTCACTGAACTGTTGACAATATCTCACTATTTGCGCCTTCTTCCTATTCATAACGAATCCCAATCCCGTTACACCATTTTCTGCTGCTGTTGATATTACCCTGTACTCATCTGATCAGAAATGGTTTCTTTCTTTCCGCTTCACTGGCTCCCAGCATATCTAGATTGTGCCTTAGCATTTCAGTATCCAAATCCTCTAGCTTCCCTAACACATTTAATATTCTGACACGCCTCGCCCCGACTCGTATACCGTTATCCTCTCGTTGCTCACTCAACCTTTTAATCATGATGACCTCCCCCTTGGCAATGCCCTCCCAGAGATCCGAATGGGGGGGGGGCTAACTAGTTCGGAGTTTTCTACCAAAGGAGAGACCAAGGTGGGACATTTCAGTTGTTGGTCACAAGCTCTATATATTATATGTCCCAAACGCAGTGGTTTCCATTCTCTTTTGCATCTTGACTCTGTTAAACATTGCTCATTCATCAGTCGTAAATCTCTGCTGTTGCCTCCGGTATACTCGTGAAAGTCAACGTGTTAAGGCAGGACCTGGGTATTGGGATTGTACGAGCTTGGCATGAATGGATGAAATGCATTTGACACTCATATTTTCAATACGCAGTCATCGTTGATATGTGGCGCCAGTCGCTTCTCTGTATTCATGAAAGATCTCTGCGATCGACTCTGTATCGCGTAGCCGCAGTTTCCTCTTTGGTAGCTTTTCGGCTATTTACGCGCACGTCGCTGTGGGGAGATGACTGGTTTTTTGGTCGGTTGGTTGGCGCTCCGGTGTGGAGTCCGGTTGTCGAGGGTCGCTCTTTGAGCGTGCTGTGACTCTTTTTGTCACGTCGGCAATGGGGCTGCGGACGGAAATGTGCGTGCGGTCAGGGGTGTCTACTGCGTTTAGTGAGAGGGCGATGGTCTCCTTTGTGGTGCTAAATGATATGAACCCGTGAAAGTGGCTTTCGAAGTGTATCAGCCTGCAACCGGATACGCTACAGAATCGAACGTTAACGGCTTTCCCAGAGTTTTGACGCGCATGTTATGTGTTTCTTGTTGACCACTGTTGCACAACTTGTTGAACAGTGGCTTGCCTGTTTTGGACGCATTTGAGACAGTGGGAAGAAGCGTATATGTAAATGGATGCCTGTGCACTCCGAAACAACTACAGATTTGATTTTCTGGGACTTTTTCCTGCCTTTTGGTATTCCTTTGTAAAATTTAGAGATTTATGACATTCTTTTTCTTCTTTTATGTAATTATTATTATTTAGGAATATAAGACAGAGTACGCGTTCTGGTTTCTACACGTTTTGCAGTGTTCTCATGGTGAATGTTTATGTATCGTGGTTCCTGTGCAAAGGCAGTGCAAACTGTTGTTGTAGATATTGATTGCAAGAGATTAAATTTGGCTTCAAGGAGTAATTGTATTCCTGTTTTGAAATTTTTCTTATGTTTTAAGGGTTGTGTTGCTCTGGATACTGCCCATATGCTGTGGCGTGATATGTTGTTGTTTCAGTGGCATAATCAGCGGTGCACGTCGTCCGTTGTAGCTGGTCGTGTATCTGGGGGGACGACGCCTTGGCGGCAGCCAGTGAATTGTAACCGATAGCGCAGTCGCTGTGTTTATCAGCAGAGTCAATTATTCGGCGAATATTTGTTCTAGGTGACGCCGAGGCAGTCGTCTTTTCATCTTCACCGTTCCTTTCAGCTTTCATTCAGGCTCGATCTCAGTTGTAGTTTCTGCCTGTCATTGGACTTATTAAGAAAAATAAATTGTGCGTTGTTTCTGTTGTTATATCTTAAAAGGTGTCCTGACCTTCTGAGAGCTTTCCTCAGTCAACCGTTTATTGTGAGTATGGTTCTTTTAATTTATGTAAAAAGTTTTTAAAATTACTGTATTTATTGTTTGGGATGGGCTTTGACGCCAGTAAAGATTTTTAGTAATGTTTCAAATTCTGGGGCAATTATGTATAGGCTATTATTCTGGAGTAACAGCAGTTTGCAGTTGTCATGCAATTGTTAAATAAAATCTGTTGGAAATTACAAACCAGAATTTGTGTTTGATTGGTTATTGTTGCGTTGCGTTGAAGTAACCTTGAGCGTGTGTTCCAAGTCTCAATTGTTCGCCATAGATAAAGAAATACATCCTACAGTTGAAATAAAACAGTTGGTGAAATGTAAGTACTCTTTATTTCATTCTGCATAAAACTGTTACAAGAACAACAGAAATATAAAAAGCCAAAACCATTGTTATTAAATACTAATCCTTGCAGTCAGTTTTTCTTATAAAAAAAATAGCTGACAGTTATTGAAATTCGATTAGCAACCAGAAACTGTCAAAAAAGCGGATGAGGTCATTCCTCCGGTTTTGGTTGTGAGTAAACGAGGTAAGTTCTGTTGTCCTTTTTAGTGTGTTGGTTTCTCTGAAGATAGCAGGACAGCCATCTGGTCTTCACCCACTCGCAGAGTAGTCGGCGCCGTCAACTTGAGCTTACAGACTTGCAATACACCTAACTCGGGGGACAGTCTGACAGAGATGTTGGACATTGACTCTTTGGTTTCACCACGTAAACTGCAACAAATATAAGGAAATATGTTTTAATAAACGTAAGAACTAAGAAAAAATTAAATGTGAGAGCGCCGTGGTAATACATGCACTACATAGGGTCGTCCCCACATGTATCAGCTCCATTTCGTCACCATCTCGTATTTATTTGACCACCTTCCTTGATGTGTCTTGAGAAGGTTTCCCTTCAGTGGACCTGGAAGTACCATGTCACATTTGGACTCAAATTTCAATGAAACAACTTTAATAGGTGGTGAATGTTGCTAGGAGTGCCGTGATAATGGAGCAACCTGCCTAACTGCTGACGAGTGGGCTATCTTAGCGGCTTCATATCCTTGCCGACTCGACAGTACGCCGCTCTTTGTCAGATTGACCATGCGAGTAAACCTGACCCGTGGTGCATTTCGAGAGAGTGAGAATGTTACTAGAACGAAGTCACTCGAGAAGGGTAATGAAGCTGTTAACGTGGCTTTCTATAAGCCACACGTGCCTCGTCGGTCGTACCAAATGATGAGCACATGCGGGACCTAATTTGTTGGTGAGCTGGGAAATGGTGAGCACCACCAGTCCCCTATAACCGTAGCACCTTATTCTGAGCGATCTATTGTGACAGCGGTGCGGCACGATAAGGCCGCAACATTCGAGCGAAGCAACGTGAAACGGTCCCAAGCGTTTACTTCGTCCTGCATGTGTTATTCCGCAATCCGCACTCCGCAGAGCCAGCACAGTACATATGCTGCGGACTGGTGAAATGGATTTGAAACTATAAAACTCGTACTGGAGAACCGTTGTACAGTTAAAGTATGAAACGAATATTATATTAAGGCATAATCACTGAGAATTTCACTTTCGTATGGGCAATTGAAGTGTCATCCCTTCCAACAACAGAAGTACGATTTCTAGCGACTTACCTGCGTTGAAGAACGTGTGGCTGTGTAACATACAAATTACGTTCGCGCTCCAAGTGTAGCTTACAAGAAACGGACAGGATAGATCCGTAGTCAAACCAAATTCCGTATTGTTTTCGAGACACTGACTGAGTACACAGCATCTGAAAAAGTCACTTCTATGTCCGTAGTACGTCGTCCCTAAGTTTCTTACAAGGAAGACCGTGATGTAGTAAAATGTAATATATATCATATCCATATTGTTTGTAAAAAGGTCCATTAGTTACTTTCTGTGAGTCAGTGTAAAACCAAGTGCTGCCAAAGACTGTGTATAAAATTTCCGTCATTTCAGTCAGCATCAACAGCACTGGATGTATCTACACTTGGTCCACAACATAATGTTCTCGTAACAACTCCATCTGATAATGAGCTTGAAGTGACTCGAAAATATGAATATTGTCTAATATAAAGGATCAAAAACCTAAAAAAGCGACTGGTTGCATATTTATTACCACATAAATCGCAAATACGTCGTCTCGGTAAATACATACAGTCGTTTGTACTTTCTCTTAAGAAACAAAAAAAAAAAAAAGTAAGGCGGAACACTTCCTCACCACCGTCCGATCTACATAACTTTTTATCTCTAAAAACCGCAAAGTCAACGGGTCGCTAAATTTTGAATTTTTTTAAAATCTTGGGCGACTGTTTGAATTTGTCCGTAGGCGTATGGAAGGTACAATTTACGTGCAGTGGCGCCACCCAGTACAATGAGTAGTGTACTTTGTCTGACACCTTATAATAACTCGTCGAGAAGGTGTAGGTACAGAGCTGCCAAAACACTTACTGTCAAGATAGATAACACAATACCGGTAACGGCACTCGCGCTAACATCCATCGCCTATTGAATTATATCTTCTAAAATTGTCAAACGGTTGCCAATAGAACTCTTCACATCGCGCTATGAAACATAATCCAAATTAAAGAACCCTGATTCAGAATTTTAGGAGATTCAAAGATTGTAACATATTTAAGTGGATCGCAAATTACTGGAAAAACTACGTTAACTAGGAGTAGCAAACTCCTCCTAATTGTTTTGGTGAAGAACCACATCGTGTTGATGTCGGTAAACTAGGGACTCTAACATTGGGAAGGGGGAGGTATTTATACACAGTATCAGGGAGGGATAACCAATTTTCCTTGATAAAATCTTATCATCCGTGCACTGAAAATAGTGTTATTCAAAGTAACTTACCTTTCGGGACCTGGTTGTAACAAGTGTATAGTTTCAGCGAATTAGCATACAAGTAGAACTTGTTGTCTGCCGCGACGCATATGGTATTCGCGTCTGCGTCGTCCCTCTTCCATCTTTGAATTTCTTCCAGTGGCCCAGATGCCGATTCCACCGGCTGACCGCACACCTCCGCCAGAGCGACGAGTGCTGCTGAAATAAATAAGCATGGTTATAATAATGCTGTCGTGTACTGTCTATTAGTGTTACTCTATTGTCTAGCAACTCGATGCTACTGTCTGGTTATGTGATCCCAGGTACCTGCCGGCGGGGTTGGCCGAGCGGTTCTAGGCGCTACAGTCTGGAACCGCGCGACCGCTACGGGCGCAGGTTCGAATCCTGCCTCGGGCATGGATGTGTGTGATGTCCTTAGGTTAGTTAGGTTTAAGTATTTCTGAGTTCTAGGGGACTGATGACCTCAGAAGTTAAGTCCAATAGTGCTCAGAGCCATTTGAACCATTTTTTTGATCCCAGGTACCAGCGTCACTCTATCGAGATACAGTGCAACTATACTTACTCGTAGCACGAGTCTGCCACTTGATATCGTATCCGCACGGGATGGTAATGTTACACTATTAGTTAGTAGTGGGACTCTGAGGCTGTTTGTGTCTACGACTAACAAGAAACTGATGTGACTATAATCAGGGAAGCTGTAGTCATATAATGAAGGATATTTGTGACATTTATGTTATTATCTGATGGCATACTGCATCACAACACGAAGCCATACGCGTATTGGTACAGATACAACAGGCAAAACCGAAGATATATTTCCTATTTAACGAAGAAAGGAAGACGTACGTGGAATAAATTGAGCTAGTTATTAATAAAATAAAGTTTTTACTTTGTTAAACATAGTTTTCGAGGACAATTTTTGACCAGAGACGGAAATGAAACGGAGTACACATAAGAAATTCTGTTATCTTCTTCATACACAGTAAAAATTTTGATTGGTTCCATTAATTCAGTCCCTGGTTGTCAGCTATAGTGCTTAACCTAAGAAAAGACTGTTAGTACTACTGACACGTATCGAATGAGAATCTCGCAGATGAAATCCATTCCTAGAAATTAGAGCACTTTCCACCGCTAATGGTAATGACAGTGGCATAGGTGAGTACACTGCACTTAGTCATCGCCTTAACTGGACGTACACATGAAAAAATATATTTACATACATCGCTCATCTAACCGAGGTTTTCGTGAGGTTACCATTGATTGTGACGCATATAGAGAAACCTAAAATCGCCTCGCAAAGCAGATATTCTATGCGCCAGTACCATCTTAACCGTTATTTGGCTGTAATATGGGGCATTACCACAACAACCTAGCGAATAAATAAAAAATACGTTGAACACGTCGAACGCGGCAACGATATAACATTAAAAATAAGTAAACACATGCACGGGATATCCAAGTTACTGTTTGAGCGTTATTACCCAAGGATTAAACTGAATAATGTTTCTTTTCCCTGAGTCCTGCACCACGGCTTCGGAAGTTTCTCCTTTGTAGCAGGGCGAATGTCGGAACTGTAAGTGCCATTCCAAAAACATTAAGGAATTAAGACTTCCTCCGGCTCACCACCAGTGAACGTGATATTTGGCTGAAGACTTTGACCTCTTCGCTGTTGCTGACGTCGAACAACCAGCTGTAGAGAAACCACCAGTGAACGTGATATTTGGCTGAAGACTTTGACCTCTTCGCTGGTGCTGACGTCGAATAACCAGCTCTAGAGAACGACACGAGGTCAAAAAATATTGAAAACCCCTCTGCCTCACTCTCAGTTAATTGGTACTTGCCTGAAGAAACCCCATTCTCCAGTGGACTGAATCTCTAACTGCCTTTCTTACCCATCAAGGTAAAAAATGAAACCCATTGAAAACCTCTGAGTTATTACGCATTTACACATCACTCTCTCGTAGATGAAGACGGTAGTTTGTATCGTTTTTATTTGTTTCGTTTTCTAAAGCATCTAAACAGACTTAACCAGAGTATGCGTTGGATGCACCGTCTCTCTTACTTTGTGAAAATCTTACACATATTATCCGGTGAGGGTTGAGAGCTGTTCCATCGTGTGTGTTAAGTCCACCATAGTAATAGATATTAGTAAGTCAGTAGGCTACTGTTTCGCAATCAGTTGTCGTGCTGTAAAACTTTGGCCTACAGATTACTACTAATTTTCTGCGTCTAGCAGTGCAATGTCGGTCGCACAGTAATTGCTCGTCGAGGCAAATGGTAAGTAAAATCTCGTGGAACTGGATTTCAGGTGCGTTTATTGCACAACAACCCTTTCTTTCTAATGAACATTTTCACATGGCACTGAAAATATCACAACAGTCCTCCTAACTACTTCTCACAAAACAGCAACAATGTGCCAGTGTCATGACCCAAGATTGTCTAATCGCCATACATAACGCTACAAGAAAAATTCTGGTCCTCAGGTCAGCGCAATGTAGCTCAGTATGTTATTGTGGTTCCTGTGCTTATGCTAAGCTGGCGGCGAAGTCATCCAGTGTTCTCGCTGAGTTCCAGAATGTTCCTTTTAACGTTATGTTCGGCGGTTAGACATTGTTGATTTGTTAAACAGACACATTGCAGCCATTTCGTTCCCTTTATTTAACCAACTGTGGTTTATAAAGGCTCCAGATTCGGATGGAGCTGATAAAAGATCCAAACATACACAATGTACTCACGTTAGTTGCACGAAAAGTGTATACGATGTTCTCCTTTTAGGGTATGCCATTTTTTCCGAATCTCTAGTAAACATGGGAAGATAATTGTGTTTCTGGAAAGCACGCTATTCAGCCAATTACAGTTTAAATAATAATGACATTGCATCAAGTTTTATTCGTTTGTAGTGCATTGCGTTCCAAAAATTTATTCCCATCTTTCAGTGCACCTGGAGTTTATGTAAGTCTTGGCTATATGCTGTTCTCTCTCTCATCCTGCATGCTTCTTTTTATGTTCTCGCGACAGTCGGAATACCAGAAAATATAACCGTAGGAATGTAAAAGATAATATTACACAGCAGAATTTTTTGGTATCCATTTGCAGGTTCTAAATGGTCCTTAGCACTATGGGACTTAACATCTGAGGTCATCAGTCCCCTCGAACTTAGAAATACTTAAACCTAACGAACCTGAGGACATCCCACACCTTCATGCCCAAGGCAGTATTCGAACCTGCGGCCGTAGCGGTCACGCGGCTCCAGTCTGAAGCGCCTAGAACCGCTTGGCCACAGCGTCCGGCTATTACAGGTTTTTAACTCACACACACATACAATACACTATTAACAGTGGTAGTTCTTGTTAAATCGTAACATAGGAGAAAGATACTAGAACATTATTGCTTACCAAAAGGTTAGCATACAGCTAAAGATGTTCTATTTCATCTAATAACCGTTATCTTTCATATTATACCTTTATTTATGGCTGATGTCAGCAACAATAAATAAAATTTTAAATAGCAATTATTGGTGGTAAACAGTTTTATGTGCTATTCTAAAAATTAGGCAAATCTCCCAGAATTTTCATTAATTGAGTTTAAGATAAATATTTAAAAACCTGAAATATGTATGAGTTTAGTAAAGTAATTACGTACCGGAGGAATATGAAAAGTTAATGGTTCATTAAGGATTTTTTCCCTGACTTTCTGCAGTGTAAAAGAATTTCTAATATAGTACTAAATCAATTACATGATGTACTATCTTAGCACCTTCCTCTGTCTTAGGGAATAGGTTTCAAGTTATTTTCATGTGAGCTTCCATAGCTGACTGGTTACGTCTGTAATAGTTGATGTGCTGAGGGTATCTTATATGAACGTATCTGCCTGTCTGTACTATTTAGTGCCTTGACCAAGATTTACATGGGATTCTATACACACAAAAATCTCCAAGTTTTTCTTTCCACTGTCTTTGCGTCTGAAATCTGGGCTAATTCCGGCTAACATTACTGTTTGTGAACAAAATTACTTTTATTTTGTGCAAAGAAAGTAAGTGAACTATTTTTTGGTAATCCGTGGGAAATGTTTTCTGTATCGTAAGTTTCTTTCACAGAACCTCGAATATTTTCATCTGCCATTGAACTGTGATAGTAAATAGCTACTGCTGTTTGGTTTTTGATGTCGAATTACTTCTCCCTGTTCAATATGCTGAACGTAGCTTTTTTTGGCACCGTGTACTACCGTTTTATATGCAGTCTTTGGTGGCGTGATGTGACAGGGATTATGGTACTCGAAGCTGTCTCTCCTCTGTAAGGAATTAAACCTATTGTATTTTCTGTATATAAATCTAGGAATCTTCTTGCATACGTTACCGAAAAAATTATGATATTAGATGTATCAGTGGTGACAAATTTGATTAAAATGAACGTATCATCTCCGTATCATTTCCAAACAGGGTAACAAGATACAAATTCTCATCTGGTCTTGGTGATTAATGAAAATATTTGCTATTGTGAAAGATATTGAAGACACTGTGGCCATCCAATATGGTTGATGAATTTTACTATTTAATGACAAAAAGAAAAATTAGTTAAGGAAATGCTTAAATACGTTTATGAATTTAACAACTTCAGTTCGTCAATGCAATCTGTCTTTAGCGAATCCTTCTTTGTAGCTGCAATGGCTTTTTTAGCAGTGGTAGTGGACTATAGGTTTTGTGTCCAGTTGTATGAAATCGGAAACATATGAAATATTTATTTCTTTTATTTCAGTGAATAATTTGGTACTTTTTTTACACAATAGCAAAAATAACAGGAACAAACCGCAGAGTATTTTAGCTCACAAATTCAAACATTCAGCTCCGGGGACCTGTAAGTACCGAAAAAGGCCGTGAAGTGATCGACAGCCCTTGTAGGATTCAAAGATAATACGAAAGCAAAGACAGATTCCAATGGAGATTTAACAGACGTCAACGCCTTGTTAGCAAACTAAAGTTGAAAGAAGCGAATGTAATCTTAAGGAGAAGAATGCGAAAAGCTTTACCAACACCGTCTTAGGTAAAGTCAGTAGCTCACCCAGGGACTGTATTGGCACACACACGGAAGATGACAGAGACGCTGCCGGGTTATTGAATTCCGCCTTCGAAAAATGTTTCACCGCATAAAGTCGTTATAAGGTACTGCCTCTCATTTATCTCACGGCCCAAATGGCGTATATGAAAATAAGCGATAACTCGAAAGGAAATCAGCTAAAACTGTTCAGTAGTGGAAAGATATTAGGATCTTACGTGATTCTTGTAAGATTCTACATAGAACTTGCTCCTCTCGCAGCATAAATTTATCGTAGATTTCAGGACCAACAGAAGGTACCAAGTGACTGCAGAAAAATGCACACGATTGGGGATCTATATCGTTGACGTCATGCTATTGCAAAGTAATTAAAACTCTTTAATGACAACGCCCTATGACATTTTGACATTTTTCGAGAACTAAAATCTCCTCTATAGATATCAAAACGAATTTTGGAAACAGAGATCTTATGCTACGCAGCTCTGGTGGTACACGAGATACGGAGCAGACACGTTGATGCCATGTTCCTTGAATTCCGAATGCCAATCGATACGGTTCCACATTGTCGACTATTGAACAAAGTTCGAGCAAACCGAATGTCTGACCAGAACTGCGGCTGTACTCAGTACGTCCTTGCAGACAGGATTCAAGAGGTCGAACATAACAGAACAAAATCGGTAGGTGGAAAGGCAATTACAGTAGTAAGAAAAACAGCTGTGCGTATATGATACATGTATAGTCTACGTCACAAAACTATCGAAATTAAGACCTGGAATGGACTGGTTGTTGGTGTAGGGGGCGGCCGTTGACCTTCAACGTAATTAAATGTAATGTATTGCGCAGAACTACGTAAAGAGCCCCACTACTGTTCAGCTGTACTTCTGGCAAAGAATCTTTGTAATCATTAAAATACATGAATGAGTAACTGGGCGAAGGGATCGAACTTTAGTTCACATAAACTGGTTGCAGGAAAGCAAACGCCAAGCGATGGGTTAAGCATGCAAAAAGGAGGGAAGAAAGGAAAAAGCTGTATCGGAATCAAATAATACATATTCTGCTAATACTCACCAATAACAAGCAACAGAGAAATCTTCATGGTGCTCGGGATGCCCTACTACTGTTTTCTGGGTTGTATTTATACCAGGACCACAGTTTTATCACCCGCTAACAAAACGAAGGTTATCATGCAGTTCTGACTAACCGTTCCGAGAATGACTTTCCTTGTACTTGTTTCCCTGTCTCATATTAAGCGTTATCATCTTTGGCAAAGCGGGGGTTATCGTACTGCTTCATGCACGTTTTCCTTGTAAATGTCTTTCTACGAATTACACACTCCTTCCACTGCGAAGAAAATTCCGCTCAGATTTAGCTATGGAAAGAGAGACTGAAAGAGTTTGAATATTGTAGATTTCATTAAAATCTTTATTTAGCCAAGACTGCAATGTAGAAAGAAATGATAGATTACTTATTTCAATCGATTACATCGTAATGTTTCGATCTGGAAATCGTTAGAAAATGTCACACGACAGAAGAATTACGGAATGCAGCAGCGTTAAATAGAATAACTAAGTAGAAATCATAATGTAGACTGTTAAGAATAAAAACTATTAATGTTAATATTTCAAACTCTGTTACTATTAATTTATATTATTAGGTGATGTGTAGACGTCTTCTATCTTTGCAGCTACAATTTTCATTACACGTATTTCAATAACTTTATAGCTGTAACAATTTTGGCTACACGATTTGTTTTAGATTAAAATTTGAGGAATTTCCTATTTTTGAATTATTGATTACACCGTATACACCTGATGGCATCTTCGTCGACTTTTAACTTGTGCATCAGGCGGTCAGTCTGTCTGCTATTGAAATTTGTTTGCTGTTACTGACACTGCAGCTGGGCATTACGATATATGTCAACTGTAAAGTATTACAACCATGTTCGTGCAGTAGGTTTTATATACGTATATTGTGCATACGACAGCAATGTATGTTTTTACTGCAACTTCGTAGCGCGTAGCATCGTACCAGTAACTTCCGATCGTAACCATTTAATTTCTTTCTATTTTGTTCCACAGTTGGCTTTTCTTTAAGTATGTTAAAGCGATGTTGACGAAGAGTCTAAGACGACGAAGTCAGCGTTTCTCCGATAATTCTGCAGATGCTGCTTGGTGCACGATGGTATTGCTCCCTTAGCGCAACTCTGCAGGTATGTCTGTTGCACTTGCACTCTCTTGGTCGTTTTTCCTACAGGTTAGATAAGTTTCATGTAAGTAACACATGTACATTAATGAATTTTTGTCGAATGCTCTTATGGCTTATAGATTTACTGTTACTTTAGTAACTATGTAATGAAATTATTCAGTGAGCTTTGGTGCATGTTTAATTCGGTATCCCAATTGTCGACTGCTATTAATATGGCGCTTTATGAAGAAGCTAAAATGGGGATTTCGTTGTCTTACCAGTCGCTCTCTCTGTTGCCTTCCTGCTAATGGGGACAGTGCTTAAGAGGAAGACAGATTGACAAAAATCGAGCAAAATATCAGAAAAATAGGTTCGCCTAATGCCTTACTTTACGTTACCATACAAAAAAAGAAAAGTCGCAATGAAGTAAGCTCTACTTTTACACATAGTTAACTATTTTCGAAAATCTCATTTTAAATTTATATTTTCTACATTTATTTTTCATTTAATGTAGAACTAAAATGAAATCTTTGTGACTTACGATTTCGAAAACATCACGGTGAACGTATTTATTCACAGTGGAGTTCCTAACTCCATTTTTTTATCCATCTGAAGGATAGAATGCAGTCTATTAGAGGTGACCATGAATCTGGTTGGAAAAATTCTGAATGTTATGTAAAGTGGCTGGAGCATTTCCCTATACAATTATAACCAATAGAAAGAAACCCAATCCTTCTGCTTATTGTTAATGGAGTAGAGATTAAAATCCATGGAGAAGAAATAAAAACTTCGAGGTTTGCCGATGACATTGTAATTCTGTCAGAGACAGCAAAGGACCTGGAAGAGCAGCTGAACGCAACGGACAGTTTCCTGAAAGGAGGATATAAGATGAACATCAACAAATCGCAAAACGAGGAAAATGGAATGTAGTCGAATTAAATCGAGTGATGCTGCAGGAATTAGATTAGGAAATGAGACGCTTAAAGTAGTAAAGAAGTTTTGCTATTTTGGGAACAAAATAACTGATGATGGTCGAAGTAGAGAGGATATAAAATGTAGACTAGCAATGTCAAGGAAAGCGTTTCTGAAGAACAGAAATTTGTTAACATCGAGTACAGATTTAAGTGTCAGGAAGTCGTTTCTGAAAGTATTTGTATGGATTGTAGCCTTGTATGGAAGTGAAACGTGGACGATAAATAGTTTAGGCAAGAAGAGAATTGAAGCTTTCGAAATGTGGTGCTATAGAAGAATACTGAAGATTAGATGGATAGATCACATAACTAATGAGGATGTATTGAATAGAATTGGAGAGAGGAGAAATATGTGGCACAACTTGACTAGAAGAAGGGATCGGATCGTACGGCATATTCTGAGACATCAAGGGATCACCAATTTAGTATTGGAGGGCAGCGTGGAGGGTAAAATTCGTAGAGGAAGACCAAGAGATGAACACACTAAGATTCAGAACGATGTAGGTTGCAGTAGGTACTGGGAGATGAAGAAGCTTGCACAGGATAGAGTAGCATGGAGAGCTGCATCAAACCAGTCTCTGGACTGAAGACCACAACAACAACAATGGATAAACATACTACTCAGCTGCCTTCGAAAGCTCTTACTTTCCTCAGATGTATCTTCACAACTGTCCTAGGGTTCCCATGTCCCAGAAGCCACAGATTTCAACCGTTGTGCTATTTCACGGGCATATCAAAACTGCGTATAGCAAATCTTGTTCTGACTCTCTTGCTAATGGTCCAGAGCAAGTGATGATAACACAAGTCATTGCAAGTTTGTTCAACATTACCACTAGAAAAGCTGCAACTTTAAATAATGCGATCATGGGCTCTGTAGACACAGAAGCTGGGCCATTACATGCACATATGTTTAGTGATGAAACTCTCCGATCTTTACTAAAAACAGACAAAGGCATCAATGAAATTCCGTCTGAAGCAGATGCCCTTCCTCGAATATCAGCTAACCCAACTGCAGAATTTGATACATTACCAGAGCCCTTATGTAACTCTAAAACTACTTCTATCTTACCTCCGTTACCCCATGCACAACGTCCATCAGGCCTTATCTAACTGTACCCTTATTTTACTTCCATTACCATACAAAGAGCTTGGTGCATTATCAGTGGGCTCACCGACCTCTAACTCCACAGCTTCCTCTCCTTTACAATCATTATCTCAAGCTGTACCTGTAGGTGGTTCAAGTAAAGGAAGAAGTGAGTGTCTACCTCTAAACCTGTGAAGGTGGCTCCAAAATTATCTTATCCAGCTCTAAGGTCTAGTTGACGAATGTTACAATCACTAACAGAAATAAGTCTAACAAAGAGGTTTAGTCTTTAGGACATGTACAAGAGTTTGAATTTAAAAGAAATATATGATGTAATAAATCCCCCGATTAGTGACCTTTTGTTACTATTTCCGGATCTCAAGATTAATTAATTTCAGGTCGATTCCGTATTTCTGGGTTTCCGGAAGGCTTTTGACACTGTACCACACAAGCGGCTCGTAGTGAAATTACGTGCTTATGGAATATCGTCTCAGTTATGTGACTGGATTTGTGATTACCTGTCAGAGAGGTCAAAGTTGGTAATAACTGACGGAAAGTCATCGAGTAAAACAGAAGTGATTTCTGGGGTTCCCCAAGGTAGTGTTATAGCCCCTTTGCTGTTCCGTAGCTACATAAACGATTTCTGAGACAATCTGAGCAGCCGTCATCGGTTGTTTGCAGATGACACTGTCGTTTATCGACTACTAAAGTCATCAGAAGATCAAAACAAACTGCAAAGCGATTTAGAAAAGATATCTGAATGGTGCGAAAAGTGGCAGTTGACCCTAAATAACGAAAAGTGTGAGGTCATCCACACGAGTGCTAAAAGGAACTCGTTAAACTACGGTTACACGATAAATCAGTCTAAAAGCCTTAAATTCAGCTAAATACCTAGGTATTACAATTACGAACAACTTAAATTGGAAGGAACACACAGAAAATGTTGGGGGGAAGGCTGACCAAAGACTGCGTTTTATTGGCAGGACACTTAGAAAATTTAATAGACCTACTAAGGAGACTGCCTACACTATGCTTTTCCGTCCTCTTCTAGAAAACTGCTGCCCGGTGTGGGATCCTTTCCAGATAGGACTGACGGAGTACATCGAAAAAGTTCAAAGAAAGGCAGCAAATTCTGTATTATCGCAAAATATGGGAGAGAGTGTCACAGAAATGATACAGGATTTGGGCTGGACATCATTAAAAGAAAGGCGTTTTTCGTTGCGACGGAATCGTTCCACGAAATTCCAACCACCAACTTTCTCCTCCGAATGCGAAAATATTTTGTTGACACCGACCTACATAGGAAGGAACGCTCACCACGATAAAATAAGGGAAATCAGAGCTCGTAAGGAAAGATATAGATGTTCATTCTATCCGCGCGCTATACCGGATTGGACTAATAGAGAATTGTGAAGGTGGTTCGATGAACCCTCTGCCAGGCACTTAAATGTGATTTTCAGAGTATCCATGTAGATGTAGATGTTCAGACTAGTGCTCAATCATTGCTTGCTACACTGAGATATGGCCAATTATAGACTTAAATAACATGTAATACCTTAAAGTTTGTGGAGCGCTGTCTCCATACTGACAACGTCTGGTAAATGCATTAAGAAATACATTAAAGAAGTTTTTGGAACATCAGCACACAGGTTTTGTGTACCATACAGTGCTAAAAGCACGTTCCTTTTCAGATGCACTGCACTTGTCGAGCACATTTTCGCTCTTGCTACAACAAATTTTGTGAGCGACAGTACTCTTATTTTCACATAATTCAGCGGATGTAAGCAGTAGATTCCGAAGTTTATTTCTAATGGTTTGTTTCGATACCATTATGTGGTGTGATGCTACCGTTTAGCCAGCTACTACTAAATTCGAGTATTCGTAAGAGGGCGTGCTGAAAAGTAAAGCCTCCGAATTTTGTATGAGAAAAATCATAAACTTTTTAAATAAAACCAACTTCCTTAACATTCTCCATCATTATTCTTCAGATCTACATATTTATATCTCAACATAGCCCCCATCTCGATGAACACATTTCTCCCAAGGAAAGACTGTTACGTAGAATGTTTGACTTTATTGACTGAACCATAGTATCAGCTCAGCTATCAACGCTCCATCAATAGCAAAGTGAAGTCCTCGCAGGTATTCTGCAGGTTTTGTAAACACATGAAAATCGGGCGGGGAGAAGTTGGAGTTGTATAGAAGGTGATCGATGGCAGTGAATCCAAAGCATTACAGCGTTGTTTGTGGTTTGTTAATGTCATGCTAAAGGTGATGGCGTCCCACATGTGGACAAAATTTTCGCGTATCTGGATTCAGAGGCATGAATTTCAGATGCACTTTGAACTATCTACATCACTTTGCCTGTTGATGGCATGGTCTCGAGAAGTTTTATGGGGGCGGCGATCTTTTCTGGCGAAACTCTCTTGATGCCCTGGCTTTCAGTTTCAGAATGAAGAACCCTAACGTTCATCATCTGTTGCTATGTTGTTGACAGTGTTCTAGTCTCCTCTGTTTCATGATAGCAGTGATTATATGAGGAACAAACACTGCACACAGTTTTCTGTACAGCAGTTCTGCAATGATGTACCATGCACTGCACACACGCTCGTTACATGTCGCACTTACCCGAGAGCTGTGTCTGTTTTAGCCGACGATTCACTGATTGATTCATCAACATATTTCAGATGAGTCTCGTTGTTTGCCGAACTTGGTCGTCGACTCCGCCCTCTGCCACGCACGTTAAGTCGTTTCCTACATTAGGAACACGAACAAGCCGATATCGTGCATTTTTGACGTCGATACCATTGTCACCTTAGACAATTTTCAATCTTCTGTGCATTTCAAATGGAGGCGTGTTTTCTGCAGTAATAAAATCGATTACATCATGCTCTTTTTTACTCGCCGATATAGTTACGATACACACTACAATTCGACATAGTTTGGCAACCTGCTACAGCGAAGAGGCGAAGTCGACCAGGTAATATAAATGAAGGTCAGTACCTCAGTCTATTTTGAGAACGGAAGATTCACAGGAACTACTTTTAGCGCGTCATCCTATGTGCACAATACGTTTTTCTTTCAGTATTCTGAGATCGATACTGGAAAATATTCGTTCGTCCGTAGGTAAATTTGCCTCCACTGCCCCACAGATCAAACAAAGTAAATGGCATTAGATGGTAAACAAACGGGTACAGTAACTTTAGATTACCACTGCGCAGTAAACAACTCAGACACGATATTCTTAAAATGGTACTCATTAAATTTAATGTTACTCAGGACATACCACCATCATGATTTTTTTTTTTGTCATCAGTCTACTGACTGGTTTGATGCGGCCCGCCACTAATTCCTTTCCTGTGCTATCCTCTTCATCTCAGAGTAGCACTTGCAACCTACGTCCTCAATTATTTGCTTGACGTATTCCAATCTCTGTCTTCCTCTACAGTTTTTGCCCTCTACAGCTCCCTCTAGTACCATGGAAGTCATTCCCTCATGTCTTAGCAGATGTCCTATCATCCTGTCCCTTCTCCTTATCAGTGTTTTCCACATATTCCTTTCATCTCCGATTCTGCGTAGAACCTCCTCATTCCTTACCTTACCAGTCCACCTAATTTTCAACATTCGTCTATAGCACCACATCTCAAATGCTTCGATTCTCTTCTGTTCCGGTTTTCCCACAGTCCATGTTTCACTACCATACAATGCTGTACTCCAGACGTACATCCTCAGAAATTTCTTCCTCAAATTAAGGCCGGTATTTGCTATTAGTAGACTTCGCTTGGCCAGAAATGCCTTTTTTTTGCCATAGCGAGTCTGCTTTTGATGTCCACCTTGCTCCGTCCGTCATTGGTTATTTTACTGCCTAGGTAGCTGAATTCCTTAACTTCATTGACTTCGTGACCATCAATCCTGATGTTAAGTTTCTCGCTGTTCTCATTTCTACTACTTCTCATTACCTTCGTCTTTCTCCGATTTACTCTCAAACCATACTGTGTACTCATTAGACTGTTCATTCCGTTCAGCAGATCATTTAATTCTTCTTCACTTTCACTCAGGATAGCAATGTCATCAGCGAATCGTATCATTGATATCCTTTCACCTTGTATTTTAATTCCACTCCTGAACCTTTCTGTTATTTCCATCATTGCTTGCTCGATGTACAGATTGAAGAGTAGGGGCTATAGGCTACAGCCTTGTCTTACACCATTCTTAATACGAGCACTTCGTTCTTGATCGTCCACTCTTATTATTCCCTCTTGGTTGTTGTACATATTGTATATGACCCGTCTCTCCCTATAGCTTACTCCTACTTTTTTCAGAATCTCGAACAGCCTGCACCATTTTATATTGTCGAACGCTTTTTCCAGGTCGACATATCCTATGAATGTGTCTTGATTTTTCTTTAGCCTTGCTTCCATTATTAGCCGTAACGTCAGAATTGCCTCTATCGTCCCTTTACTTTTCCTAAAGCCAAAATGATCGTCACCTAGCGCATTCTCAATTTTCTTTTCCATTCTTCTGTATATTATTCTTGTAAGCAGCTTCGATGCATGAGCTGTTAAACTGATTGTGCGATAATTCTCGCACTTGTCAGCTCTTGCCGTCTTCGGAATTGTGTGGATGATGCTTTTCCGAAAGTCAGATGGTATATCGCCAGACTCATATAATCTACACACCAACGTGAATAGTCGTTTTGTTGCCACTTCCCCCAATGATTTTAGAAATTCTGATGGAATGTTATCGATCCCTTCTGCCTTATTTGACCGTAAGTCCTCCAAAGCTCTTTTAAATTCCGATTCTAATACTGGATCCCCTATCTCTTCTAAATCGACTCCTGTTTCTTCTTCTATCACATCAGACAAATCTTCACCGTCATAGAGGCTTTCAATGTATTCTTTCCACCTATCTGCTCTCTTCTCTGCATTTAACAGTGGAATTCCCGTTGCACTCTTAATGTTACCACCGTTGCTTTTCTTAATGTCACCAAAGGTTGTTTTGACTTTCCTGTATGCTGAGTCTGTCCTTCCGACAATCATATCTTCTTCGATGTCTTCACATTTTTCCTGCAGCCATTTCGTCTTAGCTCCCCTGCACTTCCTATTTATTTCATTCCTCAGCGTACTTGTATTTCTGTATTCCTGATTTTCCCGGAACATGTTTGTACTTCCTCCTTTCATCAATCAACTGATGTATATCTTCTGTTACCCATGGTTTCTTCGCAGCTACCTTCTTTGTACTTATGTTTTCCTTCCCAACTTCTGTGATTGCCCTTTTTAGAGATGTCCATTCCTCTTCAACTGTACTGCCTACTGCGCTATTCCTTATTGCTGTATCTATAGCGTTAGAGAACTTCAAATGTATCTCGTCATTCCTTAGTACTCCCGTATCCCACTTCTTTGCGTATTGATTCTTCCTGACTAATGTCTTGAACTTCAGCCTACTCTTCATCACTACTATATTGTGATCTGAGTCTATATCTGCTCCTGGGTACGCCTTACAATCCACTATCTGATTTCGGAATCTCTGTCTGTCCATGATGTAATCTAATTGAAATCTTCCCGTATCTCCCGGCCTTTTCCAAGTATACCTCCTCCTCTTGTGATTCTTGAACAGGGTATTCGCTATTACTAGCTGAAACTTGTTACAGAACTCAATTAGTCTTTCTCCTCTTTCATTCCTTGTCCCAAGCCCATATTCTCCTGTAAGCTTTTCTTCTACTCCTTCCCCTACAACTGCATTCCAGTCGCCCATGACTATTAGATTTTCGTCCCCCTTTACATACTGCATTACCCTTCGAATATCCTCATGCACTTTCTCTATCTGTTCATCTTCAGCTTGCGACGTCGGCATGTATACCTGAACTATCGTTGTCGGTGTTGGTCTGCTGTCGATTCTGATTAGAACAACCCAGTCACTGAACTGTTCACAGTAACACACCCTCTGCCCTACCTTCCTATTCATAACGAATCCTACACCTGTTATACCATTTTCTGCTGCTGTTGATATTACCCGATACTCATCTGACCAGAAATCCTTGTCATCCTTCCACTTCACTTCACTGACCCCTACTATATCTAGATTGAGCCTTTGCATTTCCCTTTTCAGATTTTCTAGTTTCCCTACCACGTTCAAGCTTCTGACACTCCACGCCCCGACTCGTAGAACGTTATCCTTTCGTTGATTATTCAATCTTTTTCTCATGGTAACCTCCCCCTTGGCAGTCCCCTCCCGGAGATCCGAATGGGGGACTATTCCGGAATCTTTTGCCAATGGGGAGATCATCATGACACTTCTTCAAATTCAGGCCACATGTCCTGTGGATACACGTTACGTGCCTTTAATGCAGTGGTTTCCATTGCCTTCTGCATCCTCATGTCGTTGATCATTGCTGATTGTTCCGCCTTTAGGGGCAATTCCCACCCCTAGGACAAGAGAGTGCCCTGAACCTCTATCCTCTCCTCCGCCCTCTTTGACAAGGCCGTTGGCAGAATGAGGCTGATTTCTTATGCCGGAAGTGTTCGGCCGCCAATGCTGATTATTTATCAAAATTTAGGCAGTGGTGGGGATCGAACTCGTGACCGAAGACGTTTTGATTATGAATCAAAGACGCTACCCCTAGACCACGTTCCCTATTGGAGAGCAGGGATGGACCAATACTGTTCGGCTCCTCTCATTTAAGTTTTTCAAGGTTTTTCTACGTCTCCTAAGGTGATTAACGGACTGGTTCCTTCCCAACCGAGGTCACCGATTTCCTTCACCATACTTGTCCCATCTGAGCCTCTGCTATGATTACTTCGTCTTCTTTCGTCAAGACTTCCTTGCGGCTACACGATAAATCCTTACGTTATGGATTTTATCTCTCTGTCACATTGCCTCCCATGCCCATCAACCAAGATTACATGTAATGGTCATGTAAGAAAATAAATGCAGCGTTTTAACACGCCACACATGTTCCTTTCATAAGCTGATTCAGGACGAGGATTCGTTTCGCTATGCTTCCTGCATTGGAAACAATGTGCCTTTGTTAGCTTAACCTAGTTAAGTGCCATTTATTTTAAACATTGGACGTTTTCATATGCAACGAAAACTGTTAAACGTCTGTGTATGTTAAGTGTTTAGAGAAGACGAGACGACCAGTTCATCCGCCCCGCCCAAAACCTGTAGACCTCACGACACCCATCGTGTGAGTCACGTCTGATACTGAATTCTCTGAACCTTGATGGTTTCGCCAAGTTAAACTTGTGTTAGGTCCCAGGTCTCAGATCCAGATATCGTCCTCTCACAACTCAGATCAAGATAAGTGCCTCTCACTAAGATTACAGTTCAACTGGAGAATCGCTTGTATGCCTGAGTTACCTACTCGAAGTGTTAATCTGCGATTGAGTTCTCTGCATCGGTTCTTGACCACATGTTGGCTCGGCTCTGACACCGTGGGACTAACAGCGAAATAATTAACCATAACTACTGGCTTGGAGCTCTTTTATACTAAGCTCATCAACTGGGAAAGTTTAAAACTGCCGGACTTCTACGTAAGCAGTTGGTTTGGTGAGCAGTTCTGCTTCGCCTCAGCCCCGCTGACTTACTCAAAGCTTCACTTGTCACCAGCTAGACTCTCTTTCATCCACTGTCCTCAGAGAATCTCGCGCCATGATGCTGGACTACAACACGTGGGAGGTTGGATACAGGTGCTTTGAAGTTATTAATTACCTTTCTCTCTGCACGGTATGTACCACATGGGCAATAAGGGAGAAAAGCCAGAGGTCGAAGTTCCATTCGTTTCCGTGTGGCTCAATTGGAAGAGCTCTCATCGCGATGGTCACGTGTCTGGATAAGAGCAGCTGACCAGCACCATTCATTTTCTCATAACTCGTAAACGTTGTGAATATTTCTTCGAAAGTTCGAATTTTACTTCTGTTTTAAAGTACAAATTGTAGTAAGTAGTGGGACAAGGAACAGAACTGAAGGAACTAGAAATTACCAACATTGCACGAACAGCGGCCTTCGTTCCAATCAATCATAAGGCAGGTTTGTCATCTACAACTTTCGGGATAGACTGCAGGAAGTTGTTACTAAAGGAGACAAAATTATAGAAGTCGTCGAGGATTTTTATCCGCTACTCTAAAGTCAATTGCTGTCTTGCCAAAGCACGCATGATGAATCATAAACATTTGTTTTGAATACGGGATTAGAAGAACCAGAACCTGCCAGCAGCAATTCGTATTCTCTTAGCTCACTTATTTTAATTCTTAATTCAAAAAATGGCTCTGAGCACTATGGGACTTAACAGCTATGGTCATCAGTCCCCTAGGACTTAGAACTACTTAAACCTAACTAACCTAAGGACATCACACAACACCCAGCCATCACGAGGCAGAGAAAATCTCTGACCCCGCCGGGAATCGAACCCGGGAACCCGGGCGTGGGAAGCGAGAACGCTACCGCACGACCACGAGATGCGGGCTTTAATTCTTAATTTCTTTGCGTGTTTTTCGGTACTTGCATTGTTTAATTCATAAATTTCTGGCGTATTATAGTATTTGAGAGTCGTAGCATCGCGTTTTAGTACCTGAATAGTGTAAAGTCGCGTAGTCTCCTTCTGCCGCCGAGCAGTGTGTCAGCAGTGCGCAAGTAGCAGCAAGTGGCTTATTTAGCGTTCATATAAGTGTAGTAGTCAAGTTGAAAATTTGTTTGAGTGTTCGTAGTTCACTTGTTTAGTCAAATCCGTCAAATGATTGTGCAGTTTCGTAATTAGCAGGGGCAGATTTGCATTTTAATATCTATGACAAGTAAAGTCACGCAGTCGTCTGTCATTTGTTTATTTCTTTCAAATAGTCTTTGTATGTTACTGACAGTACAGGTAGCCTTCTGCCGACGAGCAGTGTGTCAGCAGTCCGCAAGTAGCAGCATAATTGCAATTACTAGACAGTCTTGTATTTTAATAACCGTTTAAATTTTGTGTCGAATTGTTTGCGCTTTCTGTAGACTAGTTCAGACGTTCTGTGCACAACGGTATTTAGCATGGATAGGGACTGCGACTGCTGTGTTCGGATGCGGGCTGAGTTGGCATCCCTTCGCTCCCAGCTTCAGGCAATGTTGGCTTCGGTCACACAGCTTGAGGCTGTTGCCTATGGGCATCACTGTGGGGGTCCGGACGGGGGTTTGTCGGCGACGGCCAGCTCGTCCCACGCATCCCCCCATCGTACTACGGCTGTGGCTGCCTAGGATACTGCCCACATTGAGGCTGACCCCTCACCCGTGGTAGAGTGGGACCTCGTCTCGAGGTGTGGCAGGGGGCGAAACACATACCGGAGGGCTGAATGGAAGGCCTCTCCAGTTTGTCTGACGAACCAGTTTCAGGCTCTGTCTCCGTCTGATACTGATCTTCGGCTGGACATGGCTGCTTGTCCTGTTTCAGAGGTTGCCCCTCAGTCTACCGGTCGCAGAGGGTGGGCTTACTGGTAGTTGGGAGATCCAATGTCAGGCACGTAATGGAGCCCCTTAACGATATGGCTGCAAGGGTGGGGAAGAAAACCAATGTGCACTCCGTGTGCATACCACGGGGAGTCATTCCAGATGAGGAAAGGGTCCTCCCGGATGCCTTGAAGGCTACAGGGTGCACCCATCTGCAGGTGGTCGCTCATGTCGGCACCAATGATGTGTGTCGCTATGGATCGGAGGAAATCCTCTCTGGCTTCCGGCAGCTATCTGATTTAGTGAAGACTGCCAGTCTCGCTAGCGGGATGAAAGCAGAGCTCACCATTTGCGCATCGTCGACAGGACTGACTGCGAACCTTCGGTACAGAGCCGAGTATAGGGTCTGAATCAGAGACTGAGACGATTCTGCGACCGTGTGGGCTGCAGATTCCTCGACTTGCGCCATAGGGTGGTGGGGTTTCGGGTTCCGCTGGATAGGTCACGAGTCCACTACACACAGCAGGCGGCTACACGGGTAGCAGGGGTTGTGCGGCACGGACCAGGCGGTTTTTTAGGTTAGACGGCCTCGGGCAAGCACAGAATGGGCAAAGTCAGGGCATGCGGGGACCAAGCAGCAATCGGTACTGTAATTGTAAACTGCCGAAGCTACGTTGGTAATGTACC